>NC_135736.1:30383152-30688478 GCF_041903045.1 Epinephelus lanceolatus
ATTTTACGTGACAAAGAAACTGATTGATTGATTTAGATGAAATATTTTATTGTCTTTGCCTTCAGTTTGGATTTGTATGTTTGCTCAAATATGCTCTGTGCTTTGTCTCGTAGTGACACTTCACACTGTTGCTTTTAATAATCGCCACAGTCTTGGTACATATGATGGCACGTACAGGTTTTGAGCTGACTGTGAAGAACTAACATGTAAGAGTCTGTCCACTGTTGATTAAAAGCTCTGTTTCAGCTGTCTACTTTGCTCTCTCTTTAGAGCACACCATGTGAAACTACTTTCAGAGACTGTCTTGTCTCATCTCTCCCATGTCTGTGTGTGTTCTCTCATTCACTTGAGTCACAATGCCTATCGTAATGCACAGATTTGATTGGCTTAGTAGCATCACGTGAGATAATTTAACACATGTAACTGAACTGTAAGTTTCCTGGTGCGTTGTGCAACAATGCTGCAGAGGCTGAAATAGAAATTTAAAATGAATAATGCTCAATAAACTATTGATTAAAGGTCTGGGCCTGGATAGGATGGCGTCTGGATCGAGAGTTGGAGGTTGGAGATTGATGGCAGGTTAACAAGGGGGACGTGATTTGGTCATTTTGCAATCAAGGGGTGTGGCGTCCCCCTTCGT
Organism: Epinephelus lanceolatus; assembly: GCF_041903045.1. Taxonomy (NCBI): domain Eukaryota; kingdom Metazoa; phylum Chordata; class Actinopteri; order Perciformes; family Serranidae; genus Epinephelus; species Epinephelus lanceolatus. The sequence continues at coordinate 30,383,793 of NC_135736.1, forward strand.
CCCCCTTACTGGATGTCGGTGAGATTGAATTTAAAGTCCATGTCATGTTTTATAGTTCATTATAGGATTATTATTTGATGATTTAAGTGGACATTTTTAGTAAAATGTCCTTCATTTCTTCTCAAGTTCCTCTGACTGGATGATGAGAAAATAACTCAAGTTGTATCTTAAAGGAACCTTTCTTGTGACAGATTTTATCTACATAGCTTGGGACTGGTGACAGAGGTCTTTGTTTACAATGCTATGTTAAATGTAAGAACTTCATATTATGTGACAAATGTTTCACTATTGCAACAGTATTTTTGTTGTCTTATATGTCCATGTGGGCAGGGTACCGGTGTGTATGCGTAACACAGTCTGTAGATAGATAGAAGAAGTGAGAGGCTGAGAATTATTAGTTAAGGTCTTAAACAAATGTAGATAAATAAATAAATCTTTTATTTCAACCTGAAAAAGCAACGGTCAGAGTGACACTTAATGTATCTTCCTCTTGGGACCCACATCAAAAAGAATGAGAGGTAAATTCTGAATCCTCTTTTTAAGGGATAATTTTTACACCACATCATCAATCTGATCTGAGATTCCTTATTATGAGGTTTTACCAATCTTACCAGTCACATGACTCAACCCTGACCCGAATACAATTGATCGTGTTCACAGCTTAAATCCCCCGTCTGCTTGACCTCACTGTGAGGCAGGCCTCGCTCACCCAAGACTACGCTTTTATCACAACCACATCAGAGTACTACAAAGCATCACGGCTCGACAGACATTCGGCACTCGATAATCTGTGAGTCATCTTGAACCTCTGCGGACGCAGGATTGTGACTGAAGGTCAAAGGTTAGAGCACATCACACAGATTCAAACATCCTCCCTGCGTGTTGCAGCCAGACACACCTGAAGGATTTATACACCCTGCACAGTATCTGCTATGGAAACAGAGAGATTTTAATATGTTTTTTTTACTTCACCTGTGTATACAAATGATTTTATTGAATGGAGGTGTCAGGTGGAGGCCTGAAGGAGGGTTGGGGGGTAGGGGATGAACTGAGGGGTCAAAGGTACAAAGGATTTGTAATGAGGGAGTGGGAATTCGTGGCAAAATCTCAAAGGAAATGTAGCTTCATTAGCAGTACGTCTTTCTTTTAAACTTAATATATTATTATCTTGTTGGATTGCCTTTGTTTGTAGCCTCAAAACTATCCTTTTAAATGTTTTTAAACCTTGTAAAGTGTGCTTGTTCATGAAGATTAAAGGATAGGTTTACAATTTTTCAAGTCTGTATTTAAACAAAAGTCAGATGCAACAGGTTTTGCATGCTGTAATTATTCCTCCTATCCATACTGACCACTAACAAATTGACTCCTGAAGCTTTTTCATTGTAGGCTTCATATTAGTGTGAAATTTGTCCCTCATCACTTACACTGATACAATGTCAGTGAGAAATCTTTCATTGGCTGGTATTAATGCGTCTATCATTTTTCTAACCCACTTTAGATGAAACCACGTTAGATAAAACCATGCTCACTTCCACATGATGAAAGCGGGTTGCCCGATGTTAAGGCCTGATGATTGGCTGCCAGCCTACTGCTAGCCAGCACCACTGAAAGAGGCTGCTCACCCATGGATGTACTCCACAGTCCCTCCGTACCTCTCCCCACAAGTTGGAGACTATAATGCCAGAAAGTTTGCTGATCCAACGGGGAAGAAACTGCTGCTAGTTAGCACAGCCATGGATTTAACCCAGGGCCCCTCCACCACACTCCCACCAGACAGTTTGCTGACCCTGGTCCAGCCACCAAACATTTGTCTCTGTTACATATGAAAGCTACAGTACCTTAGAAAATAGCGTTATGGATAAGTTCAAGGAAGGATTTTCAACCAGATGTGTGTCATCGTAGAGTGGGTAGTATGTGCAGACAAAAGTGTGGGGACCTGGTGGCAAATGAGTGGGGATTACCAGGCGCTTGCAGCACAGAGGGAGCCAAACACTGCTCATCTGCACATTGCCCACACTGCAGTGACAGAGCTGGTTGAAAATCGGCAAAGTTTTCCTTTAATGGCTGTAGCAACTTGAATTCATCCAGTGACTGTTAGTAAAAACAGATCAACACAGGGGAAGCAAACACATGTGAATGAGACAAGGAGGTAACGTTAAAACTCAGTGTCCTGCATCTAAAGGCCCAAACACAGACGTCGCAACAAGGGCCCCTGCTATGTTGCCTCTCGTTGAGGTGTATCGGCCAAAAAGTTGCACGTGAACACACCAAACCAACGGCCAACAAGTGCATGTGTTCTGGGCCTGCATGAAAAGACATACCCCTCCATACCAGCAGACAGCAGTCGTCTGTAATCCTCATTCAAAAAGGGAAACAGAAGGCTGTCTTGAAACGTTTCTGCTAAAGCGCTCAATGGCTAAAGAAAAAAAATCTTACCTTATGTAACAAGTTTGTTTCGGTCTCACACCCTCTTGGCCCTAGCTCTTTGTTTACGTGTCTCACTTCTGACAATCAGAGTAAATTTATTCATCGATTGGCTCTGCTGTGCCAGTGCCAATTTAACATGCTGAATCGATGGATAAAAGGCCAACTAGCCCACAGTGAGGGCCAACAGTGCAAGACACGCTGCACCAATGAGGGCGGCATTTGCTCGCCAATGGCCCAACTTTGACCAACAGCCAACTGTCGGCTTGGTGTGTCGGGACCTTGAGAAGAGGGATGAGAGGGGGTAGAGTTCCTCAGTGTTTTTTGCAAAGGGTGGTGTTCAAAGCCACTGATGAACTCAAGATGGACTGTTTCAAAGGGCGCCCAGTGTGCTGCCTGTGTCTCGCTGCCCATTTTGTCATGTATAAGTGAGCGTGTTCTCACCTAAAGTAGGTTGGACAAACCTCCGATGCAGCATTAACAGGAGAAATGTTTAAAGTTTGGGAATAATGTTTCAAGACAGGTTTTAAAAAATGTGAACCCATCATTTAATACCCTAAAAACATCTAAAAAAACTGAAAAGACAAAATTGTTTATCAATTGCCTTCTAAAAAAAGTTTATCGTATACACTGAGCTGCAGGCTTTACATCCTCTCCTCACCCCCTTTCATCCTGTTTTTGCTAAACCACAGACCTGCAACCAACATTACCAATTCACCAGCAATACCTGCAGCAGCACAAAACATGATAATTTATGTAAGTGCTTGTTTGTGTGTTTGTGAGTGGGGGGGGGGGGGGGGGGGGGGGGGTATCAGGGAGCGCTCGTGTTTGTGCGTAAATCATGTCTAACCATATGCTGCCTTCCTCCGCAGCACACTCGTAGCTGAAATTGATCGTCAACCATCTCCTGCTCAAAACAGCGTGGGCAGAGGGAGAGCAAGGTCACAGCCAAGGACTTGCCACAATCAGTGATGGGCTGTGGAGGGGGGCTTATGTGTCACGGCACAGCTGTTACGCTACATACTCTGAGTCACAAGCACATCTTCGCTGCTGCAAAACATCACCTTAATTACCTTAATGCCAGCCTGTCTCTCCCCGTCTGGATGAATCCTGCTCTGGATGCCTTAATCTGAGCCTTATCTCCACCATACCCACACACTGTTTTGGGAGTAAAATCACAGCATTGCCTTTCTTATCTGTTTTTATTTCCTGTCAGGTTTAAGTGTTTTATGGTTCAGCAGTTCAGAGGACGGGAGGTTTGTCTGGTGATAGACAACATGGCTGGGGGCAGTTGTTGCGCCGTGTGCTCGTCATGCTGAACCAAGCCCGGAGCAGGTGAAGGGATGATTTCATGTCTGTGCTATCTGGAAGGACCGTCTCAGCTGCCAATGCAAAGATAAGCAAGGAGGATGCAGCAGCTGCTGCTGCCGGGCAGCCTGTTGAGCTGCCTGCAACTGGTTGTGCATCATTCCAGGCTGACAAACAAGTTGAGCAACAATCTTGAGCAAGTGCATCGCTGTTTACCATCATATCTATAGAAGCCATGTTGTCTCTGAGCTGGGTGCAAAAGTTCAGTGTTTACTTATTGTAAAAACAACAGGATTCCTGTGTGGGAAAAACAGTAAAACATCAAATTGTCTACTGGTGGTGAGGAACACAGGTATATATTAATAATATATATAAAGACAGAGGATGAATTTAAAAGTAAAAAACAACATTACATTCTTGGTGAAGTGTTGGACCACTATGAGGTGATATGTAAAGGGCTGTACCGAATAGTTTAAAGCTTCAGGACATAGATATTCAAAATCTAAATTAACATTCAAATGCTGCACAGCTTTCTTCTTTTCATGCATGTCTGATCATTCTGTTTAAACCTGGTATTTCCGCACAGTTGCAGATTAAGATTAGGCTATGCTAATATTATTAGTATTATACTATTAGTAGAATTCAGATTCCAGTGGTGGATGTGTAGGATTGTCTCTGACTCATGTGATCCAAACATTTCCAATAATTCCAGAGTGTTGTAAAGTCCAAAAGATAGATGTAATCATTTCCAAAATTCACAAGATGTTTTTATCGGATGAAATATGCTGTTTCAGTCCATATTTGTATATTTCATGTGTCAAAAATAACATTCTCACTGCAGTCATAAAACTGTGTGCTCTCCTGCTTGCCGCACACAAAGGGAGGCACACACCTGTATTAACGGGGCAGTACTTATGTTGACATAACTGATGAGTTATATTCAGTAAAGGAAGTGGATTTGGTAAAGAGACTAATTTAGTGAATTACTAGTTATTGTTTTTTTTATTTTTGGCATTTTTACCTTTATTGAATAGGAATCTAGGGTGAAATGAGGAGAGAGTGGGGATGACATGCAGCAAAGGGCTGAAAGAGTTGGAATCGCACCCGTGGCCTCTGCGTTAAGGACATAGCCTTTGTACATGGGGCCCCACTCTACCAGGTCAGCTAGTGGGCGTCTCCGATAAATTACTTTATTCAAACTGAGCATTTTGTTTGAGGATTTTTATTCTTATTAATCCATTAGGATGATGACCACATTATTAGATGGGTGCAGTGGTTAAGTGCGGTGGGGGGGTTCGAACCCTGGGGTGCAAGGTTGTGCAAAGTTGAGCAAACTGTGTCAACATACTCCGGCTTCCTCCCACAGTCCAAAGACATGCAGGTTAACTGGTGACTCTAAATTGTCCGTAGGTGTGAATGTGAGCGTGAATGGTTGTCTGTCTCTATGTGTCAGCCCTGTGATAGTCTGGTGACCTGTCCAGGGTGTACCCTGCCTCTCACCCGATGTCAGCTGGGATAGGCTCCAGTGACCTTTATTTAATTCTGAGGAATGCTACCATCGTTTAAGGTATAAAAGTAAAACACACCAAGAATTATAACCTGGTGCTGATCACCAGCAGTAGACTTTATTATAGAAAACAAGTGTCACACACTCTGGCTCTGTATGGATTTCTTTTATTCTGAAGACGTTTCAGCCTTTGGGCCTTCCACAAGATCTACAGTCAATCAATGATTCAATGATTGTTGATCTTGAAGAAAGGCCGAAGCGTCATCAAAATATAAGAAACGCATACAGAGCCAGATTGTGTGACACTTGAACACCACCATCTTACCATCGGCTTGACATACAGACACCAGTGCAGTAACAAAAGGGGACTGTGATGTGTTCTGGCTGCTGCAGCAGAGTGTTTGCTGCCGAGACATTTGGCAGACAGGTGGGGGCAAAACCAGAGGCCACCTGTAGGAGGATGGTGAATCAGGATGTTGTTTAGACAGTATGGGGGCATTTAAGGCTGCTGAAGTGTGATGTGACATTAACAGTCACAAATGTCAAGTGCCAACTGTCTGCATGTGGAGTGGCTGCATCTCGTTTTCTGAAACAGACACAACTTTGTGCCTCTGTGAAACAACCCTATAGTTTGCTCCCACTTTAGTAATGTTAGTTTTATATTGACCTAGGCTGCAATAAATAGAATAGACTGAATTACTCTTCTAAAGTATATCAAGGTGCAAAGGGTTTATGAAAAACACAAATGTTTAGAATTCGTGAAACTCATGAAACTGAAGTAAACTGGTGAGCCTGCTCACACTGCAGCACTCAGACTCTTTAAAAGGAGTAACAGATACATTGTCGGTCATCATGCTTCACCAGCAGGGGTCATCATCTGCTCCATGCCAAACACCAGAGAATGTAGTTAACACACAGTGGGGCTTCAGTGCTTCGAGAGCGTGCCATTTGTCAACTCGATACGAATCTTGAACAGTGTGAAAATTGTGATTATTTCTGTGAATGTGTGTGACCGATGTTTTTTCTGCTTGACTGTCTGATCATTAACGGGACCATCTTGTGACAAGTTGATGAAATGTACAAAGGAAAGTGTTCCAGGGTGTCTAGAGGTCTTTAAAACGTCTTAAATTAGGCCTTAAAAGGCATTAAATAGTCTTAAATTTGAATCTGTGAGGTCTGAATTGCCACAAGCATTTTATGTAATTTCTTTTTGCAAAAGAAAGTTGAGTTTCTTGTGTGTGAAAGTCCAAATTTCTGACGTTACAAATCTTAAAACCTGCTGCTGAACCTAGCAGTCTTTTAACTTTGCCTGTTGGCAAAATATAGATTGGCTTAACTCACTCTAATAATCACATTCCTACAGAAAACCTGCATGGAAACACACGTAAATACTAACATTTATACTTACCTGTGATGTTTGAATACAAATCAGTTTTAAATTTGGTTACAAGCAAACTCGAAAAGGTCTTAAAAGGCATTTTATTTAATTGTCTGACACCTGTAGACACCTGCTTTGTTCAACCACAAAGAAAGTTTTAACTGTCTTCTCTCTTTTGGTTTAAAGATGGCTGTTGCAGGCGAACTAGCTTCAGTTTGCACCAGAGACAGACACCGGCTCGCAGCAGTGACCCCCGAAACGAGCCAAAGCCAGACAATGATTCCACTCTGGGATGGAGAGCTGGAGAAGTGGGTGAGAGGCTTCTATCACACAGCTGGTAAAAAGGGCTTCCCCGCTCTTACAGTAATAGAGGGCCATGCCTACAGAGGCTTCGGCTGGGGGGCGGTGTGTGTGAGGGGAGGATGGAAGCACCTGCAGCCTGAATGCGGGAACCGGCTCTTAAACCTCTCAGAAGCAGTTGGTCGCCACGGGAACAGCGGCAGGCCATGATTGGCCTTGTCCAACCCTGCTGTGCCCGGGGAGGAACTCTGTCAATCGTTAGATGGCACACACACACACACACACACACATATACACACACTGCAGACAGGGAGGCATTGTGGAGCGGGACAAAAGTCCTGCAATTACAAATGTGCAGCAAATGTGAAACAGCACAAAAATGTTCAACTTCGGTGCCGTTCAGAGCTCAATAATATAAAATAACAGTTTTCCAGTTACTCTCCCTCTCTTTCTCCAAACCCCCGTCACCACCACTCTTCCCCAGACCCCCTGCTGCGGCTTAAACAATTAGGCTATGTGAGACCCACACTAACGACTCTCCCTTGTCTTTTAAGATAACTGCAGGAGGAGGGGCAGCCGTGGGTGACATCTTGTTAGGGGGGGGATCCTGTGGTCAGTGGCTTGTGTATTGGCCCAGGCAGAGGATACCTAGTTATTACCCTACATAAAGAGCTCGTATGTGTGTGTTTAGATTGCCCCGGGTGAGGTGTGTGCTAATACCACTGCTGCTTGTGAGAAGTGCTGGTTTTCTCAGCTCCGCGACGAGCCCCAGTAGCTGCGTCGCGCCTCAGATGTCACCCTTCACTCCTGCTTGTAGAGCAATGTAAAGAAAGCTGTAAATCAGCGCTTTCATCACAAATCAGCCTCCACTTAGTTGAGTCTCCACCTTATTTAGGACCAAATGATTCACACCAAATATAAAAAGTTTTCCACTTGCTGCAGTCCACGAATGTTTAAATGTGCTGTTCACACTAAATGACAGTAGGAAAATAAGTGATAATCTCTTGACATGGGCATGTGTACACCACTTGAGGACGATCCCATGACAATCAAATAGTTTTGGAAATGGTTTTGGTAAAGATCTGTGTTGGTGTGGTGTCGTGTGGATGGAAGGCCAAACTATAGGGATGCATTTTCAGATGTATATGTTCGTGTGGACATGGCTCGAAGGAAAGAACAACCATGTTGCTGCTGTAGAGCTCTACCTGGAAAACATTTAGGCCAGAAAACAGTTTTTTCACAGCGGTCAATTTTGAGATTTTGGGCTATTTTGCTTCTCTTACATGTCCTCTTTAGGACTAGTAGAAAGAAAATGTTCAACATACACATTTAAGGTATATATTTTAGTTCAGATTTCTGTAGAATTTTATGCAAAAACATGCACATGTAATTAGGTGATGTGTCATTTGCAGATTTAAACAAGAAATGTCAGAAAATAGTTATCTTAATGTTAAGTAATCAAGTGAGGAAGTTTCCTGGTGATATCTGTTTGTTCAAATTTTTACCCTGTTCACATGTATTTTATTTCACATCTTACTATTTGTCTAAAAATGTATGAAACTGTACAATCATTAAATTAACGGCTTGATTTTGAGCTAAATAAAAAGTAAAAACATAAACAAAACATGACAGACATGCTCAAAAATCCAACCCAATTCTCAGTATTCATGTCTCATTTAAAAAGGAAGTTGTCAACAACTATCCCAAATGTATTTACAACCATTAATATAGATAAATACAGTACGTATCTTTAAAGACCATTTTCTCAACATTATTATTTTTTCTCATATTTGAGCCAAAAATCGCAATATCAGTAGCACTTAGATACACCAAACTTTCCACTTTTATTCTGAAATATATTCTGAAGGTTTTTACAGGGGGGTTATTCACCTGTCATTCATAGCCTGATTCGTATAACATTTTATTCTTAAAAATGTGGTGAAAACTGATTTTTTTTTTATAGCTCTTGAAAGTTTTTTTCTGATTTATGGAGTGATAAAAAGAGATTTCCAAAATTCCCTCTGAAAAAACTCTAATGTGTCAAAAAAAAAATGGAGCAATTTTTTTTTTAACCTGACTTTTTTAATGTTCAGATTTCTGTTCTGAAAATAAATATCAGTGCATGTTTGATTATATAATGCGCGATTTGCCTTTTTAAACACAAAATTTAAGAAAAGTTGTAATACTAATAGAAACTATCTGAATGTACATAATCATAAAGGAAAGTTTCACGGTGATATCTATCAGTTAGAAGTTGTACTCTATTCACCACGGGCGTCTATTCAAATTTTGTGGGGAAAGGCAGTTGTTCCTTAAATATACTCAGTAGTGCGCTTAAATTATCTAAAAATGTCAAAAAAAAAAAAAAAATCAATTTCACGTTTGCAGAAGGACAGTCCTTTTACATGAGGTTTTTTACAGTAGTTCAGCTCTCTAATTTGTCGACATCATCTATCGGGTACCAGGAAATGTAGGAATTCGACATCAAACAAGTCAGTTACAGTTTTTTTACACTTCAAGTAAAACGTTGAGAAGAATGACTCATCTCACTCTGTGGTTTCACCACCCAGTTTGATAATGTGAGCTCATGCTTCACCACAGTTTTCATGAAAGAGCGCAGAGGGAGGAGGACTATAAACCACCACATGGCTTAGAGTGACACACAGATCTAAAGACCAGTAGCTCCAGATCTCTGACCTGAGGAGCCACCAGGATCCTGTCTTTGTTTTGTTTGGCATAAATCAACAAGAGCACCGAGCCCACTAGAAAAACAGTCTCTAATGCTCATCGTCATCTTAAGGTGTGAAATCAGTCAAGTGACAAGTGTGCCTAAATTTCGATGACCCTGGGTCAGCATGTGGCCACAGCTCTGTGTTTACAGACGAGGTGACGGCACATGCCTCCACTCCTTTGAAATGTGACAAGGTGAGAGGAATGACGAGATTATCTCTGATTTACGAGTTACAGTAGCTTTTGGGGGAAGCAGCCCGGCATGGAGCTCTCCTGCTGCCTGACCGCTGGCAATACACACACACACACACACACACACACTGAAAAGTCAATGCAGCTGTTTTAAGATGCATGCAAGATAAGCACTGATAAAAGCACTGACTGCACTTTGGGAGTGGTGCGGCTCCAAATCCAGCCAATTTAAACAGTAATAAATAAATGAATTCATTCAGAGGGACAAAAAATACACAAGCTCATTGTCTGAGAGTATCAGAAATTGTACTTTGAGCTTTAGTGCAGCCAGCTGAACGTAGAGACATCTAATACACGCACAGTTTGAAACTTGAATGTGCATTCTAAATGTCGTCTAACCAGACAAGTAGACTCGGTGCACTGTCTTGTTTACAGCAGCGGCCTGAGGAAGCAGGGCCAGGGAGATGGAAGGAAGCTGACCAGTCCAAACAACCGCTGAAAGCCCTGCAGCACTGATCACCGAGACACTTCATTGCCGCACTGGTAGGTTTACTGCCTTGCTCAGGGGTGCTTTGATGGTTGTTGTTGATGAGACGGGGGGGAAACGGAAAGCTTTTCATTCATTCACTTCTACGATCTTCACAACTCATTGGGGGATTTAAATTTCGTGGTCACAAGCTCCCTAACCATTAGCTGAGCTAGCTGCGGTTCACATGAGCTTAGTCTGTGTAAACAAGGATTAACAACAACGAACAAGCATAAACACGCCGCTGTCAGCAGTCCCCTGGAAACTCCAGAAACATCCAGTCGACATCTTATCACCTAGAAATAGAGCTGAGAGACCACTTTGTGTTATCAGTTGCTTCAACACTGCACTGACTGTAATTTGGGGATTAAAATAATACTAGAATAATATTGTTTTTTCCTGACACAACAGTAGGATGCTTAGTAAAGCCTGTTTACTGTGGTGCTTTTAATCTATGTGTCCTCCTTAGTTGTAAGAGGAAATCAACTGGCTTTACCCTGCAGCAAGAATGACACAATCTGACCTCATTACCAACTGTCTAATCCGTTTAAAGACATTCACACTGAAGCAATCTAACATCCACCTGGGTGACAACTGTGTCATGCACAGAAAGATGACAGATCCGATGTAAAAGGCTGTATTTTGTCTTTACAGGATCTGCAGCTAGCGTGACTCCTCCTTCCTCTCTCTCTCTCTCTCTCTGCCTCTTCCCCTCCCCCATTCTGTGTAAAAACAAATCTCCTTTTCTGCTCTGAGCCTGAAACTATTGAGTCAACAAATGTCACTGCAGCGAGGCAGAGGCTGCTGGGAAAGAGGTGGGGTCTCTCTTTAAGCCTGAACTGCAGCTAAAGGGAGATTATTTTCAGACAAGACCCACCTGTTAGTAAAGTAAAAGAGGAATTAAACAGTAAAGTGAACTGGGGGTGCCGTTGACTATTGAGCATGGGGCATATGTTACAAAATGACAACATAGTGCTGCTAAAAATATTACTTTTTCCCCTACAAAATCTATAAACTGTGAGATTATGTGTATGATCTTTACAATTTAGGGTGCAAAAACAGTCTAGGTTGTAAACTGAGCCCCTGACTTACCGCTCTGCTTAAAAATGTAACACAGAAACCCACAATAAAAACCACAGCAGACGTTTTTGTACTTTCCCCTGTTATAGCGCATTTGCACTCATGTTATTCTGACGACCATCCAGGGCTGAATTTGTCTTTTAAATCTGTCTTTTAAAGCGCCTTTCTCCCTCACACTGCTCCCTCTATCTCTTTCAAGCCCACGTGGCCAGTGTCAACAGGAGGTGGGTCTTGGCAGACACATGAAGCAAAGTATGCTGCCTGTATGCAGGCTGGAGAGTTGTCTTTCACTCTAAAAATGAGCCAGCCGGCTGAGGTGTGCCAAAATAAGACACAGCCGTTGGAAAAGGAGTGCATTGCTCAACTGCTTGGACTCCAAAACCGACTGTTGCTGTAATGCCCTAAAAAATTAGGGCTATTACACAACAGGGGAAGTTCTGTAACCAGTGACAGAGAAAGAAAGAAAATGAAAGAAGGAAGTCAAGATAGAGGTGTAGAAAAAAAAGGAGGGAAAAACCCTTAGTCACTGACTTCCTGTCTGAGGAAAGGAAGAGGGTGGAGGCATATTCTGCTCCAGTCAGACAGTTGAAGCAATATTCAGCATAAAGTTTACCGGGGGTGGAGTCCTGTCCTGCTCACTGAATCCACTCCAGTGCTTTAGGGCAGCCATCATAGTGTGCACTATTGTGTGCGGCTGAGGGAAGAAGAAAAAAAGAGGAGGGAGCAGAGGAGGGAAAGAAAACCTGTCTCTTTGTGTGGGGAGGACTCAGCAGGAAAGTGATTTTTGTGATTATTTGCTAGCAAAGCGAGGCTCTCCCCCACTGACCTACAGCAACACCTTGTCTCCTCTGTTGCCTTACACCAGAGCCACAGATGAGTGTGCTTCTCAGGCCAGCAAAACAGCGACACCCAGGCTTCTCCTGATGATGAGAGCCGACGTCAGACCGGTTTCCATGAATATTGATGTGGAGGATAGTCTGTTTCATAGAAGAACAGAAGGAGGCAAGATGGCTGCCCTTTAGGATTTGTTAAAGAGGAGATTCAGACGGTTTGTTGGAATTTCTACAAAGTGGAGGGACGTAAAAAGGAGGTGAGAATTTGCTTAGTGTGTTAATCCTCTGCTTACCCTTCTCTCCTTTAGCACTGGCAGCATTTTTTGGTGGTTTTGCCACCAGGCGAGGTGTAGCAACTGTCCCCCACCGTAAAAGCAAGAGCCAACATAATAAGGAGGGGATATTAGATAAAGCTACTCCAACATGGCTGACGATTTGCTTTCTTTTTTTGCCAGCTGAGGCTGAAAACACACCTTCTGTGTTTTGCTGTGTGCTCTGGGCTCACTCCACATTTTTGCTGCTTTTGAATGCATCATAGAAAATGGTGTACTTAGATTGCTTGTTCAGGAGTTTTTCTTTAAGCATAATTTAAATGCCTGTATCATGCTCTCTTTCTTCTCTCAACAATTCAACCTTGCTTTTTTATGTGGCACACATTTTTTAAAAGTGTGTTTTGAGTGTGTGTTTGTTTTTAAGAGTGGAAACACATTTTGTACATTTATGTGTAATTATTAGCTATTACACAATGATGATATTTTCCATTACACGTGTTTAAATGCAGGCAGTGTTACCCCATTTTAGCTTCTCTTTTTCATACCCATGGCTGTGTATGTTTGTTTTTGCTGTTCAGTAGGGAGACTGTGTGTTAGGAGAGTAAAAGTCCAACCTGAAACATGTCCAGCAGTAAGTGCACACAGTGTCTGCACAGCAGTAGAGCTGGAATAGCTCCTGGCTTTGTGTATCTCTGTTAATCAGCTTTCATTGTTTTCACCACTGAATGACAAGCAGGCACAAAGGCAAACCCCAAAGAGAGGCAAAAGAGAGGAGAACTGAGTGTTAGTGAAGGCACACAAGGTCAGAAAGCTCTGAAGGAAATGAAACTCAATCCCACCACACCATTAACTGGGGGAACAAGAATGGTAATTCTGGGGCAGGTTTTTGACCAAAGGCTAAACAAGAGATTGTTCCCAGACAGCAGCAACAAAACATCCTATTTCTGAGAGAAGTTTGCTGAACTTCTTTGAGAAGCTCAACCAAACCTGATAGTTAACAGGACTTTATATTTGTAATGCAGCACAAGCAGTTAAAGGTCACAACAGTCAGAGTGCTGTGTTCTTTAGTAGTTATTGACAAATAGATTATTGACAATACAAAGAGGAATGTGTCTGTGTTTCTCTGTGTGTGGTTGTAATCATTAAAAAAGGAATTGGTGTAGAATAACAGCATGGTGACCTAATTCTTGCACAGATAGAGAGGTAAGCTACAATAATGATAACAGTGAGGTAAGCACTTGCATACACTGACAGCTTGGGGGGGTTGTGTTACGCATTTTGTTTTTAGAGATACATCCGTTAAATACATGGTAACAACATGTAAATTCAGATGTGTTGTAGTCTTATCTCAATGAGCAAATAACTCAGTAGTTGTTAGTTGTTTTTTGTTCCTGAATTCACCACGTGTTACTCTTAAGATTAACATCTGAATGGCCCATTAGGATATAACAGATCTCCCTCGGGTTTGTGTATTGGGTTTGTGTATTCTACAGACTACAGTCGTAACGTACCCACACCATGGCCTCAGGTAAAAAGCTAAGTAAATGCACGCCTGCAAGGTGGAGAATAATGACTGACCTTAAATAGGCCATTGCAGTGCAGCAGTGGGGGCTGTCTGCACGAGCAACACAGGAATTCAGATTGCTGAAGTTTTCAGTTTTCAAGAGAAACCTGTGACATTTACATCGTGGCATGTGAGGATAAAGAGGCCACAGAGAAGGTGAAGAAGCAGCAGTGAAGTCAAAATAAAGTCAGTTGCTTGTCAAATGACTGGAAGACAATTGCCAAGCTTTTATGTGACCAGCTGCTAATGACAGACAAAGGGGAACATTATTCTGTCACAGCCAAACACTCCTCTTCCCCCTCTTGAATTAAGCATTTGTTTTAAAATATTTGTGTTTACATGCCGCATTTCTGTGGTCCAGTATGCAGCCCCCTATGCTGCAGCGCACACTCGCTTACTCTCTACTAAAAATGATCTGCTTGTAGCAGAAGAAGTTCCCATTTTTAGTCCTAGCGAGCTGTCAGGGAACTTTCTCACCAACAGTGGCGGAGTAAAGCTCTGACGCAACGGCATGGCTGTGTTTTGATACGACGAGCATGGTCATTGACTGTGTAGTGTCAACACGAGCCCTCAAGCAGGGGTGTTCTCCATAGTACTCATAAAGTATGTTGTGACTGCATTAGATCAGGTGATCTGCGCGTTTGTGTGTGTGTGTGTGTGAGTGTGTGTCGATCCCGCTGCCTGATTCATGATGTTAAGAGACTGTGGATGATGTCTCATGTGAAAGGCTACATTAGGTCAGTTTAATTTTTTGGTTTTATTTACCTAACCTTAGAGATAAAAGTAGCGTAATTTGAACAGCTCAAACTGGGCTGTTCTGTATAGCCATGTTTCCACCAAACATTGATGGTATAGTAACCCTAGAACCGTACGCAACCAGTGTGAACATGTACGTGAACCGTAGATCTGTTTTGCATTTCCACCACAGACAGCACTCTTAATATTTAGGCGGGATTGTTACCAGATGGTAATGGTCGCATCACTGCTACATCCAGCTCTTGTTGTATTTCCTCTGCACCGACGTTGCAGAGACGTAACTGTACCTTGCTGTTCATCCACAGGACGGGGTTGTGAGACTTTGTCAACACGAAAAAGAACAGGAGTGAGTGTGTAGAGCAGAGCAGCATTAACCTAATGTAAACATTTGGAATGGAACAAATGGAATATATCATATTGACATTTAAGGTGTTGATCAGCGACTTCTACTCAACAACAGGCAAGAAAACATTCCACCTTAAATGTTGCCGGGTAGCTCCTTGCAGAGGTCTTTCAGCGGCAAAGTGATTAAATTTTTTTTCTTAGTCTATAGCTTCTAACTGTTCACTAGTGAAGATGAAAAGGCAGCATCCATAAATGTGGTAGTTATAGTTGACTAACTTAAGTCAACTTTGCCACTGTAGGAACAGCTGTTACAGTCCACTGAGCAAGAGTGTTGATTCTCTATTGACAAATCAACGGACTGCAGAGTTTCTAGCTCCACCTTTTACTATCTGACAAAAAAACTGAACAGTATAGAACAATTGTACTGGTACCATCCATTCTAATGGGTAAGGAACTGAAGTGGACTGCTCGGTGAAAACAAGGCTTACATTGTGTATCGAGTGGTCTATTTTTGATTTCGCTTTACTATTCCCATAGCACCTCAAACATCCCATTTCACATATCTGCTCCATAGTTTGGATGGATTGCATCTGGCCCAGTTCACTGCTTGCTACTGAAAGCACTTTATTAATGGTTGTCACAGTGTAGTTATACAATTTGTGTTCCCCTTTGTGTTCAGTTTTACTGTACACTGGATTTACACATGCTAATCCTGACCTGCATAATAATATCACGTTCTACAATTAAGAAACAAAAGCACACAATCTTACTGGAAGTGCTGTCCATGAGCCTCTGCATGGCTGTTGTTATACCAGCAGCTGAAAAGGCTCCAGAGCATTAATGGGCCTATAGGAGGCTGAGTGGGGGGAAGGGCCAGTTGGATCAATCACATGCACATAGCTTCTCTCATCTATCTACACCTACAGATAAAGCCGTGCAGTTGGACTGCTCCTCCGTCATGGCCGTAAGTCCCCTTTATGTCACTCCCAGGGCAAAGACAATATCACCTTTAGGAAGAATGTCCAGTTGCCATAGCGTTGCACAACAATGCTGTCCACTTACAATACCCAACCCCTTAACCAAGCCCTCACCTCTGACCCTGCTCTGTCCAGCCCACGCATCGTATTTCCAGCCAGAGGCTGTTGCACAGATGACAGAGAGGCAGGCTCAGTGGCAGATTAGACATTTTACATTGCACTACCTGCTGGACGGCTTTGCTGGTCATAACTCGGGACTGCTTTCCTGAGACAAAATGGCGAGATACTGAGTGTTACTATTGATTTCTGCAGTATTGATTTCCCTCTTGTCTGCTAGTGGGGGTTGTTTTTCTATGGAGAGCAGGAGGGAAGCAGCAAACCACAATCAAGTGTTTCTGCAATGGAATCTAACTAGTCGCTAATTTACACACACCTTTGAACAGAATTTGCCACCAATAGTGCACAGCTGAGAGAATTTTCTTGTTGGTGAAAGCAAAGCAGGACTTGCAGGATATGGTCAAACAAGCCCTGACATCCCTGTGGAGCTTTGATAGAGAAGGTTTAACTGCATGCCATATGCTGCTTTATTTAGCATGATATATCTGTATGGGTTTTATTGGACGTTTATGCATGCTTTATGTACTGATCAGTTCTGAAGTCTGCTAAATGTAGCCGAAGGTCTTTAAACTTGTGAATCACTTCTGTATGTATGGGCTTACTGCAGAACATTGTGGGTTGGAGAGAGCTATGTGCTTCTCTGAAAAATATGAAAAGAATGTCTATTAACTGAGGCCAGATCACAAAAATATGTCAGTTATCAATAATTACCACACCAGATCCACCCCAAAACCCCAACAAGAATCTTAGCTTTCCATCCCAGGAGGGCCTATGATGTGATTATGGCCTGCGAGTGGTTTATTGGTCATCACTGGAACTGTGTAATAGTAATAATATCTTTATGAGTCTCAGAGTCGGAGAGACAAAAATGTTATCAGTCATTACCACACCAGATGCATGAATCCCGACTCCTGGCCTTCTTTTTCCACGAGGCCGTGCGTTGTTAGCCGGGCTGAGGCGTAATTATGGAGTGAGAGTGATAAGGCTCTGTTTGAGTGGCATGGGGCCGGAGGGAGTGTTGCTGGCCCTGTGAGCATGTATCGATGTCAGGGTTTACCTCAGGGGTGAGACAGCGAGGGCAGCGACTCAAAAGCTTCCTCCACGTGAGCACACACACATGGCCGCTCTGTTTACAAACACTATCCTGGCATTCCGCACAGAGAGAGAGAGAGGGAGGCAAGTGAGATGTTACGTAAGCGCCCCAAAGCGAATAGCATCCCTTCCCGCCTCTCGCCGGGCCGCCTCTCCTACGCTTGGACAGTCTCCTTGAATGCAGTTTCCGCCGGTTCCGCTACAAGATTTTAGGAATTAAAAAAAAAGAAATTAAGAGCCACAGTGACAACAGCGTCTGTGATCGAGAACGTGGCGAGACTGAGAGGAGGCCTGCCACTCTGACAGCGCATAGCTCCTGCGCAGGTGAAGGCCTTAATGGTGCCAAGTCAGATCAAACTGGTTCTAAACTTGTCGTAACAAATGATTTTATAAACTCCCTTCACAGTTGCAGCTTGGGTTCATTAAATAACTGCTACATTTGCGAGGTTTCATGCAAAAGAAACCCAACGCATGTGCACAGACACTGGTTAAGACACATTTCACTCCACAGCAGAGCTCTCCATTGCACTGCACAGTTTTATATAGATGATTTATTTGTTGAGAAAACTTGGTTTGACTGATTCAAGAGGTAAAAATAATCTTTTGTGAATATATAAATGAAGGTGATTTAAAGGTTGAGCTCTTGAAATGAAGGTAAAAGAAAAATTGTGATTCATCAGTTAACCAGATGAGCATATGCAGACAAAAACGTCTGTCTCCATATTGTGCAAAGGTGAAAGATGCCTCCTTCTTAGCCTTGCTTTTCAAACATAGGCGTGACAATGTGTGGAGAAGTAGCAAACCTGCACACAGGCTGTCAATAAGCCTTACAAATCTTGAAAAGTGACTGAAACTCAAGCTAGGATCTTACCCTTAAGAAGACTCTCATGTCAAAATGTATCAGTCAGTTCCAGTTAAATTAAATCTCTGACAATGAGGAGGCTTTGTCACGGGTCTAATCCTGACACGATCATTCAGGAGAGATTTTTGTTTCATATATATAGCTTTTCAAAATGCATCTTCTGGTCAAACTGGCTTAATTGGAACAATATGTGAAAAGAAATTTCCATAGCTAATGCCCCTGTCTCATGATCTACAAAGCTCTGTCATGATAGCCCAATTTCAATGGGATCCACAGCGATCTAAACAACTGCTTCTGATGGCTGTTAACCCTCTTCTAAAATGGCTGTCAGATATGGATGGTTTTGCTGCCAGGAGCTGTCATTGAAAAGGTTAGGCCCCATGGCCCCCTGTTGTCTGCACAAGGAGCGCAAAGACAGACAGCTGGTCCTGAATGTCATTTAGAAGCGTAACCCTACCAAAGGCTCTGAATGACATCACTAACTACTTCTGAGGGCTTCAAGTGGCTCACGCTCAATATTAGGTTTCCTAAGTGGAATGTACGAGTGCAGCAGCTGGTGTCTTTCCGAGCCATAGTGTTAAATGACAATCAGACTGGTTTGCGGCCATATACAGTACAGGCCAAAAGTTTGGACACACCTTCTCATTCAATGCGTTTTCTTTATTTTCATGACTATTTACATTGTAGATTCTCACTGAAGGCATCAAAACTATGAATGAACACATGTGGAGTTATGTACTTAACAAAAAAAGGTGAAATAACTGAAAACATGTTTTATATTCTAGTTTCTTCAAAATAGCCACCCTTTGCTCTGATTACTGCTTTGCACACTCTTGGCATTCTCTCCATGAGCTTCAAGAGGTAGTCACCTGAAATGGTTTTCCAACAGTCTTGAAGGAGTTCCCAGAGGTGTTTAGCACTTGTTGGCCCCTTTGCCTTCACTCTGCGGTCCAGCTCACCCCAAACCATCTCGATTGGGTTCAGGTCCGGTGACTGTGGAGGCCAGGTCATCTGCCACAGCACTCCATCACTCTCCTTCTTGGTCAAATAGCCCTTACACAGCCTGGAGGTGTGTTTGGGGTCATTGTCCTGTTGAAAAATAAATGATCGTCCAACTAAACGCAAACCGGATGGGATGGCATGTCGCTGCAGGATGCTGTGGTAGCCATGCTGGTTCAGTGTGCCTTCAATTTTCAATAAATCCCCAACAGTGTCACCAGCAAAACACCCCCACACCATCACACCTCCTCCTCCATGCTTCACAGTGGGAACCAGGCATGTGGAATCCATCCGTTCACCTTTTCTGCGTCTCACAAAGACACGGCGGTTGGAACCAAAGATCTCAAATTTGAACTCATCAGACCAAAGCACAGATTTCCACTGGTCTAATGTCCATTCCTTGTGTTTCTTGGCCCAAACAAATCTCTTCTGCTTGTTGCCTCTCCTTAGCAGTGGTTTCCTAGCAGCTATTTGACCATGAAGGCCTGATTGGCGCAGTCTCCTCTTAACAGTTGTTCTAGAGATGGGTCTGCTGCTAGAACTCTGTGTGGCATTCATCTGGTCTCTGATCTGAGCTGCTGTTAACTTGCCATTTCTGAGGCTGGTGACTCGGATGAACTTATCCTCAGAAGCAGAGGTGACTCTTGGTCTTCCTTTCCTGGGTCGGTCCTCATGTGTGCCAGTTTCGTTGTAGCGCTTGATGGTTTTTGCGAATCCACTTGGGGACACATTTAAAGTTTTTGCAATTTTCCGGACTGACTGACCTTCATTTCTTAAAGTAATGATGGCCACTCGTTTTTCTTTAGTTAGCTGATTGGTTCTTGCCATAATATGAATTTTAACAGTTGTCCAATAGGGCTGTCGGCTGTGTATTAACCTGACTTCTGCACAACACAACTGATGGTCCCAACCCCATTGATAAAGCAAGAAATTCCACTAATTAACCCTGATAAGGCACACCTGTGAAGTGGAAACCATTTCAGGTGACTACCTCTTGAAGCTCATGGAGAGAATGCCAAGAGTGTGCAAAGCAGTAATCAGAGCAAAGGGTGGCTATTTTGAAGAAACTAGAATATAAAACATGTTTTCAGTTATTTCACCTTTTTTTGTTAAGTACATAACTCCACATTTGTTCATTCATAGTTTTGATGCCTTCAGTGAGAATCTACAATGTAAATAGTCATGAAAATAAAGAAAACGCATTGAATGAGAAGGTGTGTCCAAACTTTTGGCCTGTACTGTATGTATTTATATTGGGAAAGCTTCAAAGACTGATTTTAGCAATGGGTCTAATGGATAGAAACTCCCTGCTTGAACAAGAGTCTTTCAGATGTGATCGATACAAATACAGTTTCTGTGCAGGAAAACAATAAACTCACAACTCCTTAACTTAAGCTCATATATTCAGTATTTTGTCTTAAAAGGGACAGTTCACCCCTAAATCAAAAATACTTATTTTTCCTTTCCTTTCCTCCCTTTGTTTTAGTGTGTGTTACCAAATGTTGGAGAGATCGGCTATAGAGATGTCTGCCTTGTCTTCAGTATATTGGAATGAGATGGCACTTGGCTTGTGGTGCTCAAAGCACCAAAAAGCGTTTGAAAAACTCAACAACAGTGTCTCTTTCCAGAAATCATGACCCAGTTACTCAAGATAATCCACAGACCTTGTTGTGACCATGTAGGAACTATTTTCTTTCGACCAAACTACACTTGCCAGCTGTATCACCAGTTACTGCTAGCTCACCTAGCACTCCTGAGCTAGCTAACGTTACAGCTCAGCAAGGAGGACGCCGTCAATAGATGCACATTTCCCTCTACACGGTGATATAGTTAGCGGGTGTAGTTTGGTAGACGGAAAAAATGAAACTGCTCATAACAAGGTCTGTGGATTATCTTGAGTAACCAGGTCATAACTTCTGGAAAGAGTGCCTGAAATGTATTTATTTTTTGGCGCTTTGAGCACCACAGAGTGCCATCTAGTTCCATTATATTGGAGAGAAGGCAGACATCTCTGCGGCCAATATTGCCAACTCTCTGCAGCTCAGACCAAAATGATTTAGAGTGATAAACAGCAAGGTAAGAAGAAACGTGTATTTTTGATTTTGGGGTGAACTGTCCCTTTAAGTGAACTTGAAGTCCCTTTAAGAACTCATTAATTGTTAATCTGTATTTGCTCATGAACTGCTGAGGTGTTAGAAGTGAGGAGTTTATACATCCTCACACCGAAGCCACGAATCACAGAAAATATGCCTCTCTCAGACGGATTTGTGATTCCTATTCAATGAGAGTCACGTGCCTCCCAGTCAGTGGAGGGAAAGAGGGAGCTTAGCAACAGTGGGTTAGGTCAGCCTGCTTAGAAACCAATGAGGAAAAAAATATCACTACATTCGCTTTCCAGATGACGAATGAGACACAGAGCAAATCATTCATATTCAAAGTTATTCTGGGCACTACTACAATATATTTGTGGGCTTCAAGTTTGATGAATTGGAGAAGAAAGAAAAGCAGGGATTGCCAAAATGTGCTTTGCTTTTTGCTCACAATAAACCACTATCTGAAGCTCAGTCTTCCATAAACCTGAAATCTGCCTCAGTATTGAGTCCGTTTAGAATTCCTCCACTGCCATGTTGTGTGCCATGTTTTAATTTCCCTCCTATAATAATGTTTCCCTTTGCTCTGTTTACTGTTCACCTCCGCTTCCTGTTTAATTGGAAGCTGGTTTGGATTTGGATCATGCAAACAGAGAGGAAATATTTGCTAAATAAATGTGCCTGTGAGCTAATCACATGCCAAGACTTGCGGGCGAGAGGGTGAATTGAAGAAACATGGGAATCGGTGTTTGTTCATCATTTGGCATTGTGTATGGGTTTTCCATTTCATGCCAGATTGTAGTGGATGGGAGAGTGAATGGGAAGGAAAAGGTCAGTGCTAAGTATCCCTTGTCTTACCATTTCAGCTGAGAGCAACCACAATATCTTTCTCGACATGGCTCTAAAAATAAACGCTGTGACTCAAGATAACACAAAGAGCAGAGTATCTCTTAATTTAGAGAATGTTTCCTGTTCTTTGTAAAATGCAAAGATAGAGGTGTTGATCCGCACATTTGCAAATGTAAGCTTCTGAATATGTGGGGCTATTGATTTACTGGCAGGATCAATGCGTAAAGCACATGTGCACACCACGGCAAAGCAGCCCATTCTGCAGTCAGCCGTGCCGGGGTAATGTTTAGACCAGATGGGCTTTGGAGCGCTCATAAGATGGTCGCCATGGCTACCATGCACTCTGAAAGAAATTAACTTTGCTGCGCGCACAGTTCATCAAGTTAGTCAGATATATTGACTGTTGCATAGACAAGAAGGGTTAGAAGGGAAAAAGAGACAGGCTGGCTGGGGGGCAGGTTGGTGGGGTTGTACACTCAGAAGCCCCGTTCCTTAATTAGAGCCTCCATGTGATGCAGCTTGAAGGCACAGAAAAAAAGGTTTAGACTCTGTGTGTAAGCTTTGCACAGGGTGCTTCTTAGTCAGGCAGGGTGACCTCTCAGGCTGTGCTGATCAAACAGGAAAAAATGAAGACTAACAGGTTTATGTTATGTTTAGCCAGATCTGGGCTAATGTTCAACTGGATTTACCTCTTCTGTGAAAACAGTCTGTGCTACACTTGCACGACATTGGTGTGAATAGTTCTGAGCAAAGACACTCTTTCACTGAAATGGTTTAGGAGGGATGGTTTATAGATATGATCTGTGACACTGTGGTCTGTTATCAGCAGTTGTTTGGGGGGTTTTGGTATTAGCCGTAATACCATATTCTTGTGTTATAATTTAAAAATAACATTAAGAAATGTATTATTGTAAAGCAAGTTTGAGCTGAATTCTCGCTAAAATGCTGAGCAGATCAGTTGGATTCATATAGGGTAAAAGCAGCCTATATCAGCAGGATGTTTTGCTTGTGTGTGTTTGCAGTTTTCCCAGAATACCTGCTTAACAAGTTGTATCAGAAATGTACAGAGGCGGGGTTTATCCCCGACAATAAAGGCCGTTGAGTTATTCATACTGATGTCATCCTCAAGAACTTTTCTGTCACATTTACTATTAAAATGAGGCTCAGACCTCCTCCATATTCTCTGACTCATCAGGTATTGCTCAGACATGTCTTCAAACTCAATTACATTCATAACATATTTAAATGTATGTACAAATTTGTGTCAACATCATCAACTATCTACTTCAAAAAATCTCAAGAGGATGACCCTGGAGGATTTATCCAGTGTAAGGGCTTTGGAGCAACAATATGGACTGAGTCAAGTTAAAACTGTCAACAGTTCAGCCAGTGCAGCCTCGCCCCTGGAAAGTAGACTCTACAAAACCAGTCGTGTCCTCGAGTCCTTAATGTCTTGTGACACATAAGACCCCTATATTCCTCAGACCTTGTGGGTCTTTAGGAGTAATTATATTGTATGTGTCTTGTCCACTGCTTCCTCGGCCCACTGAACCCAATACAAAACTATCAAACAATCTTGGATTAGTGCTGACATTGATCTTAATTATGGCTGCGAGCACTTGGCTTATTATTATGGTGCCAGTTAATCTTTCCCCTTTCTCAGTTTATCTTTTTACCTTGAAGGAGCTTTACCAGTTAACCAAATAAGAACTGGACTTAATGTCCTGATATACAACATTCTTTTTGTTTTGTCTCTTTCTCTATTTGACTATCTCAGCTCCACTTTCCAGTTTGATCATTGTAGATTGTTTTCAGCCGAAATGTATCATGACAAAGTTGTTATTCAGTAAGTCACGTGTAGTCTTTACTGGAAAATGTGCACAGCCCACACTGAAACCATAGGGTTGCAGCAGTTAGCTATCTATATATCATCAAACACTAATTTATCTACTCATGGCTGACCAACAGTGAGAGTTCTAGAAACTGTACTACTGCAATTTAAAAATGGACTGATTTCCCCTTTTAGATTGTGTGTACACTCACATGACATAAGAAAACTGTATTCTAGAACTAAGGCTTTAAATGTCCCCAAAGCCAGTTGGACATTTTTTAACCATATAAATGATTATTCATATAATATGTTAGGCGCTGCATATTTAATCCATATTGACAAAATTTCACTCAAATACACCTGTTTTGAATGTTATCACTCCATTAAATGGCCTAATTAGTTATCAGCCTCATAGATATGGGTTAGAAGAGTCCCGTTACACTGACTAGTAGGTTCAGAATGCTGTTATCAGCCTATTAAATGCTTGGTTTTTTGTTATGTGGCAGTGAAGGAAGTCAGGTAATATTAGCATAAAGAACAAGAGAGTCCACACCAGGGATAGTTGGGTTGATGGAACGGTCAAGCAAATATTGGACTTTTACCTTGGAGACTGGGGTTAATGTCCAGTGTGAAATCAAAAGTCAATTAGTTATTTTAACAATGTAACATATGTCACGTATTGTTATGTTGGTAACAAACGTACCTAAATTAATTCCAAGCCCTGCTTTTGTCTAAGCCTAACCTGGAAGTGCTGGCGCCTTAACCGAACAAAGTGAAAGTAATGAAACTGCTTCCGATGCAGCCCAGTCTCCAGAAGAAAATGTTTCTGCAGACCACAAACACATTACATTTTCACATTTCATACCTACTACAACATTGTTACTAAAGTTACTTAGTATATGGGCTGACTTTGTCATCAGGAGGTGGAAGGGATAGTAGGTTTTGGTCACCTGTTGTGTTTCAGTGTGTCATTGCTGTGTTTCCAGCAGCTTTTTAGCTACCAAACAGGGATATTTTTGGGGGACTCATCACTGCTTTTCTTGCCAGGATAGTGCCACAAAAATGTACTGTTTTTAAGCAAGACATCATTGCTTTTTTCAGCTGGGATGTTGCCACCCAAACTGTATATTTTAAGCCAAAACCTGATCTTTTCCAAACCATGACCAAGTGGTTTTTATGCCTAAACCTAACCATCCATGTTTAAATGTAAAGTTTCAGTGTAAAGTTTCAATGTCTCCACTACATAACAGAGTGTAAATGTAAAGTATCCATGCTTTACAGAAATATACTGTGCAATGGCAACATTTTTCTGGCAACTGGGTTGCCCAATTGTAGCATTTAATGGGCTGATAACAATGTTCTGAGTCTACTCATCAGTGTACTAGGACCCTGCTAACCCATATTTATGAGGCTGATAACCACTTCTAACACCCATATAATGATAACATTGGAAATGGGCACACAAACTGATACTACTAGGACATTTGTACATTCCTGCCTTCTTGGGTCCTCCACTGTTAATGGAATTAATGGAAAACAGATGAATTCAATATAAGAATGCTGTGTAGTGCAAATTAACTCAGTCAATTAAGGCTATAGATAGAAAATACAGTGTGTGACAACACAGTAAGAGAAGGCAATGAGACAAAAAGCTGTGGAAGCACAGAGTCTGCACCGGGAAACTCCACAAGTCGGTCACATCTGTCTTGTATTACACATAAAGAACAATGTAGATTGTACAGATCCCTTCTTCTTAAGGAGGGGGAGGAGGCTCTCTAGGGAAGAAATTACAAACAGAAGTGTATATCCTCAGTGTTTCTGCTGTAATCTATCAATCTTGTCTGCAGATTTAAAGCAGAAAAGCAAGATACTGAATAGCATGTATTTATATTTACATGCATACATCTCTAAAATCACTTTGGAGAAGATGGACTGCTACATAATGTAAATATAACTGCTACATTGCATCCCATTGAAAGGTAAGGAGGTTTTCATGCCGTATTCTCAACTCAAAGAGGGAGACATTTGTTCATCTGCATTCAATTTCTCAGCAGGCTGATTCTACCTGCAGAGCTGCACTGTTTTTGGTCCATCATCAGGAGAGAGGGAAGAAAAACAGAGATCTGTTGCTCCAGGCTGTCACGTGATGCAGCCATCATTGTGTCACCATGTAGTGATTAGGCCGCAGTGAGCATCCACAGGAAGCTGCACTGCTCTACCTGACAGGAAAACTAAGACCTGAGGTTGTACAGTGCTAAGTCAGACTCCCTCTTCAAGCAGCGACCTGTGTGTGTTATTAATGGAAGCAACATGAGTCACATCACTAACTCAGAACCTCAAGCTTTTGCATTCCTGGTAATAACCTTCACATGTGTCTGCATCCCTTTGGTGACCAATACAAAAGACCGCCACATCTTAATCTAAAACAGGAGTTGTACACGTCTCAAACACAAGGCAGATGGCTCAACCATCAGGGAACGCTTTGTATCAATAAAGGTGGTGCACAACCATCTACAACAATGTTACACCTCAACATTTCTGATGGCCATGCAGCATTAAAGGAATAGTTTGTGCCTAGTGGTAGATCTACCGCTACCAGTCTCATGTCTGTATGGTTAATGTGAAGCTATAGCCAGTCGCATTAGCTTAGCTTAGCTTAGTTTAGCACAAAGGAAAGAGGTGGAAAGACTGGAGACCATTGAGAAAACCGAGATGGTTCATTGTACTGTTATTTCCTGTGTCTGTCATGTGGGTTTCTTCATCTTCCTTTCGGAGACTATTACATTGTCCTGCATCTATTCATTCCAACGGACGAGCTGTATGTGAGTTCAGATCATGACCAATAAAATATTGGACCCATTTTTCACAAGCTTCAACCCTTCTAAACATCCTGGCGCTTACGTGGCCTTTTTTCAGACGAACAAATCAGGAGAAAATTACCTTTTGATATCAGACGTCAAGCTAGCAGGCAACAAGGAGCACCAAATGAGGAACAAACATTAAATCTGTAACGTTCTCAAAACTCCAAAATGACGTGCAGAGGAGAGACAACTGCGCTCACTTAGGAGACTGGAAGTCTTTACCATTTCATATCATTGTAATGCGTCATCTTTTCTTATAGAGTATCTTTGGATTCGTTTAATCCGAATTAAAACCAAAGCATAAAATGACTATTTTTTGGCTGAGAGCTTTGAGTTCCTGGAGGAGCTTTATAATTATGGTAGAGGCATGACAGTGGTATCAGTCTTGTGTAACGCTCAAGCATGCAAGCAAACTATTCCTTTAAGGGCAAAGAAAATATATCTGTTGCTTTGATCTGACAAAGAGGAAATGACAAGATGGCACTGAGCTCTGACCAGTGTGTGTGGTCTACTTTTATCTAAGTTTTTGTTGAGGATTTCACTTTCATGTTTAATTTGTTTAGATATTTCCAGATCGGAGCGTAGATCCCACATGTTGCAAAGGTTGCTCATGTGACAGAACGGCAACAAGATCTAAGCACTCCGAGGAAAATGTTACAAAGATCTGGCCGGCATGTAAATTTGGAAGATTATAAAAATGACTGCAGACACAGGGGCCTTTTGTTTCTTAGCCAGGGTGGAGTGTCATATGTTCAGAGTGATAGAAAGAAAGAGAGGGAAGGCACGAGCAGCCATGTGAGGTGCATTGTACGCGCTGCATGAGTGTGCCATGTGACATAAATCCCAAGTGTGAGGTGCCTGACGGAGAGCCTCAGTGAATTACATGAATTAACATCTGTCCTATAGTAACAACAGTCAGTAACAGCACATGCTACTAATACTTCAGCTCACATTTGTGCTTTATGTGTTGATGTGTTCTGACCTTCCAGACTTTCCAGTCCACCCCCTTAACTTTTTCCCCCAAACTCCAGTGGAGTCAGCTCCCTCAGTTCATATGCTTGCCATGTGTCATGAACTGTCATAATTCAAAATGGCTACACAGACATTTAAAGGCATAATCCAACACTGTCTTTAATTACGCAAATGTGCGTGCATGAACAGTCCTCTTATTGTCAAGAGTGCACAACTAGACCCATAAGACTTATGCTTAGGGTATAGCATGTGATTATGTGCCTTATAGCAACAGTCTTAGGTTTACTGTTGATTTTTAGGAGACTCTGAACTGTGTCGAGCCTACATCTTTGTTGTTTACACAGCCAACTGGAATGCAGAGTTGTGAAAATGTTGTAAGAGGTCATGAGGTTTGCGGAGCAGCGGGTCCAGCTCTATATTTATGGGAGGGATTTAAAACACTGTAGAATGCAAGTCATCTGACCTAATTACACTGGTAGGGGTTGCTAAGGATGAGGTTTCACTCGCAGCTCTGTTGGGTGCAGTCTAAAATGTCTACCTCCAGTCTGTCTGCATGTACAGCCGTTACAGTATTTTTTACATGTGGACATTTAATATCCATTACACAAATGTATGTTATTAGCAAATGCTTAGTTTTATCTCCATTTCCTTTTCCATATCAGGATTTGTCATTATGTTTGTCTTCGTAAAGAAGTGAGGGGTCGGTTTACCTCATCTAAAATTTCGTGGAAGGGACCTTACTGGATTTCACGGTGGCTCCGATGAGTCTCATATGTTACAGCATCAAACTTAAAGGAACACTTCACCCACAAAAGGACCATTTGTATATCAGTTAGCCATGTAGTGTTACCTTGAGTTCATGAAGAAAACTTGCTCAAGTGTGCCTCCATGACAAACAGCGAGAGTATTGTTTTATGGATTAATTAGGGATCAAGTTTAACAACACGAAATCTATATTAAAACATCAATTTACAAACTCTCACATGACTCGTGCAGTATAATCCAGGTCTCAGTTATCCGGTACTGGAACTTAACTATGCTCTTTTCAAAGCCAGACTCCACTACTAAGGTTTTTTGTTTTGTTTTTTCCGGCTAAAATGCATGTGTTTGGGAAGTACTGAGCATACGACTGGATAAATGATAGTTGGATTATAGTGCATGAGTTGTGTGAGAATTTGTAAACAAATGTTCTGGTATAGTTTTGCAGGGTGTCCGCGGATCCTTAAAAAGTCTTAAATTCGTGTATCTAAATTAAAGGCCTTAAAAAGTCTTAAATTCCTACAATTTCATTAAAATGGTCTTAAATTCATTACTCAAAGGTCTTTAAAAAATACGGGACAACTGTTTTTATTGCGCTCCGTTTCTGTTGCAAAGAAATTCATTTGAGTTGCATGAAGAGAACTAGCCTGGCTCCGCCCAGCCCAAAGATATAGCTGCCAAGCTAGCAGGTAGCGCGAGATGATAGCATAGACTACTTGACTTCTTTAGCTAGAGGTTGTAGCGGTAGCCTAGCTAACAAGCTAGCACTACAGTTAGCCTATCAGTCGTTGGTTGATCAACTGCCACTTTGTTCCACCATGGGGAAGTGCAAATGTAATGAAACGTGTTAAGATAATAGCAACTTCTCTCCATGGCTGAAGTCTGTGACGGGGAATCCAGACGAAGTGCCAAAGCTCCATTCCAAGTGGCATTAAAAAGGTCTTAAAAAGTCTTACATTTTACTTGCTGAAACCTGCAGAAACCCTGTTTTGCTGTTGTTAAACATGATTTACAATCAGTCAATAAATCAATATGTTCAGCATTTTCCATGGAGGCATGCGAAAAAAAAACAAGGTTTTTGTCACGAATTCAAGGTAACACAGCATGAATGATGGATTTACAAATTTGGTGGATGAAGTATTGCTTTAAGGCCTACATATCACCAATAAACACTATGATTAAGTTTCAGTCATATATACATATATATATATATATATATATATATATTTATGTATACTTATTTGGTGTATTTTACATCATCTTCAAAGTGTTAGAATGACTTTTTCTGTTTAAGGCAGGACATGAAGTGATAACAGAGGCCTGAAAAGTTACACAAGCACAAGAACATAATATCACTTGAAATACGATTTAATAACTTCTTAATGTTTTGGTACGTTTATATGTGATTACGTTAAAGTCTAGTCATATGAAACAAATATTAAGACTGGGTTTCAGTTTGCATTTCCAGCACACTATCAAAACTGTCACTATCAATTGTGTGTTCAAAATAAAGGCAATGTTAATACTACTAGCTATTGAAAGAGGACACAATGCTGTGGGTGTGGCTAAATAATTAGCCAGGTACGTTTTGTATTGAGTGTTGATGTTGGATAAGTGGATAGTAAACTGTTAACAAAGACTGTTGTTATAAGTTGTAATGTATTGGCACTGAGTTATAGTAGTCAAGTTACAGTTATGACATACAGTCAGGTGATGTGGTGAATATGAGTATTTAACACTTTGTTGTGACTCAGTTCATGAGTCATGTGGGTTTCACCTTTAAAAAGTAAATTTATAGTCTGTGGACTGACTGCACGCTCTGTGCACTTATCTTTCAAACAGGAAAATGTGAATGGGCCCAAATCAGCAAAGAAAAGGAAACATACACTTGAGATTATGGCTTATTCTTAGGACTATTCTGCAAAACAGTGGTGTGGCTTGGCAAGTGTGTGTTTGATTTACAGTGCCGCTCCACACCTCCCCTTCCCTCTCCCTCTCTCTCTGCAACAGCAGGACTTTGTGGCCTCGCTGCCATTGGGCTCAAACCTGAAAGTGCAGAGACCTGAGTTTCCCAGCAGCTGTCGTTAGTGGTGAATGTCACATACGGCTGCCAAGTCACACCAAATAGACCCCATCTACTATGGCAGCTCTCATATTTCACTGGCTCTCTCTGGGAATAACAAAAACACAGTGTGAGTCTGGTGCATTAAAGTTTGTTACACTGGTGTTATGAAGACAAAGCATCAGGGAATAGTCCCAAAAATCCCCAAAACCTATGATTTGTAGTTCAATTTTTATATTCTAGATTGGACCAAACGATGAGGTTTAAGCCAAACAAAAACAAGTTGCAAAAACTATATAAAAAACAAGGCACTTAATTGTTAAAAATAAGGCTCTACTGTCATGTGTATTAACTGCAGCGCCTAAATGAGTCTTGTGTAAACTGTGTCCATTGTTTTACAACACTGGTCACACTGTGTCCAAGAGTCCACCCTTGCCCCCAGGCTTCAAAGCACTAAAGCAACTCACCATCTATAAATGCCAGCAAATACATAGCTACAGAGGCCATAAGTAAAGGCAGTGATTCCTACAATAGCGCTTAGTGTCCATGTTCATGACTGCACAGGTTAGATGATAGACTCAACGGAAGGGAAGTAGATGATAGCGGATAGAAGTACAGAGAAACCTGAAGTGTAATTACAGGGCAGAGGGCTGGAGGTGAGGCTGTGGGAGAGGGAGGGAAGCCAAACAACAGCGTACAGAGACAAAGAAATTGACTTCTGGAGGGAAAGAAAGCTTTGTTGGGAATGCAGCTCGAGCCAAGCGAGTTGAGTCATATCATAAACTGAAACACAGCTCTCATTTCCCTGGTGGACATTAGCTACTAGAATGAAAACCAAAATAGATCAAAGCGTTGTAACTTCCAGCAGGCATGCACACTAAAACCTCTGTAAGGCTGTGGCTCTGGTTTAGTTTAGTGCTCTACTTCCGGAGCAAAAATAGATCTCACTGTGAATCACGCCTGATGAATAATTAAAAGAATGCAGCCAACACTGCAAATGTCTTAAAGTGAAGTTGGACTTACAACATTGTGTAATTGGTGTGTGTGTTTGTATGTTTGTAGGCTGACAGCCGCGCGCACACTCAGCTGGGATCTCTGGCTTTGTTCTGGGCTTGCAAAGATTTTTTTTTTGTTGTCAGTGTGGGTGTATCCAACTGTGACAAGCTGCTTGGCTCCGTTCGGTCCTTTGTAAAGCCTGGAGTGTCCCGCAGGAACGGAGCTGCTGCACTGAAAGCAGCTTAGTGCCGGTGTTCACCTCTTGACTTAGTTACTGATTTGCAGACTGCACCGAGGGCCAGACAAAACAAAGGAGTAGTCACATGGGGTCGGGAAGTGGTATTCACCCGCTTACCTCATTGTTGCGTTAGCAGGGATCAGATGCTTTATATGTGGGAGAGTTCAGAGAGGTGGGAGCATAAGGTTACTCCTTTTAGCTCCTTTTCCCTCAAACCAAACTGACTTAAATTGGTGTTTCCTTAATGAGTGTAAAGTCTACTGCAAAAAGAAAGAGTTTTTAATTTCCAAATTTAATTGTTTCTGCATAGTTTCTTAATTATATATAGCACGTGACTCTGTGCAGCTGTAATTTTAGTACATTTTAAAGCCAAAATTACAAATCCATAGAGAAAAAAAAATCATTAAAGGTCCAATATAAAGCATTACAGGTGCTATATGAATACTGTCATAGTATCAAAACCCTGCACTGTGTCTTTAAACAAACCGCCAGGATATCCTTGATGTTGTGATGTCACATATAGGCCATTTCAAAACTGAAACATAAACATTGTGAATCCCCTTTTCATTTCCTGTTGGATTTTTTTTTTTTTTTTTTGCAGTATGTGCGAATGACATCAGCTGACAGGAAGTAAACATTGACCTACAGTAAGCTGTTGCCTAGCAATGCAATTTCAGTAAAATGGTCTTTAAAGGTAGAAAGCTCCGCTACGGTGGCGTTACAATAAATCCCCCGGCTGCAATGACAGTGCAAAGATGCAGAGAGTGCAGATGTGGAAGACCCAGAAACACTGACTAATCAGAGCAGAGTGGGCTTTTTTGGTAGGGGAGTTTAAAGAGACAGGTGCTATTACAAAGCGTTTTAGACAGTTTTTTATATTCAGGCAGATAGTGTGAGAAAAATTGTGGTTTTTTTAATATTAAAGTATGTAAATGTGTTTTAGTAGAAAGCAAAAATACAAGTATGAACCAGAAAATGAGCATAATGTGGGACCTTTAAGTACATTTCAAAGTAGAGTCAATTTGTAACACAGTGATCTAGACTGATAAAGTAGCTTGTAAAAACTTTCTGCAGAAAATTCAGTATACGAGTGATCATAATCACCTCATGCCATTTCACCCTCTTATCGTGCTACAAAGCAACCAAAGATAATCTAAACCGTACATCATAAAAACCAGCAGATCTGCCACAGATGAAATCGTCCAAATGTTGTGCCATATGAATGAAGATGCCTTCGGGATGCTAAGACCGTTTGCCATTCATCAAACGGAGCCCTGCACATTTCACAACTCCCATGTGGCTCTCTCGCTCTCATTTGTCAAAATAACACATTTCAATTTTAATAAAAGTGACATAATCATAAAGCAGCTCAGTGTCACTTCTGATTACAATGCCGCTGCTGGTGGTGTCCCGCTGTGGCACTTTACATCCGTCTGCGTCTGACAGCAGCAAAAGGGAGATTAGTTCTGCAACTTGTTGCTCGAGAGTCTTTCTGTTCAGGTTCCAGTGCTGCCTTGATATTTTTTATCTTTGCTTTTGGTGGACGCTGTTTTTCATTTCAACCATATTAGCCTAGTTCTTAAACGGCAGTCTGTAATCTGACCACGAGATTAGGAAAGAAATCATCCTTTAAAGCCTTTAAAGAGAACATTTGTGGGCATTATAACATGAGACATGAACTAAACTATTTATTGTAATCCTTCTAACGATTCATCTGAACAAGTGTATTAGTATTGCACATAAGATGCTGGCTGATTTTGCAGCTTTGTCGAAACGAGGAGTTGCATACTGCTTTCTAAACTTTTTTTAAATTGAGATTTGGGATTTAAGATGCCTGCTGTTTACTCAACAAACACACACACACACACGAAAGGACACCTTTCAGACTCTTCTCCCCAGCTATTGACCTGAGAGCTGTCTTTGTTTTCACCGTGCCGCTTTCCCTCTTCCACCTGCTAATAGGCAGCTGGCTGCTCTGTTGTGACAACGGTGGGAGCTTCCAGACACCCTTGTAACAGCTTGGCTTGTTAGTGGGAGATTTAGCACGCTAACTTTGGGGGTCTGCAGGGCTGCTAATGTCTTGGAGTGGGTGATTGACACAGAGAAGGAGATCATTATGTCGACCAGCTTGCCTGCCTGACAGTTTTCCTGTGGAGGTTGTCTTGGTCCAGGCGGTCGACTGGGCCACATTTGCAACAGGGTGACACTTAATTTCTCCCTCGTTCATGGTCCATGTGACCAGTTTGGACATTGTGGTTATGGACATAGATGAACCTAATTATAAATACTGTCTCTGAAAGTGCACTGTATCTTGACGTCTTGAATTAGAACTACTTTTAGAAAGTTACACAGGTGTTTGGTTGGAAGATTTTAAGACATTCAAAGACGCTTTTGCAAACTAGCCCAGTCTACAGTCGCCCCAGAGAGAATACTTTTCATATGTGTAGCTGAATATAGTATTAAACATATATTTTCTTAACCTATATGACCCATCTGTACAGTAAAATCTAATTTATATTTTAGAAGTGTCCTTTTATTGCAAAGCATCACTGAACCATAGATTTGTTTATAGTCATTAATTTGAAACAACATGCATTATTAATAGATCATTCTTTAAAGGGTCATGCATGTTGTGGCTGAAACGGATATTGTAGCTATCCAAACATTTTTCAAAAAAAAAAAAGGTTATCAGGTTTTGGATAAAACATGTTGTTTGAAGATGATGGCTCGTCTGCCAGAATCATAAGCAGCTGTAACCGCTTCCAGATGTGATAATCAGGCCCAATGATGGAGCACGATCATGCCAAATGAAACATGCCATGGTACCTCAAATATTTAGCTATTTTTTTTCTTTCCTCCCCCCCAAAACATCAGTCAGTGCCTATAGTGAGCCTATAGTAGGTTTTGCATTAACAGGAGGGCTTTTGTGGGAATCTAAAGCTGGATCCAATTATGTTTTCAAAGGCTGTACAGCATATTTCTCTAAACTTTACCATAGCAGTCGGCAGTTGTGACCTGAGGCGTTACTGGGAGCTCCAAGGACATTATTTACTTATTTTAAGTAAATACAGCGTGTTTAGCTGTCCTGCATGTCTACGAACATAAAGCAGAAAGTCTGTTTAATTTACAAGATCCTAAATTGCCTTGATGAACACATTTTATTACAGTTACTGGACATCATAGCTGTGCCAAACCAAAAAAAAAAAAAAACATTTGAAGCTGTCCCTTAAATTTGACCAATAGTCATGTAGTGTGAAAAACAACCTGAGGTATGACAGAATGCTTCATCACATGCCTGTTGCATTCAAATGAGTTACTTGAGAGGCATTTGCAACCTGCTCTCACTTCCAGGTCGTCAAATGTCACTTCATGTCTCATAGCAAAGCCCCAGCACCCTCTAGTGTATCTATGTGACGCGCAGCTGAAACACTGTTAATGTTGTGTAACGGTCACAGTAATGTCTAAGCAATAAAATACTTGGTTCAAAAAAGGTCATGTTATGAGTTAATACAAATACATTTGTTATGTCACCTAACGTGATGTCAGTGCGCGACAACCGTACATAAATTGCATAACGTTACGTTAAAATAACAGTGATTTTTAGTTTCACATGAGACACAAACTGTGGTCTCCTGGGTGAAAGTCCTTTTTTTTTTTTTTTTTTTTTACCCATCCACCTTCCGCAATTTGTGAAGAGACAGCTGAAAGCCCAGTGCGTGTCATAAAGATGCTCAAGTGTGCCTCTGACTTCGATATCACACGCTGAGGAGCGTGACAAAGGATTGGTGTATGATACGCCTGGATTGAAAATGGGCTGGCATTTAACACCTCTAACAGCTGTCACCAACATTAAATATTATTCAACCTGGTCACAAAGATTTGAAAACTGGCAAATGACTAAAGCTTCATAAATAAATTGTCTTGCATTTGTAAAATGTCTTAGATGAGCTACCTATGGTCAGCTAAGTGAAAAATAAAGGGTGTAAATGTCTGCTTAATTACACATGTTGACTTTAAAGTACAGTATTTGAGTCAGACTGCTGGGTTTCATATCATATTTTGATCATACACTTTTCAAACCTAGCCAAGCGTTCCATATTCCTATGAGTGTTCACAGTAGAAGGTGGTTGTGATACTGTAGGATGCTTGTGCACAGGCGGAAAAAACCTCAGGACACCAATTAAAGTCAGGGAAATGCATCTTCTTTTGCCTTCAACATATGGAGGAAAATAGTGTTATGAGACAAGCATGGCTTGTTTAAAAGGGTGGCTCTCTACAGTGTATTGCACTTGATATTTAATACTAAAGGCTATACAGAAATTAAATCAGTATGTGTCTCCTTTTTAAAGGCAGTACAGAGAGTTAAAGCAGGTAAATAAAATTACGCAGCTAACAGAAAATACGTATTTATTTGAACAACAGGTTTTATGATATTTACTACAAATATTTTAACAGACATCTGAACTCACTTCCTCCCCTGCCAACCACGAATCTACATAATTAGTACAATTAATCCAGCTTTAATGCTCCACACTCTTTTACCTTAACACTTAAACCTGAATCTGAGCTCCTCTTGGTGCTCATCAGCTGCCCATTCCTCTAGCATCTGCAGGAGAGTTGCTCATAATTATGATGGATTAGACTGCGGCTCTTTGTGCCTGCGTGCTGCAATTGTTTTGCAGATGCTGCGGATGTGACACGCATTAATAATTGAGGGAAGCAGACAGAAATCAATGTTCTACTGGAATCACTGGAATCTATATGCTTTAGGCAGAGAGAGAGCGCAGGGAGAGCAAGAATGAAACCATAAGCTCTGTTTGCTGCTTAACCTTCTGTGGAGATCTTGTTTTCCCTTCATCACTTTTATTACTTTATTAAATGACTTTGTTACTAGACCTACTTGCCGTTAGCTAGCTTCTCTCACAGTTTGGCCACCTTATAATGGAACTCCGTTTCATCTTTTTTAACCTACTTTTTCATCCAAAAGTCCAAAAAGAGTGGTAATGTTTGCAAAATGTATGTTTCACGCATTGCAAAATGCTACATTTAAGGCTCAGCTGAAACCAGACAAAAAAACATCTTTAGATTACCCTGTGAAAGTCTCACTTAAATGTTGCTACCAAACTCTTCTTTTGAGTTTCTCCACCAGCAGTTCAGAGTTGAAATCAGGATGATAAAGTTAGTGTGAGAAACATCTGTGAGGTTGAGTTTATATTCTATACTCATTATAGCTCTGTCGCAGAAAGCTTACAACGCTAGAGTTTAGCCATGATGACAAAAGGCCTCAAACTTGAGAACCGAGTTGTATTTGCATATTTGACATAACAATGTGTTCAGGGTGAGAAATACCACGACTGAACAGCTGACGAGCAGCCAACTCCTCCTCCCGTCTACCATCTGGGACATTAACCTTGCATCCTACTGCCTTCAATCAACTAGACTTATGTTTAGTTTAATATATTCTGTCCTGTGATATTATACCCATTTAATAAACCGGATTCAGAGGAAAAAAAGAAGTCTAAACTTTTACTGTATATTGCAAGTTACTTTCGCAGAACGCTTATATTTGTGGCAGTGAAGTGGAATGAGGTCAGAATCTATAAAATGGATTTAAAAACGTGCTTTTGTCTGATGCAAATGTATGTATGTCTGAAAAGAACTAGAAGCTGCTGGGTTGCATGTTGACTACAGTTCTGTTTTTTATCCTCTGTTAATTAGAGCATGTTCCTAGTGTCTATTTAAAACTATCACTATTGTCTAGAGTGCAATTAAGGTGGAGATGCATAAAGTTCCTCTTTTGCTAGTCTGAGAAAGATTGCATAATGGGAACATACTGATCCCCCAACTGCAGAACAATGTAGTCGTGGCGCTTTCGTAACATTCCTAACATGACAGTAAACATTTGGCCCATTGTGGCATGTTTAGATTTACTATCCACATACAGTACATAACAGGAAGTCACAGCTTTCAGTCTGAGATAAATGTCTTCCAAAGGAAGCACGCAAACTGCCATGCAATTCTTGATACTGGGCACTGAGAATGTGACCTCAAAACATGGTGTGCCTCCAGGACAACTTTTGTTAAAGGGTGTATGTTAAATTCAAAATGGTGACTCACAGTCCACTGTCAGCCAACATGGTTCTGAGATGACTTCTAGTTTGTATCCTTTTCTCTGTCCTCACTTTGTGCTTGCTGTCAGGTTTTAGATGATTGAGTGATGAGGTCAGGGTGAATCTAATTCTATGACAGGATCGTGTTGCCAGCTGATACACATTCAGTGCCAAGTGTAAACACATTACTCTTCTGACCTTCCCCTCGCTAAAGCCATGTTAAGACCTAAGCTTCTAGTTGAGGAGTGCTAGATGTTTGTCAGAAGAGCAGCTTTGACTGTAATGAAATCAGTGTTGTTGGTGTTAAAGGACTTATAAAGTGGGGCTTCCTGAAAACAAATAGCTTAGCTTAAACAGTTTTACAGGCAAACTTTGATCTTAACATTATCTCAGATCAGCTAAGTTCAGATTCACCAAAGTAGCCTTATGAGCCTTCAGTCAAATCAGATAATCAGACTTCCTGAACACATTTAGGTTAAAATAAAGTCCTGGGGAAAATAATGGGTCTTATATTAGCTGCGTCTGTTTGACACGGTACATATTATTGAATCTGAAAACATAACTGCTGTTTTTACCATCTTTTCTCCCAAAAACTATAAAATCAATCAAGTCTGTCTTCTTTGTGCACCACTTTGCATCAAGTACTTTGACTGGGTGTTAAACACCACAGGAAACGTGCGTTAATGTCACTGCTAAAATAAGACAAGAAATGACTGTCACAGCTGCACATATAACAAAACTAACAGTAATTACAGAATCAAACCTTTTCTAAAAATGTGCTTGAATGATGATGTAACCAAATGTTTCTGTCTCCCTTTCTGCCCTACAGGACGGACAGAGGGCAGCCCTGTGGATGGACTCTGAGCAGGCCAGATGGAAACAGAACAGGCCAGACATGAGACGGAAGAAAGTCTGATATTAGCACAATTTGGCACATCTCGCAGCATCTCTCACAAACTCCAGAATGGAGGCCAGTCTTCAGAGAGAGACTCTCTGCAGATCACTGCAGATACGAACTGGAACCATTACAAGCCCGGTGCCGGTGCCAACTCCATGAAGAGGCACAGGGAGAACTGCAACAGTCCTGCCTCAGTACAAGGGCTGTTTGATCAAGGATCCTACGTGATGAATGGAGAATTGATGAATGGAGATTTGAAGCATGCACTTGCTGAGCAGTCCTTACTGGCCCACCAGCCCAAGAAACTCAAAGTAGATTCTGAGATGAAAGGAAATGACGACATGAGCTCCAGTTTGGTGGATAGCTTTCCTGAGTTGACAAAGGCAACAGAGTTTGAATGCAATACCCCACAGACAGAAATTAAGTTAGACAAGAGGAACTGTAATTTTCCCAATGGCGATATTTTTTGTCTACCAAGGAATAAACAAGTTTCAATTCCAAATGGTGCTGCATCACCCCCCTCAACCATAGAAAGCACTCCAGGTGATCTTTTAGAGAAAACCTTGTCTCAGTATTATCCTGAGCAAGTGTCAATTGCACCACAGACATCTGGGCCACAGGGAGATCCTGTCAATGGTTCACTCGCAAATAAGCTGCCTAGTGAAGGTGCTCAACCCCCCTCTTTAACCTCAGGATTGCCCAATTCAGCTCAGATGCCTGACTCACAGCAACAGCCGCCTGGGGCATTGGGCAGTGGTGAAGGAGGCAACAATTATAATTCTGTCAACTATGTAGTGAATGGATACAGCAACAATTTTGAGGCAGACCACCACCAGCAACAGCATCAGCAGCAGCCACCATTGTACTCTGGTCAGGAGATGTCTCTAGGTCAGCTGCCTGGCATGATCCCAACTACAAATACTGCCAACAGCTCACAACAACATCAAAATGGCCCACGGTGCTATCCAGATGACAAAAATCCTCAAGGTATATATGCGAAGGCCAACCAAGAGTTTAACCAGAACTCTTTTCTGGAGCGCAATGCTCCTCTACAGGCTGCAGAGACAGGTAGATATGGAAACTTTTCCAACTCTGCGATACAGAAGATGGGGCAAAGTGAAGAACCCAGGTCTGGTCAGCATCAGCACCATGGCACTGACAGGGGCCTCCAGTATGGGATTCAACCCCATAATTTTAAACAAAATGCTGGGAACTCACATGAGGCTGAAAGTACTGGACCCATGGGGCCCAATCTCCAGCAGCCACGTCATGCTGGGCTAGAAAACGGGATGGAGAACACATCTCAGCAGAGAGCCAACATATCATGTTCGACTCCCCAACACAGAGGCTGGGTAGAGCTGAACTCTTCACATTCCCAGCAGCAGCAACCAGCAAGTGGCCCGTCATCCCAGGCACAAGAACAGGACATGTGGAGGGGATTCCCTGCTAAGCCTCAGTCAGAGCAGCAGACAGCTAACCCCCAGGTTCACTGCCAGATGTTGGAACCAAATCCAGCGCAAAGATTCCAGACACAGGGAGGTTTCACAGATAGCAGCCAGGGGCCTAACAGCTTCCAGCGGCAACAGCAGGACTGTCTCCCGGCCCAAACACACTGTGCTCCAGCCCAGCACAACACTGCCCCTGAGTGGCAGCAGTCAAATTCTAAAGCACCTCAAATGCAGCAATCTCTACCCCAGAAGATACCTGAACAGCGTAATTTCAGCCAAGATCAGCAGGCAGACAGCCGCTACCACACCCAGATGCAGTCAGAGCACTTATGTGAAGACCCTGACCTGCAGGATATACTGTCATCTGGGTTTTTACCAACACAGCAACAACAGCAGCAACAACAGCACTGTCATCTTCAACGTCCCCTGTCCCACCCACCGCAATTTGAGGGGCAGCAACTCAAGTCTCCCGATTACAGACCTCGCAGTCAGCCTCAGCCAGGTCAGCAGCAGCTTCAACCCAACCAGCCTCTTAGAAACAATTCCACTCAATCCAACAACCAACACATCCAGCACAGCAACCATGCAACATTTAGTTACAATAACACAACAGAGATGCAACAACTACAACAACATCAAAGGCAGTTTCCACCAAACTCAGGCAGCAGTAACCTCAAGCAATTTCAACCACAGCGGCCTAACAACCACTGCCACCAGCCCAACCATGCAGACTTCTCCCAGACCTCTACACAGTCACAACCTCACTTACCACAAGGTGCGTTAAACCCACAGGTATCAACACAGATGTATCCTAAATCTGAACAGCAGCTAAAGACATCATGCACTCAGTTCCAAAGGGGACCTCGACTACCTCTGGCACCTGTGGGTCCCCAAGGAGACTTTCAGAGGCATGCAGCCCTGCGTATGCACCTGTTACAAAGGCAGGAGCGCCAGGGCCCTCCTCATCCCCTTCAGAGCACTAGTGACACCAAACATGGCATAAGAGCTGTTAGAATGGAAAACGGACCCAGATTCGAGTTGCCCCGTTCACAGCAGCAGGAGCAGCAGTTACAGATGCGAGAGGCAGGCATAGGTGGAGTGCAGGTCAAGCAGGAGAATCAATCATCCCTGTGTGAGCAAAACAAGACGCAGGGAAGCATCTTGGCCTCCATGGAACAAAGCCTGAGGCAGTACCAGCTTTCACCTGTGTTTGAGAAGAAATCCCTTGTCGTCAATTCATCGAAAATCAAGGTGGAATCTTCTGGTCCTGTCACAATCCTGTCAACTAATACTGACCTGAGTGGAGCTGATCCATTGGCAGCTGCCCCAGCCACTGTAGCTCTCAAAAAGCAACCTGATTTGACCCCCAAGAAAGAACACCTCCTACAAAGCTTTATGGACTCTCCTATGAAGCTACTAGATACCCCTATAAAGAATCTACTGGATACCCCCATGAAAACACAATA
Organism: Epinephelus lanceolatus; assembly: GCF_041903045.1. NCBI lineage: Eukaryota > Metazoa > Chordata > Actinopteri > Perciformes > Serranidae > Epinephelus > Epinephelus lanceolatus. The sequence goes on from NC_135736.1 coordinate 30,425,635, forward strand.
TGACATTGCATCCTGCCACTGTGTTGGTGAGTCTCATGATGTTAGTCCTGAAACACAGTTGATTTTTATTGAGTTGGTGAATATGTGTGTGTGTGTGTGTGTGTGTGTGTGAATATTAATCTAAGTTTCATTATGATATTTAGAACAAATCAGTGAGAAGGACGAAGGCCCATACTACACTCATTTGGGGGCAGCGCCTACTGTTGCTGGTATACGAGAGACGATGGAGAAAAGGTTAACTACAATTTTACCTCCTGAAAAATCCCTGTAAACAGAGACTGTGTTATGTAACTACTGCGTACTATATTATTTGTGTTTAATGGCTCTATTCTGCTTCGAAGGTCTGGTTTAACTGGTAGTGCCATCAGGATTGAGAAAGTAGTATACACCGGCAAGGAAGGGAAAAGTACACAAGGATGCCCCATAGCCAAATGGGTAAGAACCATTGTTGTATTAATTTGAGAAGCAGGCAAGTCAGCTGCTACAAATTCCTATACTTGTTGCGTTTCAGGTGATTCGTCGAGCCAGTGTAGAAGAAAAGCTACTGGTGCTGGTGCGGGAACGCACTGGTCACAAATGTGACACAGCCTGCATCATTGTAGTGATCCTGGTCTGGGAGGGCATCCTGCCCAGCCTGGCTGACCGCCTCTACCTCGAGCTACGTGAAACTCTAACAAAGCATGGAGCCCTGACCCAGCGACGATGTGCTATCAATGAGGAGTATGTGACAACACTACAGAACTCATCCTCAGCCATCAATTTTGGCAAACACTGAATCAACTCTGGCACATTTTAACTTTATATTCCTCCCCTTCAGGAGGACCTGTGCATGCCAGGGGTTAAATCCTGATGCCTGTGGAGCGTCTTTCTCCTTCGGCTGTTCCTGGAGCATGTACTACAACGGCTGCAAGTTTGCCCGCAGCAAAATCCCAAGAAAATTCAAGCTACTAGGAGATGATATGAGAGAGGTGTGTTTTATGTAGATTAAAATGAATGGAAGTGTGCACCATGCTTATATTACATGTAATATGCCTGTTAAGGTAACTTAATACTGTCAATTTTTGTCTTTCAGGAAGAGAAACTGGAGGGCAACTTTCAAAATCTGGCAACCTTATTGGGTCCCTTGTATAAAATGTTAGCACCTGAAGCTTATGGAAATCAGGTGCGTATATCTGGACAGTGTATAGACTGCTTGCCTTTCCACATCTACATCTTAATAATTTAATAATATTAAAAATACATGTTCTAAATGTCCTGTTTCGTTAAGATATAAGTGAAACAGGTGTAAAGTTACATACGCATTGATAAAATGTGAGTGATGCAACTTGCACGCAGGAATTCTCTACCAACAGTAGTACACCTTGGATGAGTATAGTCGTAGTTTTATAAAGATTTCCTATCTATATTGTTGTGTGACCTTCAGAAACTCTTAACATCTATTCAAACATACCTCCTGTTGTCCCTGGAAACAGGTGGAACATGAACACAGGGCACCAGATTGTCGCCTGGGGCTCAAGGAGGGCCGTCCCTTTTCTGGAGTCACTGCTTGCCTGGACTTCTGTGCCCACGCTCACAGAGACCTCCACAACATGCAGGGTGGCAGCACTGTGGTAAGCAGAACCTGGGAAACATATATCCTACTAAGCACGTTGTATTTGTTTAAGGATGGAATAGATACAAAGAAACTAGATCTGACGTCTCACCGATGCAATGCTTTAAAACAGCTTTATAAATAAACATTATTTAATATCTTTGACATTCCCAACAAAAAGTATTAAACTCAACCTGTTTTTCCAGGTGTGTACATTAACAAGTGAGGATAACCGAGAGATTGGAAAGATACCAGACGATGAGCAGCTCCATGTACTGCCTCTTTATAAGGCTTCCAACACTGATGAATTTGGCAGCGAGGAGGGTCAGCAGGAGAAAATCAAGTCAGGCGCCATCCAAGTCCTCAGTGCCTTCCGCCGCCAGGTGCGCATGCTTGCAGAGCCCGCCAAATCTTGCCGGCAAAAAAAGCTGGATGCTAAGAAGGCAGCTGCCAACAAGAATGCCATGCTGGACAATGAAAAGGCAGAGAGGGCCCTCCTGGCCAAGTCAAAAGCTGGCACTTATGAAAATACCACCCAGAGCACTCCTATGGCAGGTAGGGTAACATTTATTATGACATATTTAATAAGCTGCATCTTAAATATTTTATGTCTTTGTTGGGAAATGTTGCCATTATTAGGGGTGGGGTAAAAATGGATTCTTGGATGCATTGCAATGCTGTCTTGAAAGATTCTGTCTCCATGCAGTTTTGTACGACTGGGCTGTACTTTCCTTACAGTTTAAACAATTGGATGGTAACAGATGTAAACATGTGCATTTTAACTTAGTGCTATCACATTAATAAAATATTGGGAAATAAATTCATCCGCTTATTTTAATTATGGAACATTACAAGTACGCTATGTTTTAAAAGTAGCACAATAAATCAAGATAGAAATCAAAAATTTTATTTTATAATGGCATCTTAGCCCTCTGTATTGGAATCGAATTGCACGGAGCCTTTAGATTCCCACCCAGTGGTTTGACAAAAAGTGACCCATTTGTGGATCGTTTTCACTGCTGCTTAGGCATTTATCTTGTTATTTTGTTTTCTAGGACCTATACCAGGTGCTATGGGAGCAACCCTACAGTCAGGTCAGCCAACACACCCCCTTGGGGCCCATCATCAGCAACTACAGCAACAGCAGCACCAGAGCATTCTCCCCCCTTATCCTGGCTCAGCAAATGTAGCCAGCTACCCCAGGTTCCCCAACCATCCTGGGTCTTTTCCAAGCACTTCCAAGCCAAGCAGCATGTATCCCCCTCAGCCACCAACACCAGCCAGCCCTTACCCCACTGCACTTCACGTACAAAACTCTTATATTAATGGATCAAATCGTCCATACCCAGGTTATCAATGTAACGGAGGAATGCCCATTGACAATTACCATCCATACTATGCTTCCAACCCAAAGCACCTGGACATGTATCGACAACAACGGCCAGCGCTTTACTCGGAGCAGCAGTACGGTGTACATCAGCGTTATGAGGTCAGTTATCCACCAAGATACGGTGAGCCCGGGTTACAGGTCAATGGTTACAATGCCTGCAGCATGAGGCCAGTTCACCCCATGAGACCTTATGCCCCTTATGGTCCTAATGGAGCCTCAGACCCCCAGTTTATGGACCCCCTCTCAAGAGCATCATCAGCTCATGGAGGTCTAGACTATACAGCTGCTGTGAGCAAAGGCAATCAGTTTGGAGGATACCCAAATCCATACCTCTCTCGGAGCCCTCAAATCTTACCTCCAGGCCAAGATCCCTTCCATATGCAAATCAAGACCGAGATGGGCATGCCTCACCCTCAGATGCTTTCTGCCCAGATAAGTGGTGGGTGCATAAACCCTGAAACACAGTCAGGGTTAGGTCTGCCTAATGGGAGCATCATGGGCTCTGGTATTAAGCAGGAGCCTGGAACACCGCAGACACCCACAACCCCACAAAAGCCTGAGGTGTGGTCAGACAATGAGCACAACTTCTTGGATCCTGACATTGGTGGTGTGGCAGTGGCACCAAGCCACGGTTCAGTTCTCATTGAGTGTGCAAAACGGGAGCTCCATGCTACAACGCCTGTTAAAAACCCAAACCGCCACCACCCAACACGCATCTCCTTGGTCTTCTACCAGCACAAAAATATGAACGAGGCCAAGCATGGTTTGGCACTATGGGAAGCCAAGATGGCAGAAAAGGCTCGAGAGAAGGAGGAGGATGCAGAGAGGAATGGTGGTGAGGGGACACCTAACAAGGGCAAGAAGGGGGTGAAGCGTGAGCATCCAGATTCTTTGGAAACCACCGGGGAGCCTCCTTACAAGCGTTTTATCCAGGCACTAATGGAGGGATCCTTGTCGGGCACAACAAACACCTATGTCAGTACATCTCCGTATGCCTTCACCAAGGTCACTGGGCCTTACAGTCAGTTTGTGTAAGAAACACTCATGAAGAAGAAAATTTAAGGTGCTTTATTCATGACAAAGACCACAAGCACCACTGGCCTCGTCTAAACACTCCTTCCTATCCGTAAGGTTAGCAACAGTGTTACGGAAAAAAGGAACCTGTGATCAGATGAGACATAAATCACTTTTCACATCAGGTCTTTCACCTCTTTAACAATCAAGCTTTACTTGTTGACCCTACTAAGGATGTATTTATTTTTGTTTGGCAACTTTTGCAAGATACACACTGTCAAAATCTCTGGTGCTTTCAGTCTAATACATAAGGACCTATTTTTAATGGAAACAAAGTTTCATTTTTGGTGGCTTTATTTTTCTTACAAAATTGTACTCTTGGCATAAAACACTGACTTTGTAAATGACAACATTCACGGTGCTAAAGTGTGTGCTTAATACCATTTATTTAAATTCAAATGCCTTCACACTATGATCATAACTCACTCTACGAGTGACACTCAATGGCTTATGTCAACAGGACACTGAAAATATCATCCCACGGTCAAAAAATGATCAGCATCATAATGGTTTTTGGCAAGTCAGTGTTTTTTAGAGCACTTTTTGATAATGAAAGTTAAGTGTTTTGGTAATACCTTTAAATCATGAAAATCTGGGTATTAATATAGCTACATTCAAAGTTACTCATTTCTAAGCATCACTAAAATTAAATTAATGAACTTTTAAAAGAGGGTTGTATGAGCAATCCATCAAAGTGTTTCAATTTCATGCAAAAGGATTGTTTTTTTAGAAGAAAAAAAAACTATCATTGTGTTGGTGCTTTCACTTTCCTATGTCATTTATACTGTAAATTGAGCCATTCTAATGGTGCATTTTTAACATTTTGAGGAAAAAAAAAGTCTACCTTTGTGTTATTTCAGTTTTTTTTTCCAGGTTTACTTTTTGTCAGCGACTGTTTTTAATGTTCCTTACCTTAGGTTCATTGAAGAAACCTGGACTGTGAATATTACATGTAGTTGTATGTCTGTGGTGCTTAGTAAATGTGCTTTTTATACACTGAGGAACATGAAACAGGGTAAGCTCAGTGTCAGTTTCAGAGGGCAGCTGGCTTGCTGTGGGGTAATTATGTAATCTAACTGTAAGATAAAACAGGTCAGATTTGTACAGTAAATTAATTTACCTTTTTGGAATTACTGTTATAGATTTTGTGTTGTAAAGAATGCTAACAGCCTATTTCATTGTATTTCTTTGGGTTTCAACTGATTTTATATCATAAGGTGCTATCCAACCTGCTAGAAACATACAATGTGAGACTCTTTGGACAGTGAGAAGGCTTTTAAATAATGTACAGTACAAACCTGTCATATACCTCAAAACTAGTTGGGCAATAGGAATATATCATATTTTTCTTTCTTCCTTTGTGTATTACTTTCAAAAATGTTGATAACTGTTCAACTTCAGGCCACCAAAAGGCATAAAAGTTCATTTCTTACTTTCTTATCGATCTGCTAGAAAGTATTACTTGAACTTTAATCTTTGATGTTACTGTAAAATCAGGGACATTTTCAACTAATTGTGTGTTCATCTCCTGTATTCATCTGGTCTTCTTCTCATTCAGGTACCTACCAATGCATCCTGAATCAGATTCATGTCTACTCTACTTCAAAGACAAAAAATATTTTGTGAGGGAAAAAAAGAAATACTTCCCTGCAATGTTTTACTTCTATTTTAGCTAGTGGGATGGTGGTAATCTTTTAAAGGTAATTTGAACATATATGCACTGAGCTGACTAAAGGGAAAGTATGATATTGACTTAGTAAAAAGCAATGTATTTGCTTTTGCTATGAGGTAAGACCAGGGCAGTGATTAACGTAGTTGCACATCTTTGTGCCTGTGTATAGTTAAATTTATTTATAACCACTAAGCAATTGTATAATGATTTTTCTTCCCTGTCTTTTTGATTTAATTAATGCGATATATAGTGGAATGACTGTCATGTTATAGTAAGAACTTAGCCCACTCTTCCAACATACTCATTTCTGAAAGCACTTCATTTCTTTTTCAGGAAAAAAAATAATGTAATAAAGAATTACAAAACTTTTTATTTAAACAGATTTGTAAATGTGTTAAAAAAAATAAATAAATTATGTCACATTGTACATACCAAGAACCTGTATTGCAGGAATACAACTCATTCTTTGATGTCGACGTAGGTTCTCCTTGTTCTGTCAAATCGACCCACAGCTCCTCTATCGGCAATCCTCGTCATATCTCTACGTATTCTTTCACCTCTTTCAGGTTAACAGAATGATCACGGTTAGATTATCCAGGAAGTCTGTAAATGTGTGCTCACTGTCACAGCAATGTTTACAGCTATAGTGTCCTGTTCGCTCAGATGTTAGAAGTTCTAGTTTTTTTAACTGTTCCAATTTTGTAAAATAAATCTACAAAAAAAAATGTTGAATTTCGTTGTACAGAACCCAGCTACAGTAGCAGGTTGTGGTTGAGAAAGCCGAGGTGTCTAAGATATAGCGGGTTAAAAGCATAGCCATACTTGAAGATGCTTCAGAGTGTTTCTGAGTGAGTCAACATTACTTGAATGACTTTCTGGGCTTAACTAGTGCGCTCCATGTGCTCAGCTCAAAGGTTAAGCTAACAGTTGATGCACACTTGGTCGTTTTGCAGTTAGACACTAAGGGTAGTAAAAAAAAAGTGCAACTTCTTGCCTGTCATTTTATTTTTTAAGGCTTCCCTTGTTCTCCTGAAGTTTGGTATGCTACAAAAAATGGAATTAAGGATGGGTATTAATACTGTAAGTATTGTAATGTAATGAATGCAGTTTATTTGAAAGCTGTTTATTATATCATTCCTGATATTGCTGAGATGTGGGTGTTTTTTTAATAAAATTTATATTTATTTAAAGCAATTTGATTTGTTACTCCAAGTTAATACTAATATCTAAATTCTTGTGCATTACTGTCCACGGATTTAAGTAATTACAGACGAAACTGAAAACAGATGATGTCATGTTCACTCCTTTTCTGAATGCACATCTTTTTGTGTTTATGACAAGTTGACATAATGATTATTATTGTCATGACAAAGGCATCTGGTAATGTCATCCTGGTTAATGTCAAGTTGTCATTATAAGGACATCCCAAACAAATTTAATGTCAGCTTGTTATGACAAAGACAACATATGGTAATGTCACCTTAATTAATGTCATGTTGTCATAATCAAGACAACCCAAACAATGTCAACTTGTCATTACAAAAACTGAATGACACTTAATGACAGCATTCATAAACATTTATGACATGTACATAATGTTCATGACAAGTACATGACAGTGTTATGTCATAGTTATGACAGTGTCATGTCACCCTTATGCAGATACCTTCAAGTGTTACCAAACTGACACTATATCCTGATAGTAGTACATGAGACAAATGATAGGAGAAAACAATCATATTCCTCTGCCTCCTCTTAGTGCTTCTAATGGCATCTGTAAGGATTCTGCGCACATGAACAAAAACAACCAATCAGAGCTGAGGAGTCTCTTGCGCAGCTGTCAGTCACTGCCAGTAGTTAAGCTAGGGCCAGGCAATATAAAGACTATGTATGATTTATTGTATATCCACACAAGATATAACTTTAGACAACACCGTTTGTACCGATATAGGGTCAAGTTGGGTTACATAACGCATACCGGTTCAGTCCTAGCTACCTCTGAATGTCCCAGTCTCAGGAGGAATACCAAGACCCAGTATTTTATTTGTTCATTAGCCACTGTGTATGTATGTAGGTAGTGTTATAGGTTAGTTACACTTTTTATAGTGAAATGGTGTTCTGTGCATTAATCGCGTATAAAATGTGGGGATGATGATGACATCCCCACTTTGGCCTGGCGTCCTGGTGTCCTGGCTCCCCCTTGCTGTAGCATATTCCTGAGGTAGGCTGGATGTGAACCCCAGTCTCCTGCACTAAGGTCAGTAGCCTGGCTAGACATAAGCATGTGTCTCTGGGCCCATTTAACTTTTTATTTGGCCGCTGGACTTTAAAATTCACCTGCCCTGGATAAGGATCAAACCTCCGACCTCAGAATTCTCAAGCAGCTCTTTAACAGCCTGAGCTATTCCACCTCGCACTTCTGTTGTGTTTCACGGAGCCTTTCACTCTGTCCTCTAAACAGCGGCCTTTAAAATTCACCTTGATAATTTATCAGCACTAGATTCATTTGAAAGGCCAACAGATGGAAAATGACTTTTTAACACCAAACACAAAGATTTTTTATCGTTCCAAACTACAATGGTTTTAGACCTACTTGATATTTTTATACTCCTGTGCTGCAAACCTTTGAAGCTCCGTAGCTCCAGTGCTGTGTGCAAAACATTACTGTACAGCCTTGCTATTTATTTTATATCATTTTTAATTTACATGTTGTGCAGCTCTATATTTTCAAACGGGAAAAAAATCCCCATCTTTGCATTTTATTTTGATCAGTCTGTTTTAATAAAAGTGCTTGTGACATCTCAAATATGGCTTTGACTTGCAACTGAAAACATGTAGCCCATTTCTTCAGCCTGCAAATACAGAGATACGAATTTTTTTTTTTATCCCCCAGCCCTACTTCAAACTGTCAAACTCAGGAGTGCCGATCAAATATGAATCAAGTTCTGTACTGCACTGCCTGTTTCTCACCTCATATGTTTTCAAAAACATATTTCAGTGTACTGTTTAGCTGTAAAATGAGAATATTTGTGACCCGGCTGCCATGCTGAAACAAATGGAGCTGCACAGGGCAAACTTTTCTCATTTTACAGCCAAACAGTACACTAAAATATGTGTCTGAAAACATCTGCGGTGAGAAATGGGTAATGCAGTCACAGAATCTTGATTCACATTTGATCAGCGCTGCCTAGCTTAACAGTTTGACCGCAGTTCATGGGCAGTGACTGACATGATTGAGAGCTGCTTTAGAGACTCCTCTGCTTTGATTGTTTGAGAATGTGATTTTTTTCCCCCCAGATAATCTGTCTCATGCACTATGGTGTGGATACAGCGTCAGTTTCAGCAAATATGACAAAAAGTTATTTTCATAAAAGTTAAATTAGGAAAGGCAAATTAGAGCATATTAGCATGACTCTCAGTCTTATGCCAGACTGGACCGGGATACTAGACACAAAAAGACTCCAGTACACATACAACAAAAATTACAGTTTAATAGAAAAGACAACAATAATGTTTGTGATTAACCTCTGAATGATTATAAATCAATCTGGTGTCAGACATGACACTTAAAAACACATCTCGTACAAAAGTGCAGATCTTCCCCAGCTGGTATTTTCAATCTCCTGGGTATCAGCATGTTTATTTTTCCCAACAAATGAATGGACGATAAACCTGGATGGCACTTTATACAGCGGAGAATGAGTCCTTACCAAAAAAAAATCCAGCTGAATACACAAGATGCAGCTGCTTCATTAGACGTTAGGATGTTTTGTTGATTTCCATGTTGTCTCTAGGGCTTCAGACAAAATGCCACTTGTCCACTGTGCAAGAGAAGATTAAAATCACATAAAAATGTAAGTGCTGAATCGTAACACCTGAAATAATCAAAATTATCACAAGTCAGTGGTTATTTACTCACCCTCTGGAGACACGGGATGTGCGCTGCCAAATGCAGGAGCCTAAGGGGTAAAACGTACATGACAATTACCAAACCTAAGCCTAATATAGTCGTACATGCTATGATCACTGTGAAACAACAGCATATGGAAGTTCTCACCGATTCTACCACATCTTTGGCCTCATCTGCACTGCATTTGAAAGGGCTCTCACAGCAGGAGATATTTTTGCTGATCAAAAAAGAGAAGTCAGTAGTGTTCACTGCACTTACATAGCCTCTCATATGTGAAACACACACACACACACACACACACTGCAGGGGTGTTACCATTCAATCCCTCCACTATTCTCCTGCTTCTGCACTAGTGCCCTCCAGTGCTCATGGGTGGACTTTATGATCGCAACCGCAAAATCCTGTAAAAAGGGCATCAGAGAAAAACATTAGGATTTCTTGCGGGAACACATTCGGTCTTAGTAACTGAACTTCTAGTAGTCTGCAGTAGTTGTCTGCGTTTACAAAGGTCTAAGTACCTTGTCTTTAAATTGTCCATTGAATCCAAATTGGTTCTCAGGCTTTCCATCGGGCACCTTGTACTTCCTAAACCAGTCGACAGTGGCCTCTAAATGACCGGGCCGGCTCTTCCGGACGTCCTCTATGCCTGGAAAACGCATTTAGAATGAGGACAGACACCTTATTTGGCTTGAATATAAATCAGATAAGACTCTGTACTTGATTTACACTTCGTATTAGGAATATATCTTAATGCAGAAATGAGACTATGTTGAATATGAGCAACTGTTTACAAAATATTAAGAGATTACAAATAAACAAAGAGGTAGTCAGTGGGTAATGGCTCATAAAAGGTAGCAACGCCCCATTAGAACAGTATTAGGTGAAGGTTGCAGCTGTATTGTAAACAATGGGTTTGCAAAGGATGTGTGGGGTAAGAAATGTGTTGTTAGGTTTAAGGATACACACAATGATTTGAAGGGGAAGCGTTGAATGTCAACAAAGCCATGTTGACAATAAAAACTCCACATGGTACGTGCCAGGCTGGTGTTTGATCTTCAGTCGGATCATGCCAGGATTTCTGAGCTAAATTTCTTCAGGGTAGAGAACGGATCAGTGTAAGGTTATTTTTAGATGGTGACTGTGGTGATCTGTGGAAAACACCCACTATTCATGTGTTTGGCATCGGGGTCCTCAGCACTGATAGCGATGACCTTCCAGTCCATTTCTCCCTCGTCGATCATGGCCAAGATGCCGAGCACTTTCACTTGGATCACCTGACCTGGAACACACACCTGAAGAACAGACCAGTGAATTACAAATAAACCTTCAATTAAATCATACGATTAAGTAATTTTTGTGTATGAAGTGAGCAAAAAGAACATCCTTTAATGGTATAATTTATACATACACCTTAAGCAGTCTTACCTTGGTGCCGATCTCACAAACGTCAATGGGATCATTATCACCGCAACACTTTGTCTCTGTGTCCGTGTGGTCTGGGTCCTCCCATGTCTTTTCCAAGGAACAGTTCAAAAACATATCAACATTTTAACAAACTACCCGACTAAATAAATAAAAATACACTCACTGGAACAAACAAATTTAAAAAAAGGAAAAAAATCATTGTGCACTCACCTGTGGAAGTGCCCCATAATTCCAAATATAACCTTTATGGGGAAAAACGTTGGCGACATATCGGAGCTTTCCTTTCTTTACATCTTGTTTGATCGGGTTCAGCGGTTCCTTTGTTGCAATCTGGAAATTGGGGCATTTATGAAGTTGTATGAAAGTATTCATGAATGGATTACTGAAAGGACCTACCAAGGACAGGTCCAGGGGCCCAAAGTGTCAGGGGCCCGCCTGGCCTTCAACTGCAAAATACCACTCAAATTTACATGTACCGATCAGGAAGAGACACAAAACGACCACAAATGACATTAAATTACCTCAGAGAGACACAAGACAACAATAAAAATATAGGCCTATGTATATACAAAAATGCCCTCAAACAAACGCAGAACAAAAAACAGGCAAAATCACCACAAAGTCTGTGTCTTGCTCCTGTGTAGGAGAGGTCGTCGGGCCTCTGCATGTCTGTGCCCAGGGGCCCATTGTCTCATAATCCACCCACTAATGTACTAATGTGTAAGTTTGCACTGTTGCCAGTGTTAAAGCACACTTAAATTGATTTCTCTAGTGTCTCCAACACTCAAAACCTCAGCTCCAGGCTATTGCTATGCTAAATTCCTGGAAAGCTTATAATGAAAGATCACTGAATGAAAGTTGACACACCTGTTATAACATAAATATTTCAATCTCAGACTTTTATAGAGCAGTAGCAGCTGTAATTGTTAATCAAACCAATTCTACATAATAAAGTGAGGTAGTGTATCTACAACCTTCTTACCTCCATTTTAGCATTTGACCATCGAGGCACCTCCACTACCATGTTATAGAGAACCTGTAAGCACAGAAGAAAGCTGTATGCAGTGTATACTGGGTCAAATGTTTTCAGGTAAAACTGACATAAAATATTTGCATTTGACATTACCTCACTCTTCTTGGACTTTTTAGCAGGCACATCGTTTTCCTGTTGAAAGAAAAAAAAAATCAGACGTTTGAATGTCGTGTTTATACAGCTAAACAGAGTCATAAACTTTCTGCAGTATTTATCAAACACAAACTTAAGACGTCTGTTATCAAAGAGTTACCTGTTCTGTCTCCGCTATAAGTGGGATGTCATGGAATGGTGAAATGTATTTTCCATCAGAGGTTTCTAAGGAAAAGAAAGAAAAATTAATCGATTCATGTAAATGAAACAAACAATGAAATCCCACAAGACTGTTTATTTTACATACAATCATTATACTGCACAGCGTGATAAGGCTGCAAATCTACACAGCAGGGAGAACTAGTATTTCATTTCAAGACAACTTGTAGGTTTGGTTTGGATTAAGTGCATATGAAAGCAAACACAGCATTTGCTTTTTTGGCCTTCAACTAAAAATGACTCCAAACCTGTCCTTTCACAACTGCTGTTGTGCAACATTTTATGTACTGTAAGAGACCCTGGAAATAATAGTTTGATGAAAGAGATCTTGCCTCAAGGTCTAATGACAAGCTTCTTCCAGGGCTTTCAATCGCATCTTATGTTCTTCCTCGATGGACGGAGTCTGCTCAGTTGACACTGTGATAGCTCAGACTGACATAGATATCGAGCTATCTCCATGACAAATTAGCAAATGTGGTTTAAAAAAGTGGAAAAACTGGTAATTGGATCTTGAGTTAAGATTCAATTCAAGGTGATTTACGAATAATTTTACAGTTACAGCTTGTATCCTCAATTTAGGGGCTCGTTACAAATAACCTAAAGCTGCATTTAACAGTTTTTCCATTGTCAGTTAATCTGTTGATTATTTCTTTGATTAATCGATTAGTTGTTTTTCCTCATAACATAGTTATTGGGTTTATTGTCACAGAGGAGCAAAGAAACTAGATCAGATTTACATGTAAAAAGATGGAATCAGAAAATTTTGTCAGATTATGGTGGCACTGTGGTGCAGTGGTTAGCAGTGTCGGCAACAGGGTTCCTGGTTCAAACCATGTGGGGGGTTTGAACCCCAGGGTGGGGGAGTTTGCACATTCTCCCTGTGTCAGCGTGGGTTTTCTCCAGGTGCTCCAGCTTCGTCCCACAGTCCAAAGACATGCAGATTAACTGATGACTCTAAATTGTCTGTAGGTGTGAATGTGTGTGTGAATGGTTGTCTGTCTCTATGTGTCAGCCCTGCGATAGTCTGGCGACCTGTCCAGGGTGTACCCTGCCTCTCACCCAATGTCAGCTGGGATAGGCTCCAGCCCCCCTGCGACCCCTAACAGGATAAGAATGAATAAATGAAACAGATTAATCGATTAATAGTTGATTACTAACTGATTTATCATTGCAGCTCTAAAATAAAACTGTGATTTATTGGTTACCAGTAAATGCGACGTCATCAGTTACAATACAAATACTGTTTTCTCTGATTTATATTAACATCTGTATGAAAACACCTGCTGTCATGACCAAAACACAGTCACATTACCCACACTGGAACAAGATAATATGATATTAGTTTAATATTGTGCAACATTATCACTATGAGTTGAGTGACACTAAATAATAGTGAATAAAATGTCTGAAAATCTGCAGTACTATTCAATGAGTTTAAATTAATTTGACATACTGAATTTTACTGCTTCTACTGAGAAAACGCTCTTAGCCCACGTGACCGCCGAAAACAGGAAGTAAACCACGTGAATAACATACATGGAAACATCTGTCTTGCTCTCTGCTCATGATCTATTTCATCTTACAGGAAACTGGGGTTAACGCTGGTGGGGGTTTTCCCACTAAAGCTAAAGTGGTATGACAGCCACGTGTTAGGAAACCTCACGCCTGCAACGTAAAGGTCAAACGTTTACCTTGACCTGGAGGTCGACCTGTGGTTACCTGTCCCACACCGGACCCTGCTGTCACACCGTGACACTACTATGACACACAGGAGACACGCATGGTTCCCTCCACGGTGGCTGTGATGGACTTACTAAAATAAATCCGGTAGTCAGGTGAATGGGGGCGTCCTCTCTCCTCCGTCTGATAGTGCATGGTTTTTCTGAGATACAACAGGTGAGGAGCGGATGTTGCTTGTGTCACGAGTTTGTTTCGAGAAGCGGAAAATGAGCCGAAATGTGTCGCCAGGCAGCCGAGCGAGGAGCGCAGCAGCAGAGGTCTCATTATACACACTTCTTCTTCTTCCTCTCCCCTCAGTTTCTGCTTCCCGTTTTCCACCGTCGCCACATTCGGAAATGTCAAGTGCAACGGAGGGAGACTGGGACTTCCTGTCAGGGGTTTTTCAAAATAAAAGCATTCACAGTCCAGGCTGAGACTGCCAGTCAAGTCAGATTTATTTACAAAACAACATTTACAAGTAGCAAATGTTGACCAAAATTAAATAAGATTTAATATTATTAGATTAAATTAAATTAAATTAAAAATGCAGGAATGATCACATAAAACAGTCATAAATAGGAGAATGTAACTAAAATTAATAAGAGCATACAGTAGCCTATTTTGACAAAAAAAGCATTGCACAAACAACAAACGAAGCATAGAAATTACATGTGTAAGCTGTGTGATCAGGTATGTCATCCTAATGATAATAAAAATGCTAAATTAAAGATATGGGTCTCCTTTTTGTGATTCGTGCCCTCTTGCAAATTACAAAAAATGCCCAAAGAGGACAACTATGGCTAAAAATATGTTTGAATTAATGAGTAATTGTCATTAAGACAAAGTAATGGGATTTACTGACAACCATAAACTGAATGCTGGCAACCATCCTGTTAGATTTTGGAGTTATTCTAAATAGAGATCTGATGGTGATGCAAAGAGAAAAGTGCGGGTCAATGGGTGCTTTGAATATTGGAGGCATTAACGTTAAACGTGTGCCAGCATCATGTGTGCGCAACTGACACAATTCTGAGGATAGTTATAAGAAAGGTCCTGATGTTTCCAAAATGGAAAGAGTAATTTTTGGATGATTAATAACGTGCAATGTAAATTTCACTATCCACTGAATTCTGGCATATTTTATTCATGATGTTGTTTTCATGATATTTGAGACATATGTTTTAACCTATATGTTTACCCATACTTTTTGGAGTTTGTAGTAACAGTATTTGATATAGATCTCTACACCTTAACAGACCACACGGATTTGTTACTATGACACTTTATTTTGATAATGTAACCGGAAGTCACCTCTTTTTTTGACGTGAACTTCACAATTCTTCTACAGCATGCATGTGGTCCATGTGAAGTCGCTTCACTCCACTGCCACCTAGCTAATGTTTACCCCAAAACAACCAATACACACACACAAAGACACACACACACACACACACACACACACACACACACACACTTGCAAGTAAAATCACATTGTTAATTTCTTAGGTAACTAATGTCTTTGTTCTACAAATGAAAACATAGATTTATCTGCCCCATACATATATGGCAGACATGGAGAAAGACATTAATCCCGGACAGGGGTGTAAATATAGACAGTGCAGGCAGTGCTGTTGCACTGTCTGGGACCCGTAGGGTGGGTGGGTGAGGGGGGGCTTGCAAATGACCCTAACCCTGCCACCTGGGAACGATGCCTGTGTTGATATAAAAACTCACATGATTGTTGGGTAACATGTATGTTGATGTTGCCTGGTTTAGGGTCTCTATTTGATCATGTGACAAGACATATAATACTGTAGCTAGTTTCGCTGCAAAATCTGTCAAGACTGACAAGCTGAGCACATCTGCAAGTCCAAGTGGCGCTGAGAAAAGACAAGAGAGGAATGAACAGGAGGGAAAAAGTGGCAAAGCTGAGTTAGATTCCTTTGGCATTTTTACAAACACTTGCCAGTGGTGTGTGTGTGTGCGCCTTATAACGAGTAACTAGTGTGCACTCAAGCCTGTCACAAGACACGGGGCCTGTCATACCTTACGCCACTGATCCCAGATGACTCTTTTGCATGTCTTTCTTTTTCTTCCCTGTCTTTTCTTTTTTCTTAAATGACGCTGTTTCCATCGCACAGCTTTAAAAAATTTTTTACAATTATAATGGTACTGGTTACTACTGGTAGAAGAAGAGACAGTGCAAAATGTTGGTCAAACATGCAGCCTGTTGGCCAGAACCGGCCCACTGGATGACTTTGCACCAAATATTGATGCACCTGTGAGGGCTAAGAGGTGTCAGATTGCTGGAGCAAGTTAAACAGTGAGTAGTGTTCTTCATGTAAAGTGCTGCTTCAGAGGCTCCTCCACCCCGACCAGAATACAGTTCTCTGAAAAAACGATGAGTGCCTATTGTGGTCATATTTAAAGATATTGAACATTGTGCCAAATATTGTCAATCAGCAGCTTCAGTACAAACAAATTTATATCAGACTTAAGTCTTAGAACAATATTGGTGGAACCCTATGACTGAGGCACTGCCAAAAATCTTTGATTTGTAAATTGTTTGTAAGGCAAGAGATAACTGCTTCCTCTTCACCATCCACTTCAGTTTGGTGTGGTGCTGCCATCAATACTGCACAGGAAGGGAAATGTAGGAAAAATGCGCATGTTGCAGTAGACTGACTGAATGTGGAAAAACTGAAATTGGACTTATTTTTCATAGGATAACTCAGGCTGTTCATTGTCTGTTAGTAAAAGTTGTTATGTATTGGTTGTCATGCAATGGTTTTCCTGGTACAACCCACTGAAGATCAGATTGGGCAACTTCAAGAGCAACCGTAAAGTGCCCCATCGCTCTTGCTTTAATGTCCCCCTGCTTTTGTTTTTATGACTTGAAGTTAATGGATTAGAAGATGGTAATCTCCACAATACATCATGAGATCAAAGTCCGCATGTGTCCATTGTGTCTTAAACAAACACCCACCCAGGCGACCTTGATGTGTCCCTTTTACTGCTGAATAGGTTGGTCTCTGTTCAAACAAGTCACATACATATCTCCAGCCATAAATAGTTGCTTTATTAAAATCTTAAGAGTGGATGCTTGCCTTTGATACTGTTGCCAAAGAGCTTTGATTCTGCCGAGAACAGAATCCTATTCATCGTGTGTTTCGGCAAACAGGACAGTCCGACTTATCTCGCTGTAGCTGACAAAAAATATTCCATGCTATAAACCTGTATGGTGGACACTAGAGGTCAAAGTTAAAGTACGATGACTTGACATGACAAAGGGAAGTGTGATTATGGGAGGTTCACAGAGGGATAAAAATGTCTGTATTTCATCATTTATAATCGCTGTACTGATTTATAAAATCTGGATGCAGAGCCAAATGAGAAGAGCGTCCCTTCCTTTAATTTCCTTGCCCATAACCAAAGCACTCAGCCATGACTCTTCCAGTGATGGTGCCCAAGTGGCACGCAGTAAAAGTCTGCGGCTGTAAAAGACAGTTTCAGGCATGAGTGTGTTTTTATTTTCCCTTTTCCCTTTTCATTCACCTGGCTGGCTCCTGCAGCTACTTCTCCTGGCAGCTGCTGATGACAAAATAAGCTGTCTTTGTTATTTTGTCCCACCAAACAAACTTTAGCATCTGTTTGTTTTCACACAAGAAAATACATCGGTTAGATCGCTGACTAAAGCTTCTCCGATGTGACAGTTTGCTGCTCTTGGAAATTTTGATGGATATTTTTCTGACATTTTAAAGATTAAACAATAAATTGAGAAAGTTTTATCAGATTAATCTGCAATAGAAATAAAGGCATTATAGTCCTAATTAGAAACAGAATTTTATTCTGTGGGGAGTATGCGTTTCGTGACTTTATTTGACTGCCTGTCATTATTTACCTAGGTGTGAGAAAGTGTACACTTCTCTCTCTGGGAAGGTCAAGAAAAGCCACACCCTGAGTGAGACAAAGTCACATGAGCTCCTTAGGGCAAAACAATTAATGTCGCCATGCTGACAGCGTGCAGAAGATAACACGGTTTACTCACTTGCATGTTTGCGTAGAGTTTGTGATGGTTCAGCATGGTTTACTGAGCCTACTTGGTTACATAACACTGCTAACAGTGGTGTCTGTTATGTTTGAACTGTGCTTGTTCATCAGAGAGTAAAATAACATTAAGTAGTTAAATTCTTATGATGATGCAGCTTGAGATACTAAATATATACAGTCATATGTTGATGGCCAGCTGACATGTAGCTGAGAGCCATATGTGTGCATCTAGACTAATGGAGGTTAAACAGGTGTGCTATGAGCACACTGCACAGTGATCTGAAGAAACACAATGGGAGTGCTCACTGTGGTTCAATGGGGAGGAAATGCATCCATTCATTGTTCTGAGGAGGAACGTATCTGGTTACTATGACCTGAAATCGTAGTGGCAGCATGTGTGTTGATGAATTACCTGTCTGACCAGGTCTGATATTTTATGAGCATCCATTTCTAGCTTGAAAGAATACATTTTCGTAAAGGGACACAAAAACTTGAAAATATGATTATCGGTGTTTTGCAATCTTAACTCCCAGTCTTTCACTCTCCACCTTCAAGAAAAACCTCAAAACACACCTTTTCAAAACTGCCCATAGCCTTTAAATTCAGTGTACTTCGCCCTCTCTGTACTACTTCCCTCCCTGCCTCCCTATAAATGTTTTTTTTTGATTGATTGCTGTTGTTGCTCTCTGTAAAGCGTCTTTGAGTATCCTATAAACAGTTTATAAATCCAATGTATTATTATTATAACAACTATAAAACACTAACCAGACAGCCATTAGTCAGCACATACAAGTGTAAGTATAGATTTCAGGGGGGATGCAGGGAACACGACCCCCCACCCCTCCAATAAAAAACATGAAAGTAGCATGACTTTTATTTTGACAAAATCAAAGACGTTTAAGCCATAAATTGATGCACAAAAGGCAGAAATTGGTGCATAAAGACTCACTAGAATGCAGGAAATCAAGTGTTTGCCGCTCAAAATTTCCACCATCACATCAATGTGAATGGCCCTATCTATGTCTATATATCTATGGTTTGTCCATTCTGGGCTACTGTAGAAACAACATGGCGAAAAGCATTAAAAAGGACCCGCTCCTTAAGTAGATATAAACGTAGATTGAAATGGCTCATTCTAAGGTAACAAAAGCACAACAATTCTTATTTCCAGTTGATTTTACACTAAGGAAAACATACTTATTATATTATACCCCGCTCTTGCCAATAGGCCTATATCCCCCTAAATCAGACACATTACAGTGGTACAATGTGGCACATACTTTCTGTGCATGATTTTCTTTAACATATTACATTACATATTACATTACATAAATACTTCCTTGTCAACAGTTGGCCCATTTGCAGCGTCTACGTGAGGTCTCACATGTGTGTTATATTGAGGACATTTATTATAGTAAAAATGAAAAGAAGATTTTAGCTGGTGGTCACTACTCCGGCATCAAACCTTCTCCCTGGACTATTCTAAGGGAAGAAGCATAGCACAGCAGCACAGAGGTGTGGCCACATAGCTCTCATGACAGGTAGACACAGGGAGGAGCTAGATTACCTGTGCAGAGCTGACAGTCAGTGCACAGTGAACACTACACCTGTTGTACTTCCCAGGCTCTCTCTCTCTCTCTCTCTCTCTGCTTCTCTCTCCCTCTTCCTGTCCCTCTCTCTTCCCCTTCTTTTCTCCTTGACTGCTCTGAGAGGGAGCTGACGGCCTCGCCATGGATCCCAACGAGGCCGGCGGGGGTGAGAAGGAGAAGGAAAAAGACAAAGTGATAAAGAGGAGGAACCGGCCTGTGTTCCTGCGTTACCTGGAGAGGAGGAAGACGGACACCATCGTGGCTGAGGACACAACCAAAGGTGACATCAACCTGGGGACGCTGGTGAGAAGGAGCCAGTCTGACAAGACGGAGTACAGCGCCAAACTTAAAGGTACACCAGCTAATGACCTCCCCAGGGGTCAAAACTATGGCAACAATCTATACACACGTCAGACAAGTCTCTCAACTCTTTACATTGCAATCCTGTTGATAACACATTGTATAAGAGAACTTTAACTACATATAAGTTATAAGAGCAGACTCCATGGCTTGAGGGCAACAATTCAACACACATAGAGAACGCACTGCTCTGCCTACCGGGCACCTGTTGTGTTACTATGTGTTGAGCAGGAGATACTCCCACAGGGATGAAGCCACATATGCAAACTGCGCTCCAAACTCAGGCACAGAGGAGTGGCTTTAGAAGTGTTCCAGACCAGCTTGTAAACAAGACCTAGACACCCGTGACGTGCAAAGAAGGGCGTACGGATTATTTTTCATCATCAAGTTTACCGAAAGAGTTTCAAGAGATGTCAGACGATTGGTGTTACAGTTTGGTTTGAATGTAACATGCATAGTTTGACCTGGAAAGTAAGAACAAGCTGGAGAGGAGAAAGAGTTGAGATAAAAAAAATCCATATTGTCAGGCCCCAGCTGTAGCCTATGGTTCCTCATGACAACTGCTGACACAACACACATGATGTCCACGATTCAGAAAAACTGGCTTCACCTGTCCTTAGAGTGCAGTCAGTGGCTGGGAATGCTGCACTTCAGGCAAAATGACTGACATCACCGTGTCAGTATTGGGTCACCATTAAAGATTAGCCAAATCATGTAGGCTTTCCTGTGCCACTTGTTCCTGCGTTTCCTTTTTCTGTGAACACATCACGTCACATGCCAAAATGACAAGTGGCACTTTGTTTGAATCAGCAAAGTATAACACACTTCTCACTTAGTGTTTAACTGATAAGATAGCTTTCTCTCACACACACACACACACACACACACTTGCCTTATCAGCATCTGCTCTGTTTACCTGAAATAGAGACACTCTCTACTCCTTTGCACTTTCTGTTTTCTTGGCCCACCTGCATAATGGCAGGCAGGGTTGTCAAAAACACACCGGGGTGTTTTCAGTAAACCAATCGCCCTCCCCTGTTTGACTTTAGCCTCACACCTGACGAGAGGCATTACATATTTACAGTGGTATTACCATTGCAAATATTGACAGACTGATGACTTCACTGAAAGAGGAAACATGTGAGCTGCTGCTGCTTGACAGCCAGTTCTCATCTGCTTGTCAGACAGGTTGGTCAAGCCGCAGAGCCATGGCAACATGACATCAGTGTGTCTAATTATTCACAGAAACTAGATATAATGGTTCCGGCAATGATTTACCAGCAGAAAACTGACATGAAAGGACAGTAATAAACTAAATATGTATTTACCCGGAAAACATTCATGGCGCAGGTTACTTTGAGGTGGTTTTATATTGTTTGTGGACTGGACTGTGAGTGTGGGTCACCTTATGGCTTCATTATATGGCTTCTTTAAATGATTGGCAACATACTTAACTTTCTTTTAAGTTAGAATAAATCTTTTTAGTGTAGACAGTTTCAGGTATTTTTTTAATTGTTAGCTTTATCCAAAACATATTCTCAGTATTCTCCCATTTTACGACACAAGGTTTTTCTTGCCTAGCGATACGTGATACACCATGCCTTGTATTCTGTTCTGGGGCTGTCTGTTAGATCCCTTTCAATGGGCTGAACAGTGAAAAGCCCTATATCCACTTTCATGGGAACTCCTGTGCCGGCAACCATACCTCACCAAACATAATGCCGGCAAAAGGAGAAGTCAGCACAGTTTGAGGTCTGCTGCTGGTGTAATGCAATTTTTTGTAACACTGTGAATGTGTCAATGTGGGGGGATCTGTCAAGGCCAGCTCTCACAACTTACAAACACAATTCAAAATGCTTTCAAGAGAATCTTTATGATTTTTTTTTTTGCACCTCTGTGCGAGCAAGCCACCAGGAATTCACACTTGATCTATCATTATGGGGCCTTTTCTCACGGGTGGAGGTTTTCACTGGTTCTGGGGTGTCTTTTCACGCGTAGCCACGTGACACTTCATGATAGTGTTGAAACATGAATGAGATACTTCTGTTACATAACATTTCCTCCAGTTAAACACTTTCTCTGATGCTACTATAATGATGTAAAATGTTATTCCACAATAAAAGGTGGAAATATCTTGAACACTTATTATTCCAAAGCTTCATTAGACGCATACAACAGATGACCTTGAATGTTTCTCAAGTGTTATCAGGCCAAGGGCGTAGTTTTTAATTCAATATCAGGGGGAAAATTCAAAACAGGGACCCTCCAACAGAAAACTTTTGACTTCAAACACTAATTTCCCTTAATTCTGGTGATTTTTTGTGCACCAGTTTGTGCTTTTCCTGCATTCATTTATAGTGTAAATGTAAATGTCCTTCATTTTTTGTCAAAGTAAAAATCCATTGCTACTTAAATCCTTTTAAATTAAATGCACATGCTCCAAATATTGAATCCCCCCTGGAAATCTATGCTTTTGTTTATTAATAACTACCAAAGGAGGTTTAGGTTTATGACGGCACAGTATGGTTTAGTCATACAGAGCTTCCCTTACATGCTTTTACTATAAGTACTGTTGTTAGTTTTACCTGTTGCATTGTCTGCAATCATTCAGAGGAGATGAAAAATGGGGATGAGGTTATAGCAGCTTTAAATGATACACCAACTTTTCCACAGCTGACCACATTTAAAACAGGTATTACAACATAATCCTTATCAAAATACAATGGGAAGAACATATTCCTTCACATTTGTTAAGTTTACAATGCTCAGATTTTAAGAAAGGTGATGATTCACCTCTGCAGGTGTTTGTTTTATTCCTGTATCTCAGGGAAAAAAGGAAAATGTAAGGTGTAACTGTATGCAGTGTTGCAAGCGGTCTGTGATCAGATCTCTGCCAGAGTCAGTCAGGTGTGAACAATCTGTACAGTGTTTGCATCCAAGAGAAAGTACTGTCGACTGGACAGAGACACATGATGACCCATTCTACTCAGCTTCAGATGCTAGTTACGATACCTTTCAGTCATGGCGACATGTAGTTTCATTCACAGCATTTGTGACTGGTCATTCCTGTTGCCTGAACAAGGAAACAAATGGGTTGTTTTCTGATAATGAAACAGTAAGGATATTTAGGAAATAAAGAAGAATGCTCCTATTCCTGCCCTACTTGTTTCGCTGACAGTGCAATTTCGATTTTGCCTACTTTTTTTATTGTGTGCAAGAAAATGTGGTCAAAACTCAAGATTACAGTACTGAGAACATATACAAAGGGTGTGACTGTGCTAATCATTACCTGGTTAGTTAATCTGTACATTATTCTTTTCTATTTGAATATGGTGCCTTGGCTGTGATTAAACACAAAGTTGAACCTCCTACAGTCCAGCGATATGCAAGTTTACTGTCTGTGTATATGTGTGACACTGAGGAGGCATTTTGTATGTGCATGCATGACACTTTGTATGTATCCCTCCCTGTATGAATCAGTGTCAGTGTGTGTATGTGTCCTTGCATAGGTAGGTGTGCGTTCATCATTGTGTGCCACTCCCCCCACACACTCCCAGTCTGAGCAGATGGAATGCCTGAGCACGACGGAGCATTACATCAGCGGCACGATTAGTTCTGTAACCTGACACGAGCCCCGCAGCCCTCTGTCTCCCTCTCCTCCTCCTCCTCTCTCTCTCTCTCTTTCTCTCCCCCTCCAGAGAAGGAAGCGGTGTGTGGCGTTGATTAGACAGCAAGGAAGCATCCCTCTTCCCTGAACAGACACTCCTGCCTGCCATGCAAAGCACAGAGCAGCCACAGACTGATTAGGCAGCAGAGCAATAAAAAAAGAGAAGTGAGCCTGACTGGCATGTTAAGTGAGGCCTTTTGGCGCTCGAGTCAAAATAATTATATCACCGTGAAATACTGATGGCTGCTCAGGCGTCAAGCGGGATGCGTTAGAAAGAGATGTAGGTTTTTTTCCAAGCATGCACAGCCCACAGGGGCACGGTGTTTACCAGCATTTCTAGAAAATGCACACAGATGGCTGGGAATGTTGGCAAACACATACTGAACATTTTGGGGTGAAATGGCAGATTAACAGCAAAATGTGAGTGCACTCACACAAGGTCATAGTTTTATTTTTTCAACATTTGGTGGGCACACATATGAAGTTGGAGGGTCTGTGGTTAGTCTGGTCTGAAATTTTGAGCATCAAACACTTAATTTTTCCTGCATTCTGGTGAATTTTCTGCACCGATTTTTGCCTTTTCTGCATCATTTTTCAGTGGAAATATCAACATACTTCCTGCTTCAACCACACATAGTTGCTTCATTTTGCAACTACCACTTTAAAGCATGGACCATGGAATAAATCTGAATAAGTGGGTGGGGGGTGGGGCATAATTTCAAGGCATGCAAAGAGGGTGGGAGACATATGCATTGAAACTGACAAAAGGCTTATATTACTGATGTATTTAATGACACTACAGAAGACTGTTTTAGTCTTAGACCACACACACATCTGTATGCACAATGAACACACACATATTGGAACACAAACGCTCAGATTATCCTCTATGATCGCTGAGGTAAATGTGCATCGCAGCAGACAGATACTTTTATTTGTCCCTATGAGAAAATTGGTTTGCAGCATAATCACAGCCATTTCATCAGAACATCACAAAGTCACCATATACACATGCCAATATCATGAAGGTCACTTACAGAGATAAAGAAATCATCAATAGACATAAAAAGACAAAACAGAAAGATTCATTCATATACCCATACACATACTAGGAGGGGGAAAGGCCAGACCAGCTGGACATCCTTTAGGACCAGGAAGGAGCAGCCACAGTGCATATGAGATACGTTGCTAGTCCATTACCTATATAAAAACATAATGGCTTGTGGAACAAATGAAAACTTGGCTCTATTTTTAGTGAACAGAGGGGGGCAACATCATCGCCCAAATGGCAACAGATTAAATGAGGAGGCAAGGGGGTGCCTCATGATGTTATTTACCTTCTTAATCATTCTGTCTCCATAGATACATTCCATATATGGTAAGGTATTAGTTTACTGACGGTGTAACAGTTTATCTGACGATATTTATCTGTGCCTCAGTAGCATTGCCAAACCAGCAGATGATGCAGCAGTCAGTGGGAGTGGGTGACAGTGACCGACATCGCTTGGTGCTTTTAAAGTACACGTTTTGAGAAAAAAAAATCTTTTATTCATAAAAATATCATATTAGAGTCTAAAAGTTACCTGGGCACAGACCTCCGCAGTCTATGCTTTTACTTACTGAAAGGCACTGTTGCATCTATGAGCTGCATTTTAGCACTTTGTCAAAACAAATGTCCTCTGCTACTTCCATGTTTCAAACCGGTCTCACTCCAAAGTCGTGGAAATCCTGCACTTGGGCGATGACTTGCAACGTTCAGACACTGACGAAAAAGCCATCCTTTAACGTTGGCATGATACACCGCCGATTGCCATTATATTTTAAAGGCGCTCGGCGGCGTCAAGGGGAAATGCAGCGGGACACAAATGAAACTTAAGGCAATGAAGGTTGATGGGTCCAACAAACAACAACTTCCACTCGGGAGAGAGGTATTCGCTTCCCGTAATATTATAAAGCCAAACCCTATTCTTTTTTCCTAAATCCAACCACATGTTTTTGTTGCCTGAATCCGACCATGTGCGTTAGTTGTTGAGGGCAAAAAACGTCAATTCACAGTGTTTTACCAATGTGCATTTATCCTTTCATAGTCAACGCATTGAATGCAAGCAATGCAGGCGACACTTGAAATGCAATACATCGCTTGTGCAATAGGGGGTAGTAGAGTCACCGGTACATTCCGGCTAGCTAGTACTGCTAGAATGCAGGGCACTAGAACAGTCATATAAATGGGGGTGTGCCCTTACGAGTTCGCAAAGTTTTTCCTCCGCCCCTGCCATATTTCATACCCGCCTCCTCTGTGAATAACAAAAAGTGTTTAATTTCAAGTACGTCGCTTGCATTATGAAACGGCCCTAACTTGACACAGCCTCCCAGAATAAACCAACGCACCCAGGTAACCTTTCATGTCTTATCTGCACGTGGAAAGTCCATGACCAAACGTCGATATTTGCCGAGGTCAGAGTGAGAACATGTTGGTTTTTATTGGGGTGGTGGGGAGGGGGAGTACAAACATCCCCTGTACACTCACAACATCAGTAGTTTTCCATATCCTTGTATGACCGGTGTGACTAATTAGACCAGAAGCTGTCATATGAGACTGCCCATTTTATACTAAACTTATAATGTCATCTTTCCACAGAGAAAATGACACCGCCCGACCTGTCCACAATCCACTCTCCGACGGTGGACCCGGAGGAGATCCGTTTGAGGAAGATGAACCGCAGGGCGAAAGTCATTCAGGAGCTGGTGCAGACTGAAAAGGACTTCCTCACAGACCTGGAGCTGTGCATCAGAGAGGTTGTTCAGCCTCTACGAAATTTGCAGGTAAATGTTTTTCAGGGTCTCAATGAAGGGGAGAATCAATTCAAACTTAAATTATAAGGAATCAACTCTGTAATTTTAAGAAAAGGGGTGACTCTAAGGGGGAACTGATATACATTTTAGCTTGTTTATACAGTAAAGATTCTGGTCTGCTGGTATATTGAGAGACAATGCACTATATATGCAGTATATGCTAATTTTGATTGTTTCATTTGCATTCAACATTTGATTTTTTCACCCTCTGTTAGGTTGTGGATGTCGACAGGTTGTTCACCAACATGGAGACAGTGTGTGAGGTATCTGCAGCGCTCCTTCACAGACTGCATGAGGCCAGGGCTGACCCTGATCCAGAGGCAGTTGTTATAGGTAATGCCGTTTTCACTCTTGTCTGATTTAATTTAACTGACTTTTACTGCAGCGGTTCATATTTGGCAAAAGATCTAACGAGACCCCATTTTATTTGAAGGAGACATATTCATCCAGGCAAAGGCAGCTTTAGAAGACGTTTACAAGATTTACTGTTACCATCATGATGATGCCAACATGTCGCTCAAATCCTACGAGAAAGAGGAAGAAATGCGGCAACATTTCACCACATGTGTATTAGCTCTGAAGTGAGTCCAGTCAATTCCTCCAAACATTTTTAAACATTATTTATAACTTCACTGATATTCTAAACATTACTAATTAAAGTGAATAATCTTGGTGGGGACTGTTTCTTTTTCTTTGTAATTACAGGAAAATCTATGACCAAGAGTAAGTAATGAAACATTTATGTTGGCATTTGAAATAAACTGATTTCCATATTGAATACACTATCATATATAGATCTTGATTATTGTCTTAATTTCTGAATCTCTGCTCTGTAGGTTGTAACAATTTATGTTAATCATTGTTTACTGACAGTTATATTTATTTGCACAGAGGGAAACCCACCCTGCTGAACATGGGTTCACTGCTCATTAAGCCAGTCCAGAGGATCATGAAGTACCCTTTGCTGCTCGGAGAGCTGTGGCACGCCACACCTGAAGACCATCCTGACTATCGGCCACTGCAGGAGGCGTTCACTGCTGCCAAGATCATCAATGTTAACATCAATGAGTTCAAGAGACGCAAGGATATAGGTGAGATTTAACTTACACTGACACATGCAAGCATATTTTATCATTGATGGCTGGTTCGTTGTAAATGATCGTCTCTTGTTTCAATTTTTGTTCTGTCTTCCTGTTCATTCTCAGTTATGAAGTATAAGCGATCAGAAGATGAAGGCACACTGAGGGGCAAACTGAACAAGTTCAACATCCACTCTATCAGGAAGAAAGGCGACAGGTTTGCTGGCTATCTCAAGATCCTCACTGGAGTTGAACCACAGGTAAAATACGGTGAAAGACATGGAATGAAAGTCATGAGTCTTGTTGAACTGACAGTTTAAAGGAGCAGTGTGTAAGATTTAGGGGGATTTATCTAGCAGTGAGGACTGCAGATTGCAACCAGGTGAAACTTCTGGTTGCAATTTAAAACCAGTGTTCATTGTTCAGCAGTTTTGTACTGGAAGCTGAATTATATATTTTTTCTCTGATAGCTTAGTGTGTGCTCACCTTATTTCTAATCCAGATATTCAAGTGGTAGTTACCATGAGCCAAATTATCCACAGAGGTATCTTTGTTCTCAAAACAAACAGATCAGTGATTAAAACTGGTAAAAATCACTGAATGAAGCAGTGTTTTTCCGACCCTCTTGTCGCGGAGGGGCTGCTAACTACAGTGGCTGACACAAAACCCGAGTGTCCCTCCCTGGAGCCAGTGTTTAGTTTTGTCTCTTCTGGGCTACTGTAGAAACATGGTGGTGCAACATGGCAGTCTCTGTAAATGAGGACCAACTCCCTACGTAGATATAAACAGCTCTTTCTAAGCTAACAAAAATACAACAGTTTGTATTTTCAGGTGATTATAAACCAAAGAAAACATACTTATTATATTAGATTTCATTTCTGCCAACATGTTCCCCTAACTCCTACACACTGGACCTTTAAATAATTCATAGAATAAAGTTTTCTGGCCTAAAGATACATGTTTAATCTCCAAATTGCTGCTTTTATGCATCTGTAAATACAAAGGCTACTGTTCGGGCAACATATTTAAACTCTTGCATCTGTAGGTGAGAGATGAAGTATTCGATAAAGAGGAGAAGCTGTTCAGGAGTCTGGAGAAAGCTGTAAGGCAGCTGGTCAAGAATGTTCAATGTTACCTGCAGCACACTCAGGTAGGAACATATTAGTGTGTCCTACTACAAAAAGTGTGTGCGTGAGTTTAATGGTTTTAAATATTCTGTCAACTCTCTGAGACTATTTTTCTTGGTGTCTGTTCTGCAGGAAATGGTGTCTGTAGCTGTTCAGAATGTGCAGGACATGGAGGACATGATCAAGGATCCAAACAAAAATGACACAAACGGCTCATCGCACAATAATGGAAATGACCCCTATAAGCACTTTGTAAGTGCAGCTTTTGTATAATGTATGAGTTTCATTCAAGGCATCATTTACTTTACTATCCAGCGTATTCCTCTCCTCCGTGAATCTTCTGTATTCGCGTCTGTCCTTGCTTTGCTGTCCTGTTCCTACATGACCTCCCATTCACCCTCCCACTACGAGTCATCTGTCACTTTGCCCACAGCTACCTGTCTTCTCTCCGTTATATTAATCCTCTTCTTCTCTGCCTCTAACCTTCCTGCTAGGTCCCTCTGTAACTCTGCAGCCTTCCTTTTCCTGCCCTTCTCCTCTCTGTGGATTGCACTGTGGCCAATTTCAAGATAACTACACCTTTGAATAAGACTCTTTGTGAAGCAGCTCACTTCACTGAAGCAGTTTAGCACTGCCTCAAACCAAAGTCTGTGATAAGCTTTACAAAATAAGTATACACAAAGGCATGTGTACTCTTGTGAAGAAAAGTGACAGACTTATTTTGTGTGAAAAGGGATCCATTGTGTCTGCCATAATGAAAACATGACAGCTGTAACGGATAGATGCTCTCAGGAAACAGAACATTTTCACCAAAGAAGCATTTCTCTTTACTTTATGTAAAGTACTACCCATTACATTTTGCAAACTAGGATAGATGAAGTCTGCTAAAGCCTTACTGTAAGCCGAATAACATCACTACCCCTCATTTGTCAGCATGCAAATCAAGCTGGAGCAGCTCTGTTGTTATGTATTCAGTGTTAACGTTAAGACGTACTTTGCTTGTCTCCACTTGAAGAAAATTGTTGTAAATTAAAGGTGCTGCTGCTTTCTAAAAACAAAAGAAAAATCATATAAAAACACAGTAAAAATACCTGTTTGCATGTACAGAATGCATAACACAGAGGACTTAATGAAAATGTGTAGACTAGCACTGGATATCTCTATTCATCTTCTGCCGCCTCATTGACTTCTTGCTCCAGAAAGACAGCATGGAGCGCCTGGTCCTTGCCCCCCTCTCCTCCCTGCAGGGCATGTTCACAGCCCCACAGAAGCTCATCCAGAAGCGTTATGACAAATTGCTGGATTACTGCAGCCACCTGGAGCGCTCCTCTTCTTTTTCATCCTCATCCTCATCCACCACTTCCTCCACTCCTTCGCTGGTGTCAGTAGACCCGCCTGGTCCTGCCAGGAGGGACTATGAAGCCATCAATGCCTTGCTGGTGGAAGAGTTGCAGAGGTTCAACATGGCCGCCTATACTATCCTGACCAACTGTGTGGTGTGTCTAACAGCCCTGCTTACAGGACTGATGAATAAAATACTCATTCGTGCCCCATCCATACAGCAGCTACCGGTGAGGATACCACACATAAATCACATTCATTTATTTTTAGTCTATTCAGAGGAACAGTGTGTAACATTTAGGGGGATTTAGTGGCATCTAGCAGAATACAACCAGCTGAAACTTCTTCAGGTTAGAATTCCATCAATGTTCATTGGTTTTTACCATGAGCCGAATTATCCACAGAGGTCTCCTCATCTCCAAAACAAACAGATCCGATGATTTAAACTGGTAAAACACTGAATAAAGCAAATTCCATTACAACTCAGTGTTTCTCCGACACTGTCTTGCGAGCCCGGTCATACTCCGAAGTTGTCGAAATCCGGCACTTGGGCAGTGACTTGCAGCGTCGGAAACCAACAGAAAAAGCCGTCCTTTAATGTCAGCATGATACGCGGCTGGTTGCCATTATAGTTTAATGGCACCCAGTGGCGTCAGGGGGAAACGTGGCAGGACGAGGATGTAAGTTAAGGTGGTGAAAGTCCAAGTAGGGCTGGTTGGAGGGGTTGTGGATTGGTCAAACAAACACCGACCTTCACCCGAGACAGCGGTGTTCGTGTCCTGTAAGATTCTAAAGCCAAACCTCGTTCCTTTTTCCTAAACCTAACCAATTCCTTTTGTTGCCAAAACCTAACCACGTCACCTAAAAATGTCAGTTCGTGGTGTTACCCTGGTACCGATGTAGTGCGTTTATTTTGAAAGAGACTGTATGTTAATGTTAAATTTCAGATGTTCAGAAGGTTTTAACCTTGAGCTATATTATCCACAGAAGTCTCTTCTTCTCCAAAACAAATAGATCCAGGAA
This sequence comes from Epinephelus lanceolatus, assembly GCF_041903045.1. Lineage (NCBI taxonomy): Eukaryota > Metazoa > Chordata > Actinopteri > Perciformes > Serranidae > Epinephelus > Epinephelus lanceolatus. Next base: position 30,456,850 of record NC_135736.1, read on the forward strand.
TTTGAACCGGTAAAAACACTGAATGAAGCCGTTTTACATTAAAAACATCTGTGGCTGACACGAAAACACACAAATGCAAAAACGCAAAGGCACGAATGACCTTTTCTAGAGCCAGTGTTTTGGTTTGTCTGCTCTGGGCTATTGTAGAAACACACAGTGCAACATAACTGTCTCCATAGACGAGGATTTGCTCCCCATGTAAATATAAATGTCTAATTCTATGGTAAAGAAAACAAGATTCTTATTTTCAGGTGATACAATAAAAAAAAAACCTTATTATATTATCCCCCTAAATCTGACACACTGCACCTTTACTATTGAAACTAATATGTGTTGTGATTGTCTTTCCAGGCTCCATTGTTAAACATCGCTGAAGTGCAGAACAGCATCATGGATGAGCTGAACAATCTGACATTTGTCAAGGATAACGCACAGAAGTTAATGGAGCGGAAAGTGAGCTTCGAGAGACAACGGGACAAGAAAGCAATGGTAAGAAAGTGAAAACAATATAGAAAAGATTATTCCCGTCAGGACTCGAGACTATAATGCAAATTCTGGCCTTCAATCTGCCCTGTTTAGATCCCTGGTCAGCTGTGGAAGCAGCTTCTGTCAACTTCTCATTGACTCCAGGGTGAAATAAAAGTCACACATATTCCCCTGAGTTTTAATTTTTTTTCTGAAGCAATTCCAAGCCATAAATGAGCAGCTATAAGTCTTATCAAAGGCAGACACAGAGGATAGCTCCAGGCTGTGATTAACTGGGGCACCTGGCAACCCAAATCCCCCCCAGGTATCAGTCCCCCGAGACTGATAAACCTATATGTGTGTAGGTGTACAGATATGCATACACATCTGTGCATATATGAGTGTGCTTGTGCTCGGACATGGAGTGTAGATCTATTTGAAACTCCTACTTCCAGGAGCTTATTACCTTCCACCCTCCTTCGTACACTGATAACCAACAACATGCTGACATGTGCCCACACACCAGACCCACTTCAAATAATTACACCCTTTGTGCTGTGCTGTCCTCCAGATGCCGGAGGTGCAGCATCAAACCGAGGAACAGCGCGCCTGGCTGCTGGCAGAATACCCACCTAGCCTTTTGTACCAGCTGAAGAGGAAGTGTAACGGCTGCCAGGAGCAGGACCTCAGCCTGCTGGAGGGAGAGCTGGTAGCCCTGCTGGAGGACACGGACCCATTAGGCAGCAGCAGCCGCTGGCTAGTTCATACTGGAGGCGAGTGTGTGTATGTGTGTGTTTGTAAGGACAAAGACCCTCGGGGCAAGGTAGCTCTCGGTGCATGCTGTTAGTAAGACAAAGTAAATTATCAGAGTAGATGATCTGCAGGTATGGTCGGTATAGGTCTGCTTTTATACACATTCCTCTGTAAGTGCACCTGCATCTGTTAGACGACAGCGGCTGTGCAGACACACACCAAACTTTACTTTCTGACACTGACAAGTCAGCACACAAGAATGAGTCCCAGGGGCTCCTGTGATGTCATGGTTGCTGGTTCCTCTTTGCCCGCCTCTGGAGATGGTTGCCTCACAACAGGGCCAACTCCATAGCTTGTCTCCATCTCCCCTCTACATCTCACAGAGGCACCTGAGATCCCGATGTCTTGTTTGGAACAAACCACTGCACGTTGTAAGCAGTGTTACCTAGAGTACAAAGCGTCTCCCTATGGGTATTCGGAAACAAGGACGGAGAGACGACGCACGCGCGGCTCTCTGTACTCAACAATAACAAGTTTCCTTTTTTTATGAGCTCTAGAAAAAAAAAGAGTGTGTTCATGTTTCTTGGTGCGAAGTACATTCTTCACAGACTTGTCTTTTCCTCTGGGATTAGAAGCATTCCCAGGAAGTTGTTATTCATCCTTCTGTTGATATCAACAGTATGAATATGCTTGCCTCACATTTACACATTCAGTTCGCTCACATGGATTTAAGATTGTGTAAGCAAATGCTCTAGCTTCTGCTTACAGCCTTAATGTGAGACATGTAGACTCATATAATACACATTTATACTCCAGAGATGATGCACATTTATTTATAGGAAGCAGTCTCTTGATTAACAAATGAAAAGGTCTTATGAAGTACAGTTTGTTCTGTAATTACCTTACTATAATACTGTAACAAAAAAAAACAAAAAAAAAAACCCTGAGATTTGTCTCTTAAGGTCCACAGACCTCCCTGAGAACAGTTTTTATTGGCACTAATGTCCGAAGTCTACTGAAGAAATACTACCAGAGAAATAGTTTGTATATAAATGGTTGACAATGTGTCCTGTAGATCGGTGGTCCCCAACTGGTCTAGACACGGGGTCCAGATTTCTCCTTAGTCATTAGTTCAAGGTCCACGGTTTAATATATTTAGCGTCATACTTGCGTTCAGGCATGCCGTAGTTTGCTGTCTCTGTCACGTAGCTGTCCATTAGTTCAACACATTCTCAGTCTGACCTCGTCACATACTGATTGACCAGGTCAGTCAGGGTACCTTGCATGTCCACATACGTCGTGCAGGGTACCCTGGGTGCATTGGTTATTGACGTTCTGGGACACCGTTTAAGGTTCTCTACTTTCAAGATACACTTCCGTTTTCACAGGAAATTTAACCTTTACATACAGTCTCTTTCAAAATAAATGCACTACGTCAGTACAACACAGCAAATTGACGTTTTTTCCTTCAACAACAAACACACATGGCTGTGTTTAGGCAACAAAAGCACGGTTAAGTTTAGGAAAAAAGAACAGGGTTTGGCTGTAGAATCTTACGGGACACGAACACCGCCCTCTTGGGTGAAAGTCGATGTTTGTTAGACACCACCCCTCCAGCCCCACTCTGACTTTTGCTGCCCTAAGTTACATCCTTGTCCCACCACGTTTTCCCCTGATGCTGCTGGGTGCCGTTAAAATATAACGGCAACCAGCTGCGTATCATGCTGATGTTAAAGGACACCTTTTTTGTTGGTTTATGACACCACAAATTACTGCCCAAGCGTTGGATTTCAACGACTTTGGAGTAAGACCGGGCTCTTAGTCATTCACTCTATAGTAGGAAAAGGTTCTTCAAAGAAAAAGCTTTGTGCTGGAACTCACTGTACTTTAGTGAAAGTTTAGTCGAAAATTCAAAATGTTTTAGTCAACTGACGCTGCTCTGGTGTGAGTGTCTTTGCTGGCTAGCGAAACATCCTGCAACAGACTATTTACTGGACTTTACCAGCCCATTGCCAATGCAGCATTTGAGGATAATTACAAGCACGACAGTTCTTAGCTTTCAATGTCTGATAGTCCACCACTAACATTTTCGTCACGCCTTGTCTCATCAACGAAAATGAAACATAGATTTTGTCTTACTTTCTATTACCAAGATCTATTTCTAACACATCATAGTTTTGCTTTCGTCATTGATGAAAAATGTCCATCATAGTTTTCTTCAACGAAATTTACACTGCTTGTGGTCCATTCAGAATAGACTCACGACCCACTTTTGGACTGCAACCAACCAGTTGGGAACTACTGCTGTAGATGATGCAGAGTAACTGGGACACTGTTTGTGAAAAGAGATGCTGTGATGAATTTTACTGTAAGCTTTCAGTGTTTTATACACTATAGACAAAATTAATTCCACCCCAATTAGAAATCTAAGAGAACAATTTAGCTACCAACCTTCTAAAATTAAGTCAGAAGTCAGGCATCCTGACAAACTGTCCCTTTGTGTCACTGTTAGGTACACAGGGCTACGTCTACTCCACATTCCTGAAACAGTACAACCCTCTGAGGGACTCCCAGCGGGCAGGCCAGATGGCCAAAGAGCAGCAGCAGCAGCAGCCGCCTGCCATGGTGGACGAGGACTTTGACGACCTTAGCCTGTTTGTGTCAGGCAGTGGCAGCAGCAGCCTGCGCAGCTTCAACCTCAACACCACTGACAGCAGCTCGTCCCTCTCTGGACTACAGGGGGAGCCAGACAGCCCTGAGGACCTGGATGACACACTGGACAGTAACTCTCAGCAGGTGTGTGTGGTAGCCTGCATGTGTTTTTCAAAACTGGTCTTGCACCGTAGGGATACCATTTTAGGATACTGCAATGCTTAGAAGAAGGGAGATGGGCAAAAAAGATTCAGCTGATTTTGGTCATCAGCCTGAGAACAGTCTAGGTCAGAAAGCTTAACGGGACAGTTCACCCCAAGATCAAAAATGCATATTGTTCCTCTTACCTGTAGTGTTATTAATCAGTCTAGATTGTTTTGATGTGCGATGCTGAGGGGTGGAGATATTGGCCTTGGATATGTCTGCCTACTCTCCATTATAATGGAACTAGATGGCACTTGGCTTGCGGTGCTCAACGCTCCAGGAAAATTTTAAAAAACTCAACAGCAATGTCTCTTTCCAGAAATCATGACCCAGTTAATCAAGATAATCCACAGACTTTGTTGTGAGCAGTTTCATGTAGGAACTATTTTCTTTATCTAACTACACCCGTCAACCACATCACTGCACAGAAGGAAGTGTGCATCTACTCATGGATAAAATGCTTGCGCCCGTGACAGCACTAGATGTAAACATTTGATGGCTTCCTCCTTGGTGAGCTAATGTTAGCTAGCTCTGTAGTGCTAGGTGAGCTAGCAGTAGATGCCATCTTCCTGCTACACACTAACACAATTGTGAGTGTAGTTCAGTAGAAGGAAAACAGTTACTACAGGAAACTGCTCATGATTTCTTGAAAGAGACATTGCTGTTGAGTTTTTCAAATGTATTTTTCTTGGCACACTGAGCACCACAAGCCGAGTGCCATCTAGTTCCATTATATTGAAGACAAGGCAGACATCTCTACAGCTGATATCTCCCAAACTCAGCAACTCACACCAAAACAATCTAGACTGATAAACAGCACTAAAAGAAAGAGGAAAAATATGTCTTTTTGATTTTGGGGTGAACTCTCTCTTTAAAATGTCCCTTGCAAGGTTTTGCAGGATCAACAGAAAGCAGAAATAAAAAAACATACCCATGTGCACACATGTGAAACACTGACTCCCAAACAGTATCAGGAATTCAGAAAGATACGGTACAAACCTGAAACACAACAAACCCCACAGAACATAAACCTCATAATTACAATAAAATAATGGCTCAGTAAGCCATGTAACTTTAACCGGCTGTAAGTGCCTGCTCACATATGAGACTCCACCTGTAAAATATGAGGCTTGTTATTATAGAGGGCCAGTAAAACTGGAGGTGTGCAGTTATATAGACTGGGTGAGTAGAAGCTCTGCTAGAGCAGCGGCTGCACACTTGATAGCTTTACAGTGTCTCTGTCTGGCTCGCATTGGAAATTAAATGGGGTGAGTAACATTAAATGATGATGGTGCTGTCACTCTGGCTTCAACTCTACAAGGCTTCATCCTCCTTGTTGTCATGCTTTATCTGCTGTGACTACCCAATATGCCTCTGATCTTCATCATAACATGACACAGTTATTGGTCTTAAACTATCAAGTGTTGACAAGGGTCAGTAGATTGTAACCAATTAAAATTAAGACTGGTGGTAACATGAGGTCCCTGCGGAAAGCTAATAAACAGTGCCACCTTCTGGATTTACCGGGAGACACACTTAAATATCATTTAATAATGTCAGTGTAAATTGAGATTTGACTGTGAAGTGCTTTTGTTCAGCTTGTTTTCACACCAGGCTACAACTGATTTGTGCCTCTTTCCACAGTTCTATGCTGTCTATGCATTTCAAGCGCGCTGTGACCAGGAGCTGACCTTGCAGGAGTACCAACATGTCCGCATCATTAAGTTCTGTGACCTTGGAGGCAATAAGGAGTGGTGGTTAGCTGAAGCTAATGGACAAAGGGGATACGTGCCTGCCAACTACCTTGGCAAGATGTCCTACGCATAAATAGAGGCCTTGTATTTATGCACAGGATATCCAGAAGACCCCAAAACCAACCTGTGGCATTTGAAACAAACTCACTTACACTTACATACATAGTTGAAATATTCCTGACTGTAAAACATGGCACATTTCTGCTTCGTCATAGGCAAAATTGGTATCATTACATGTAATTACAGGTCTCATACCGAAAGTGTTGATGTCGCATCTTTGCCTTCAGAAGATCATAACGAGAAAGCTCACCAATAATCTGTGATGAATTTCAGTAATGGTAGGAAAATACAGAGCACTGTGCTGAGCACTTTTTATACTTCAGTGTTGTCGAGTTTATATTGATAATGAAGTGATTTATTAATGAAGTCAATTTTATATGTGAAGTAATTTACAGATGAAGTAAATGTTATATGTGAAATGATTTATACATGAAGTATATATATTTTATGCAAATGTAAAATGAAGAAATCTATGATGTCAGCATTTATATTTAACAATAATGTGAGCAATAAACACAATGCACTCGCAATATGTCCCACAGAATATAATGATTCACATTTAAGGAGACCACATGCTACGCAGTCGTTGCTACTGTCAGTTTTTAAGAAGGGTTTTAATGACGTTTCTGAATAAAAAGCGACAGTCACTTTTTCACCGGTTAGACTTGTTAGGACAGAATGAGGCACACAGTCCAGCAGCATTTACACAAAGTAAGATTCAAGTATTTGACTGGATGGTGTTACTCATATACAGATGCTCTTTTAACACAAACAAACTGCTCTGGCACACTAATTCCACAAACGTTTATTGTCTGCTCTTTCACACCTCCTCCCCCTCCTCTTTGTTTCTCTCTACCTCTACTCATTTCTTCAGTTTCTTCTGCGCCGCTTTCTTCTTCACCAGCTGTAACCGTTTCATGGCGTTTAGCTGGGACTCTTGGGATGTTGGTGCTTTGTCCCCTGGCGCAGCCTTCGCCCCGTTCCCATTGTTCCCGTTACCGCCTCCATTACTGCCTCCGTTCCCTCCTCCACCTGCCTGGGAGCCGCTTGGGGAGCCGGCCCCTGTTGAAGCAGCACCTTTCCCATGGCTTTCACCGCTCCCTGAGCGATTCAGCGGCTGCTTACCCAGAGTCAGGGGTGGAGGAGGTTTTAGAGGTGCCTGGCTGGAGCCGTTTCCGTTGCCACTTCCAGGTATCTTTGCACTCCCAAGTCCCGACTTGGCTCCTGCTAGCCCAGACAGCCCGACAGGTTTCTGGCCAGATGGAGTTGTCAAGGTCTTGTGGCTCCCACTTGCGCCAGAGGAACCTAGTTTGGAGCTGGCAGAAAGAGATGGGTTTGTTTTGGCGCCAAATGCAGCCCAGCCTGTAAGACCGCTGCCTGAGGTGGAGGAGCTGCTGATGGTGGGGTTGGCTGATGTCGTGGATGCCTGGAATTATAAACAGTTACCTCAATTATCACAGTGTAACACAAATTCAATAGTGTCTTGTTATATAATAAGAACCTTTAAAAGTTCAAAATCGAGACCCTGAGAAGATGCCAAAAGAAAGAGTCAAAAACCAAGAAATTAATTTCAGTGTTCAATAGATCAGCTTACTTGATAAAGTCTATAGTTTTTGTCTGTGGATATTGTGTGTGTTTTGTGGTACTAATTAGAATGCCAAATGAAAAGAGCCCCCAGGGAATATACTATTTACTCCTGCATGAAAACGAAATATTGCAAGTATTACAATATGAACTTTTCATATGATATTAAAAATTATACCAGTAATATCGTGAACAAGATGATATGGCACACCCGTAGTGGGCTGAACAGAGATGAAAAGATGAAAATCATGTGGCCAATAACCTTCTTTTGTAATTAAAAGAAGTCGTCTCAAGATAAAGTTAAATGTGGCAATACTCCCAAACAGCAGCAGAGGAACTAGCCTTTTCTGTAGTCCTGCAACATTATCGTTACCACTTGCAGTTGCTATTTTTATTTTTTTTTTAGCACAGCTGCCTGTTCCACAAGTAGAGACTGACCTCTAGTGGCACATATTGTGCACTGCAATACATCGCCTCAACACAGCATCTCTGTATCAGTTTAATAGAAAAAGGAGCATATGTGTTTTTGACGGTATTGAAACTCTGGTATATCATAATAACTTAGACAGTATTCAGAGATTAACCAATGCATTGTCGATGCACTGTGGGATTTGTTGACAGAAAAAAAATAAATAAATAAAATTTAAAAACAACAACCTGATCTTTTAAACATATCTTCAGATCACCGCTTACAAGAGCAAATACATATTTATCAAGACATGTCAATCAGCGGAGTTACCTGCAAGCTTGGCAATGCCTCAACTTGCTTACTTGAGCAATACGCCCACTCCAACTTGAATTAACATAATCAAATCCCTGACTACAAGGCAACATGTCTGCTGTCAAAATAACCCCGGGGTGAACTCCAGTAAGTAAAAGTGCTCTAAAAAGTTTGAAACCCAATCCCTCTGGAGAAATGATACTGTACTGCAACACTATCTCAGCAGATGTCAGCGGTCTGATCCTTAAAAATTAATGTACACTTGCTGCTCATTTTCCTCTGCAGGGATTTATGCAGACTGTGTTTTAAAGCAAACTGACAGCTATTGCTCTTCTCTCACTTGCTACCAGTAATAACTTAACTGAATCCTAGTTTCTGCTTGACTTCAGGTTGACACAGGAGCACCTATTATTGTGCATCAAAGAAGGCAGCATACAGCCATACCATAGCCACACGTACCTTCACTTCTGTTCTTTTGAAGGCTTGGAAGGTGCTGGCTGTGTCAGGCTTGGCTTTAAGCTCTGTCTTTTTCACCAGTGTGTCTTTTACAACAGGTGCTGATGATGAGGATGGGGAAGGCTTCTGTGGAGGTTTCTGGGCCTAGTGGACAAACACACATAGTACTTTAGACAGAAACAATACCAACATGACTATGCACTGATTTGTCATACAATCAGTGACTACGTACATGGTGGATACTGGAATATAATTTATTTTCCTCACCATACGTTTCATTTGCCGGGTGCAGCGGGCACAGTACCACACAAGCCGTGGATCATTTACTTCTTTGTCTGTCACTTGGGGCTTGTGACAGTCCTGGTGGTACAGATTATGGCACTCCTGGCACTCAACCAGCTGGTTTCCCATGGTCACTGTCATTTGTCTTAGGCAATTAAAACACACAAGCAAAATCAACATGAATGGAAATGAATAATGAGACTGGAATGCATGCTAACATCCTGAAACTCATGTATTAGAGCAAAACTACATTTAGTTTATTTGCTAAAATTGAAGGTATACCTGCAAACCACACAAGCCAGGCCCATTTCCATGGCAAAGTCATCTGCATTGGTCTCATCATAGTCATTTATATTTGGCAGAAGGTCTTTGCTTGTTTGAACAGTTATCGGTGAAGAGCGATTCTCCTGCTTCTCTAAACGTGCCTTTTTCGGAGGGTCCACCTCACCCAAGTCCACCCTGACCTGTTTGTCAGTAAGACAGAAAGAGGAACGTTAGGACAATGCATGTTGACATCAGTGCCATACGTTACAACACTGTCAAACTGTAACTAGCCTATTCATTAGTATACTGTCCCATATGGCATAATGCAATTGTTTTTCTTGCACTTCTTGCCTGAGCGTGCAGCTTTGCAATACGGTGCTAAAGGTCTTAAGGAAACTTGATAACCAACACATAAAAAACATTTTCCTATTAGCCACTTTGACCTTCACACTAAAATGACAGATGTAAACGTGTGTAGTTACATTTGATCACGACTTAACAGTTGAAATATATGCTGTACTAATTCAAAGGAACATGTGATCACACACAGCAAAACGGGACTGGAACATAGTCGACAAAAAAGCAAAGCAACGGTCAAGATAGCCTCAAGACGCTCTGGCCTTATTTACATATTCATACCTTTTCAGTGGGTCTCTTCTCTGCCTCCTTCTTACTCTTTTCTGAGCCAGATTTGCTACTGCTACTGCTGCTGCTGGAGGAGGATGAACTTGAGGAGGACTTGGAGTCCTGTTTGCTCAAGCTTAATTTTGACACAGATCCCTTTGACACATCCATATCCTGAGGATACACAGTGATATCACAGATTACTTGGCATTCAGCTGTGTAAATTACATACACATGAAAGTTAAAGAGAAATGAATAAAAATAAGGTACAACGTAAATAAAGGCTCAAGATGTGAAAAACATGATAAAATCCTTACTTTTTGTATGGAACGGTAGTCACTGCCTCTTGACAGGGACTCATCTAGTAATGCTTTGAGTTTCTCGGCTGAATCTTTACTCTTGGAGTGCAGGTAACTCAGCCCCTTCAGGAAGATGGGATCAAGCTCCAGACTAACAGGTCCAGCCATGGCTTAAACTGAGAATCACAGAATAACGTCAGCTTTTAAGGCTTCAGTTATAACCTTATCAAAAACTCATTCATACCCACTGCCATAAACATCTTAAATAAACAATGAACAATGGACAAAAATAACCCTGATGCACTATGTCCCTTTACACATATCCACACCTTTTATCTTGTCTATTTTTACAGTTTTAATTTTATACTTGTTTTTAAGATCTATACACACCGAATCTGTGTTGTGCGATTGTTTCTAATCAGTGTATTGTCTTGTCTTGTATGTGGAGGCACGTTGAAGAAGATTTTCTGTTATGACAGACAATAAAGTTTTCTGAATCTGAATCTGAATCTGAATACCACTGCTAAGGTCATTCTAGGACAAGTCAGGGTACGGAAATGACAGAATCTTGAAATATAAAAAGACAAAACAAAAGCTGTAGCTGCCACTTAGACACTGCGGTGTAAGCTTGGACTGAGAGCTTTGGAATTAAATACCGACAGAGCACAGTAAAACACTTCATTGATTTGAAGAACAAAATGTCCCTCCAAGGGCTTAAATCTCTACAGATCTTTGCTAGAGTCAATACAACACTGCACAGTGTCAACATAAGGTTTCTTGCATCTACAGCAGGAGTGTCCAAACTTTTTTTTTTTTAAATAGGGACCAGATTAGACGCATCAGTGGTGGCCAGCTGCTCCTCAGATCATATGAATCATTAAAAAAAATGCAACTGTTTCGTCTTTAAGTGAAAAAGTATTCAACTTTCAGCCACTCCTGAAGGCGATGGCCCTCACTCTAGACCTTATGCTATCTTGCTGTAATTATGTCTGCTACCTAGCTGGAAATATCTGGTGTTAGGTATTTGTACTCTGTCTTTGAAAATACATTAGTTCCCCCTGTATAGTTCTTTCTTGATGCATGTCTACAAACTGTATGATTGCCCTGCCATTGTAAGGTGAATGAACAAAAAGTGTAAAGCGATCTTGCTTGATTATCCAGTATTGTGTTAATTACAAAGTATATTTTGAAAGACAAGCCAAGGGCCTTTTGAAATTGGACTGAGGGCCAAAATCGGCCAGACTCTGGAGGTGACTGATCTACAGCCTCCTAGATAAAACTCAGCTACTTAATATACAGACTTCACAATCATTCTGCTATATTAAATTGGGCTTTTGACACTGTATTTTAAACTAAACAAAACACATGTACACACACACACAAAATTCCAAACATAACACATTAAAAATATTTGAAAGGATTGAAATATTTGTGGTTAATGCCTCTGTTTTTCTTAAGGGCAGCCTAGTCACACTCATACCTATCATATCATCCTTTTTTTTAGTATTTCAGACATTTGGACAATAACCATAATCATTAATATTGAACACATAAGAAGATGCACTAATACAAAATGAAGTCAGAGAACAAGAGAGTAGAAATGGAGAGAAATGAGCCAAAGAACAGCCTCTGAAGAGAGGAAAAGAGACTGCACGTCGACCAGGACTGTTGTTCAATTGTTCACAGTATACTTAATTTACACCTAACGTTACGTGCTATGCTGCTTTGTCGGAAGTAACCTCTAACGCCTCTGGGTTGAGTCTTAAATGTCCTCTCTGTCCTGAACAAAAGAAACACACACCTTAACATGGAGTTATCTTGGTTGCTCTGTAACGTTATTAGTCCGGAGCAGACACTCAGAGCACTGAGACGTTACTAGCACCACACAGAAGCTAAAGTTACCTCCCCCGTTAACTGTCAGTTATTAAACAAAATTCACAGGTTATATGTTCAAGTTGAATAACATTACCTCACACGCTGCTTCTGGTAAAAACCTGCCACTTGACCCGGTATTCTCGGTTTGTTGAGCAATTAACGGTGGGGCAACACTTCCTTCTCGAGCTGCCGGGGCGGACGGTTTCCCTGCGCAACCGTTTAATGTGTCCGGAATCTACACGCACGGAACCCTGTGTGAGGAAATTAGTTTTATTTAATATCCTACACACTTTAAAGCTCTAAGTTTAATAAATAATGAGATGTGTGGCATATATTTTAACTATTTAAAATTTATGTAGCGATTTAATATATATTTCCGTTACTACTGACTCGTAAGTTGACAGCGGGTGGCGCTGTGGAGCTAACCTAGCTTTAGCATCATAGCTTTAGCACAAGGAAAGAAGAAGCGGTAACTTACTGTGACAGGAAGCGTGTACTACAACAACGTGGGTTTATTGAAGTCGCCGGTGTTTATGTCCGCATTACTAAAGCTTTTGTAAGTATTTATTCATGTCATTTTATGCGCTGAATCCCAAATGTTATTTCAGTTAACACTATCTTGCTGCCACATTAAAAACACACCTGAACACATCACCAAAGCTAACTACTTGTTACCCTTCTTCTGTTTTTACCTTTACCCTACAGTATTATTCACAATGAAGCACACGGAGGTGCAGCAGCAGCATCCCTCCCTCTATCTTGAAGTTTGCTCCCAAAATGAGGAGCAGCGTCTCCCTCTGCACACCTCCATCGCCCTGTTCCTCCTCTCCTACTGCGAGTGCAAATCTTTCAAAGTTTTCCTGGTCTTCACCAAACCTGGCAGCTCCCAGTCACTGAAGAGTCAGCTACCAGAGGGTTTGGATGTGTCTGACATTCAGTTGGAGGATCTGCCTCAGTTGGTGAGGGGCTGCCGTCTCCCTGCTGTGTTGGATGAGACTGGGAGGCTGTGCAGAGCAGGGCTGGCAGTGGTCCTGAGACATATCATCAACAAGACCTTGGAGGCTGATCCCTCCAGGAATGATGTGCTGGCACTGCTGGGATTCAAGAAGACCTGTCTGAAGGCCTGTGCTGAGGTTAGTGGCAAGAACTCAGTCCACTGGAGCACAGCATCAGACACAGTGATGGCTTTTAACTACAACTCACCCTTAAGCAAGGTGTACGAAGAACAGAAAGAGCAGTTAAAGGGTTGAAAATCTAAGCACACTTTTAGGCTTGTGGCATTTATAAAAGTTGCAGGAGGTATAACCCAAGTGTCAGTCCAGATTGTACAACCAAAGATCTACAATTAATTTAAACGTTTTTCTCTTCCACATCTCAATTTCATTGAAACACTGTGTCTGTGATGTGACAGAGTACTATACATACTTAGTGTACATAGTGACATAATGCTATTATGTCAGTGTCAGTTAACCAGATTTCACGAACACTAAATTTATGGGTTCCATAATTTCCCAGAGAGGAACTGATACACAACTGTAAATTAAACAGTGTTTCTAAAAAAGACTAATTTGCTTCTAATCATTGAGAAATTAAGACATTTATACACTTCAAAATAATTAATTCTCATTTATTACATAGTGTATATAGCAGTGATTCTCAAGTTATTGGATTTTTAAATTATATAACCCCTTTTGAAACATTTTTTTCAGCCAAGTGCTCCCTGACCAGTGCAAAACATTTCTGGCAAATGCCTATATAACGAGGTACAATAGTGCTGAGCCGTCAATATCTGATTTACTAAACAACAACCCTGTAACTGAAAAATGCTGCCTTTCAAATTTTAGAAAGATGTGTTTGAGAAAAGGTGGCTTACAGAAGATGAAAGACTGTAACTATACTGTCACTGTATTTAATTAATGAAACTGTGTACAGTATGAGCTACTAGAACTTATTAGTTATTATCTTCTACTTCTCATCCATACTTCTCATTTATTTCCTTTCATTCATTTCCCGTAGATGCTTATCCTTTTAGGGGTTGCGAGGGTGCTGGAGCCTATCCTATAATAACTAAACATCATTATTATACTGTGAATGTATTGGTTGTTTATATCTTTTATTTATTTTACTTTATTTTCCCTTTAACTCTGATCAAAAATTGGCTTTGTAATGATTTGTAAACTAAAAAGCAAATAAGCTTTATATATGAAAATGGGCTTGAAAAAATAAAGTATAAAAAAATCATCAAAAAATCAAAATTTGTTAACAGGCAGGCGTATAATTCAACATAGAGTATATGGAGGATGGACTTTCCAATAATTAATGAAAAATGAATGAATATTTTTTTGGGGGGGGGGGGGGGGGGGGGTTTGTCTGACTTTTTCCCCAATTTACCAAGTTACCAATTTACATACTTCTTCACCAGAAAATTCCTACGGGTTTGTTAGGAAAATACAGACTCAGTAAAATAAAGCATCACTGTTGCATCTTCAGCTGATTGTGGTTGAAAGTAATCAGAGGTGCTAGTTCCTTGGCTGATGAAATGTCAAGCTATCGATGGACAAACTCTTCTTTCGCAAACTTTTCACTTGGGTTAATGGAGTTTTACAGCGTGTTGATTGTGGTTTGGTCACAGTGTCAACAGCATTATACTTAGACAGACATCAATATAACATCTCACAAAAATAAACAGTGCTTTTAAGGTCAGTGCTGTATTTGACCTTAAAAAATCCTTTTTTTTCACCCTCAGGTGAGCAGGTGGACCAGACTGTGTGAAATTGGCATCCCCTCTGCTGTTGAAGAACACCTCAAAAATCCCACAAATCAATATGAGCAGCTGCCTCTCTCCATCCTCACCCTGGAGCGAAGGCTAGCGGAGCCTGTCAAAGTCCACAATGATGACAAGATACGGAGAAAGAAGCTGCAAGAGCAGAGACAGAGTGAAAAGAATGAGTTCCCCGAGGCCCAAGGGAAACCAGACTCTGAGTCCGGACAGTCACCTCAGGTCAGTGATGGACTAGAGCTCAGGGCGGCTCTGGCAAAGCTGTCTGTGGATTCAGTACCAACTTCAACCACCAGAGAGAACTCTGAGATCAGGAAAGTGAAGACGACGGACCTGCCTCCGCTGGAGCATGTGTTTGCTGAAGGACTGTACTTTACATTGACTGATGTGGTGCTGCTGCCGTGCATTCATCAGTACTTGGTAAGGGCCTTGGAGTTTATGATTTATACTTGAGTGTTGTCAGTGATGAGCCCTTGTGGCTAGGGATCCGATTCTTATCACATCATGTGCTCTTTTAATGCTGTAATCAATGGCTATATTTCCTGTACAAGCCGTATACTGTCAATGCTCTGACACACTGTGAACTTTACATAGTTTACTGTAAGTGAAATACCCATTATTGTGCCGTGACAAGTCAAGTGTAGCCATGCACGGCTTTGTCTCTCAATGTAAACAGTAGCACACATGACTTACGTCTGATGTCACCTCATACAGATGGTGCCATTCAGTCTACAAAACCCCCCCTAACTTAAATTTGCTGCCTTCATAGTACCATTTTCCACCAAAATTAGCTCATGAATCTGTGTTTTTTTTTTAAATGCAGAAAAACTCATTTTAAATAGGTGATAGATTGCTTTCCTGTTGCTAGTAGACAAGTATGCAAGTATGTCCTTCTTTTGTATTTTTTTATTTTATTTTTTGACCAGTGTGTTACGACATCACAGACGGGCCAGAAAACAGATTAGTAAACAGTAGAAAGGAGCATGGAGGCCTGTGGAAATGTTACAGTGATTTCTTCTGTTTATATATCTCTAGCTTATTCAGTTTGTCTTTTACACTCAGTGTCAGCTATATTTGCCATGTCTATTCATTCTGTTGAAATCTGGTATTTCTGCACAGTTGCAGATGAAGATTAAGCTGCACCAATATTATTAGTATTATACTATCTGTAGAATTAGATTGGGCAGGTTCGGGTAAGTGCACTAAAAAATATCATGGTTTTGGGCGGGCAGGTCAAAAAAGTGACAAGGCAGTGTTCTGAGTTAAGTTATCAAAAACGTACCAGGGCTGCAACTAACGATTGTTTTCTTTGTTGATTCATCTGTTGATTATTTTCTTGATTAATTGATTAGTTGTTTGATATAAAAGATGTCAGAAAATAGTGAAAAAAAAGTCAATCAGTGTTTCCCAAAGCCTAAGATGACGTCCTCAGATGTTGTGTTTTGTCCTCAACCCAACGATATTAAGATTATTGTTGTAGAGAAGTAAAAATACCAGGAAATATTTACATTTCAGAAGCTGGAAAAGAGTACTTTGACTTTTTTCTTTAAAATATTGACAAATTGATTATCAGATAAATTAATTTAATAGTTGACAACTAATTGATTATTTGTTGCAGCTGTAAAACTTACAGAAACATTGCGTGCAATAGTCCACCTTCCACTTTCTCTTTCCCTTTCTCGCTGGAACAAGCTAACACTTTGGAGAGTGCTGCCATGTGCACAGTCCTTGCCCTTGTCTCAGCCTTCAGTCCTGACAGTTGTGCCATTATAGTGCATAAAGTTGGCAGGTTGCGGGTTGGGTTGCGTCTGGGTAGTTGATTAATGCAGTTTTTTGCAGGGTTGGGCAGTGCGGATCGGCTCTCACAACAGGATTTATTAATTAATTTATTTTAGGTCAGAAAACATGACGACACATTCAAAGCTACAATCAAAAACCTTAATAGAAGCTTTGAATATAAAAAAAAGAACATTCGCTACAGTCCTACTTTTTAATGTATTTATTTTGATGACTGGTCATATGCATGACTTATGGTTTTGACTCTGTGGTCAGGGTGAGCAGACAGTACACCCAGCTCCTTTCAGATCCACCCAGGCAGAAACTTGAGTAAAGAAGACTCGCTGCATCAGACTTGGCACAGGTTGTGCTCTCAAAGGTGGTCCAGAGCCACCTGGCAAAGAGTGATAACAGTGTATGGGAGGGTTTCTATTCAAATGCAGCAGGTTGAAATGCATTTCAATGACTTTCCCTTGGGAACATTTTTCTCTCGGTAACAGATCAAGAATTGGTGGGTTGTTATGCTGACCTTAAAACTCTTAACTTAAAAAAAATCTGCAAGACTCGTGAACATTTTTTGAATATTCATTATATAGAATGATTGCATATTTTACAAGTAAAGTCGGTGGCAGCGATTAAAGTAACTGCGGCGGAGACCAGAGCGCACAGCGATTTAGTTCAATGGTATATTGTTATTGATCAGGAATGTTGCACTGTCAGGCAGTGAAGTGGGTCTCAACCTCCATTTCACCCTTCAGCCGCCTCCAACTATTCCTCGACTGTGGGAATGGACTGAAGTTCTCACAATGAGGCTTTTAGTAGTCAGCTGTGCTCCAGTGGTTTCCAGTTTCACACTCAGCCTAGCGTGTCTCCTCTTAACGGCCGTCACTGTCCTCGACACATGTGGCCACGACTGATCCCTTCCACTCCACCCACTTGTCCGACTGCAGAGCGCCCCTTCTCCCTCAGTGCGTCTGTGTCCCCCTCTCTCTTTCTTCTGTCTTCCACACATAGTCACACACAGTGACACTGCGCCTCTGATCATGTCTCTGTTTGTGTCTTTACCCTGCCCACCTGCCAACGCTGTTTTGATGTTTTTCCTGCCGGCCCCCTCGCGTCTATCCGTCTGCCAGCATGATGAGTGAATTCTGCTGGAACCTGACATCTCGCTCCACTGGAGATGACATGTCAGATGAGTCACTTAATCAATATCTCCTTGTTTTGTCTCCTCTTTTTTCTTTCATTCCTTTTATTGTCTTTGATAGTGTTCACTCCAAGCCCACGCTGCGAGCACTCTACATCAGCTCCCCCACCTGCTGCGTTGGTACAGCCGCGTTCAGGAGGTACCTGGGGTCCTCCGGGCAGCTGAGGCCTGTGGGATGGCTTTCTCCATCCCCCAGGTTCCCACATACAGCCACCCAGAGCCATCAGCAGAGGACAACGCAGCCAGCCTATTGGAGCAAGAAGAAGGCCAGGAGATGACCACACAGCTTCCCTTTGTCGGCGGCCCCCGGCCCACAATGACTAAACTTCAAGTAAATTATTACATTTCCTTACTTATTTCTCATTATGTTTTACCTACCTCTCTGTGGTGCGCAAATGATTTGCTTTCACA
The DNA here is from genome assembly GCF_041903045.1 of Epinephelus lanceolatus. Lineage (NCBI taxonomy): Eukaryota > Metazoa > Chordata > Actinopteri > Perciformes > Serranidae > Epinephelus > Epinephelus lanceolatus. The sequence goes on from NC_135736.1 coordinate 30,475,013, forward strand.
TTTCTGTAAATGTGAGGCACTGTCTCCCAGTGCCCCTTTGCAGTACAGATAGAGGGTTTGAAGACTCCAACTGGTTGTTAACTATTATCCCTGTAATTTCATGCACCCATTTTCTGCTGATTGTGCCTTCAAGAGTGTAGCTCTAAGTTAATGTTTTGGCTTCTGGCAGACTTTCTTAATTGTTGAATTTTCCTCTTTCTGCCAGTGCTTAAACGTTAAGTGCTTTCAGTCACTGAATTAACATATTAAGTGGGCTGTTTTAGGATGCTGTCCTGTGCACATGGTTTTCCTCTCATATAAGTTTGTATGACTGTTTTTTATCAGTCAAGACAAACCAACACACAAAGTCACCTGTCTTAAAAGAAGAACAGAATCTGTTTATATGAACAGTACCGCCCTTGGTGCATTATAAAATGCCCCATTCAGTATTATCAGTGGATGCGGTTGCCACTTGCAGTAGTGCAGACAATGCACATTCAGCTTATCCTCATTTCAGATGCAATAAAAACAATGAATCCAGTCCAAAACAAAACAAAGTTTTATAGCCAGACTAAGTAGTTTATAGTAATGGCTTAAAATCTTAGTGTAAAGAGACAAGACAGCGCACAATAGTAGCATAATGTGTCCGGGGTTTTAAAATGCAATTCCCTCAGGAAGCATTGGCAAGACACACACACACAGTCACACAAATTTATAGCATTCTTAGCGCCGTGGCACGCCAAATATTGCCCCTGCAACACTTTAGCTACTACCTTTTCCAGAAGGAGATAAGCAGCCCCAGCTGTTTAAAAGGAGACTGTCTCCTCAGCCCTGACTAACCTCTCGCTGCTAAGCCTTTAGACTGTTCTCTTGGCCTTGTTGCTCTGCTCCCTCAGCAAAAAAATATTTCTGTGATTTCCTGCTGGCTAAATGTCTATAACAATGTGATTTTAAGCGATGGCAAGAGAGGGAAGCTGTATCTGGAGAGTCTGGACGAGACTGAGTGAGCTGGGTGGTCAGGATGAGATGCGCTTTAAACATGCCATGCTGCCGGATGAAATTTAGTTAGGCCCAGATGTGAATAAATGACAGTTTTCATGGCAGGTTGAAATCAGACATTAAAACTGAGAGGAATGTACACACAAACACATACACACATACACACAGACCTCCACAATGGCCACCATTCTTTCTTTGCCTAGAGGGATTACAAGGATGGCTGCGTGTCGCCACCATCATGTCTGCACTGCAGCTGTTGTGTTGTCTTGGCCAAGGTGCCTGTGTGTGTTTGTGTGTACATTATGTTCTCATATGTGTGTATGTGTGCGCACATATGTCCTCATATATGACTGTGTGCGTCCCAAGGCAAGTACATGGAGACAGAGAGGCCTGCCGTCTGACACGGTGACACGCGATCCTTCACTGCTGCTAACCAGAGGCACCGGGCTCATCCTGGCTTCTCTATCCACAATATAAATGGCTCATAAACTGCCCCTCTTTCTCACTTCAGTTAACACACACTGATGCATGCCAGTCGAACTGCCTGTGCAATGAGCTGTGGAGGCTCAACCTGTGATCCAAATGTAAACAAAAGGGTAGCTCCACTACCGGAATTCAGCACCAAACACTAAAGCCCGTCTGCTGTCACTGACAAATTGATTGACAGGTCTTTAAATGCAGTCGCTAGCATTAGACAATTGAATCTACAAAAGCAGTAAAATATGGGGGTTGATCCAAAGAAGGAGGATTAGTGAGTTAACAGGATCACTTGAATCTGAATTTAGGGAAATCTTGGATTGTCTGTCGGCAGAATGGGGCTCACAGGAAAGCCAGTGTCCCAGAAAGTGGGATTACTGAAAGTCTGTGTTTGTCCCTGTTGAAACTTATGTGCAGAAACTAACCAGCTACGTGGCAGGTTACTCACTCCTTCTAGTCCTCAGTTGTGCAGAAAGGGTTTGGCCTTTGTTTGCCGTTTAAGACTCATCTCTACCAGCTTGAAGTGTCCGCCTTAATGCAACTTCAGAATATGACTGATGCACTGTGAAAATGTGGCCTAACCAACACACATGTCAATGCTTGATCTTTTGAACCGCAATGTTGCTGCTTGTCTTGTCAGAATGTGACTGAGGGTGCCATTAGGGAAGGTATCTACTGTATCTTTTTCATGTGCACAGTCAGCTTGTGTGCTTTAAATGTGCTAATATTTTTTAATGGCTTACCTTGGGGCCAGAATTTAATGCACGTATAGGTCCTGTTTGTGCACGTGTGTGTATTTCTGGCCTGTGTGTATATGACAACAGAGTGAAAATAGTTGAATTTCCCCTCAGGGATAAATAAAGTATATCTTCTTCTTCTTCATCCAGTAATTCAATGGAATTAGGCCTAGATGTTCAGTTACAGCATTAACAATCATTGTGGACTATTGTGGGTCGGTGGAATAGCTTAAAATTGAATCACATGTTTAGATTGAAGTCCAACTTAATGGTCCACTTTCTGAAATACCTACCATGCCTTCACCCAGTGATGAAAAACTTTGAGTGCAGTGGTTCCCAACTGGTGGGTTGCAGTCCAAAAGTGGGCTGCTGGTCAATTCTGAACGGGCCGCAAGTGACTCATGGATGTTTCAGGTATGTAAAAAGCCCAGAGCTTTTATTTTGGAGTGCTGTTTCCTGCCGTAGATTGAGTGACTTGCGGACAGCTACTTGACAGAGACAGCAAACTAGCTCGACAGCATGGCCACACGCAAGTATGATGCGACATATTAAACTGCGTGGACCTTGAACTGATCACTAAGGAGAAACCTGGACCCCGTGGCTGGACCAGTTGGGAACTATTGTTATAGCCGAAACAGACAACTTCTCGGTCCCCCGGATTTTCAAGTAATGTTATTGTTGGTGCAGCTGTCATGAAGACATCCGGATCACTGTCTGTTTTCTGTAGAGCCCGAACAAATACCACATTTTCCACAGCTACTTTGGTTGTTCCACGGTCTGTCATTTCCAGTATTGGGGGTAGTAGGTTCAAAGAACTTACACTGATACTCTTTAGTTACTGGGAATAGAATCAGAAATTCTTTATTGATACCTGAGGGGGGGATAGCTACCAATAGCTACTGGAGAAAACCAAAGTGCTATCTTCTCCTTGTTTTGGTTGCGTAATTTTTGACGCGCTTCATTTGTGCCATAATTTGAGCCTTCATTTTCCTTGGAAGTCACATAGTGGCAGACAGAATTACAAAGTGAAAGCGATGCTTAAAACATTAATTTTTATAGTGATAAGTTAAAATAAAAACTCTATGTTCACTTTAAACCTCCAGGTTCATTGTAATGCAATTCACTAGAGCAGTTCTCTGATACAGAATATGCTACAGCATGAAACTTACAATGAATTTTAATCGCTGTTGACATGGTGTCAGAAAGGTGCTTATTTAACTCTGGGGTCATTTTGAGGCTGTAATTTGTTGTGTTCTTGTAGTGGAATGCATCATTATATGGTGTTTTTAATGTTTTTGCTCCTCAATTAGAGTAGATTAAGTCGTAAATAAATAAATAAATGTTGATGTAATGTTACACAACACCACACAGTTCAGCTCCAGTGTGCCAAAGTCAGTCCACAAGCAGCCTAAGTAGTAGTGGCAGCGTTAGTGAAATATTTTCAGTCAAACAGTATTTAGTGCAGGGCAGTTGTGTTGTGTTGTATTGCATCATTCAAGTGTTAATATTTTTGTGGTCTTTTAGCGCACATCTTAAAGTTATTTTTTAACTATATACCCGGCTTACCCGGGTAATATGCTATGATAGGAGGTATTCTGACAGTAATTGTGCAACACCATTGCAACCTATTAGTACGAGCCTCTGTTGTATAGATCAGATGTGGGACCAAGTCATTGTTTTGCAAGTTATAAGTAAGTCTAAATTTTGGTACTCAAGTCCCAAGTCAAGACAAGTAAGTCCCAAGTCCTAAACTTTGAGTTTGGAGTCCTGAACAAGTCACAACGTGCGTCTCACCAAATGTAATGCCACTTTAACATAAGAATAATTATATATTAAATTTACAAAAATCATGAATGCTTTACCCCGCCTCTCGCCCAATGTCAGCTGGGATAGGCTCCAGCCCCCCGCAACCCTCAATAGGATAAGCGGTTACGAAAATGGATGGATGGATGGATGATTTAGGAGATGAATGACTTCATGGCACACTTTTTAAATAACATCTAACCCCACTTCCAAAAAAAAGTCGGGACACTGTGTAAAACGTAAATAAAAACAGATTGCAGTAATCTGCAAATCCTTTTTGACCTATATTCAATTGAATACAGTCCAAAGACAAGATATTTAATGTTAAAAATAGTAAATTTTAGACACTTCTTCTAAATTTGACCCCTGTAACACATTACAGAAAAGTTGGGATGGAGGCAGCAGTAGACTGGGGAAGTTGAGGAATACTCAAAAACAGATATTTGGAACATTTCACAAGTAAACAGTTTAATTGGTATCGGGTATAAGAGGGCATCTTTGAATTGCTCAGCTGTTCACAAGTAAGGGCAAATAGTCCAACAGTTTGACACCAACCATTTCTCAATGCACATCTGCAATGAATTTAGGGATTTCACCATCTACAGTCCAGAATATCACCAAAAGATTCAGAGAATCCACAGAAATCTCTGCATGTAAGGGGCAAAGCTGAAAACCAATATTGAATGCCCGTGACCTTTAATCCCTCAGATGGCAATGCATTAAAAACTGACTTACATTTATAGGTTTACTACATGGACTCAGGGACGCTCTGAAAAACCATTATTGGTAAACACAGTTTGTCGCTGTCTATGAATGCAAGTCATGACTCTATCTTGCAAAGTGAAAGTCATGTATCAACAAAATTTAGAAGTTATGGGCCTGAGATGGACTGACACAAATTGGAAAAGTGTGCTCTGATGAGTCCACATATAAAACTGCAGGGCCCATGGTGTCATGGGTAATTTGCACGTCTGTGAAGGCACCATGAATGCCGAAACGTACAGAAAGGTTTTGGAGCAACGTGTGCTGCCATCTAGACAACGTCTTTTTTAGCAATGTCCTTGCTCATTTAGCAAGACAATGTTAAGACACTTTGTGCTCGTGTTACAACAGCATGGCTTTGTAGCAAAAGAGTGCGTGTACTTAATTGGCCTGCCTGCCATACAGACTTGTCTCCCGTTGAAAATGTGTGACGCATCATGGAGCACAAAACGCAGCAATGGAGACCCTGGACTGTTGAGCAACTGAAATTGTATGTCAAGCTAGAATGGGAAAGGATTTCACTCACAAATCTTCAACAATCAATGTCTTCAGTTCCCAAACACTTACTATGTTTTGTTATAAAGAAAAGGTGATGTAACACAGTGGTAAACATGCCCTGTCCCAACTTTTTTGGAACTTACTGCGGGCATCAAATTCAGAATGAGTGTATATCTATATAAAAAAAAGTTTGAGACTTTGAACATTAAATTTCTTGTCTTTGCACAAATTGATTTGCAAATCTTTGCATTCTGGTTTCATTTACATTGTACACAACATTCCAACTTTTTTGGACTTGAGATTGTACTTTCTATTTTTTTCTAAGATACCAAGTATTTGAAAGTCACAAAGCACAAGTCCAAGTCATTGCTGTTAAAGTCCCCAAGTCAAGTTACAAGTCATTTTTGATTTTGAGCCTGAAGTAGGGCTGCTGGATTATGGAAAAAATCATAATCACGATTATTTTGGTCAAAATTGAAATCACAATTATGCAAACGATTATGCGGCGCACGTGATGACTTATTTACACAACGGCATGTCATTTCTGTTTCCACATGGTCGCGCGTTTACAATTCTCCTCTGCTCTCTGTATCGCGCACGGCGGAGTTCAGCCCTGATGTGAACACACACACACACACACACACACACAGACCAACCTCTCTCGCTCTCCCTCTGCCATTTTCAGTACGCTGTTTTTGAAATCTTCGGCCATCACCTGCCCCTCACATTATTCGATTTCACCTACTTGACTGGCTCGTGGAGTGAACAGAGGAGAGGAGGGGGTAGTATTGCACATGCACGGCTTCCGGGTGCGTTTGATTTGCAACACAAGACAATGAGAGTAAACTGACAAGAAACGCATAATCGTTTTATGTCGATTATTTTGTTTTCATAATTGTTGAAAGCCCAAATCGTAATCTAGATTAAAATTCAATTAGTCGAGCAGCCCTAGCCTGAAGTGTTACTCGGGTCCACACATTCTGATAAAGTTATCATGAGGTGCATCGCCACATGAAGTTATTGTAGTGCTAACTACACAATATTTGGGGAAAAAATACCACAAAGAAAATCATAAGGCATCACATTAGTGTTACTTCAACCACAACAGCAACCTATTGTGGGATACCACTTTACCACTATATGAATGACATTTTATCTACGCCACACATCCCTTTTGCACCGTAATCACACTGTGATTTCCTATCTGTTAGTGCCCCTATTATCAGATTTAATTAGAGAGGCCACTGATGAGAAGGCAAACATGAAGCTGTTACAAAATATTTTCCCCAAAGAGTTTTTTTGTATTAATTTGTTTGCAACGATAAAGACTCTCCCGATTTCCCACCTTTATGGACTGAGCTGTAGCACATTCTTATCAATGTAACCCTCTTATCGTCAATGAAAAACAAAAGAGCTTTAGTTGTAAGCACACTCTTACCTTGTACGTCTCAATTTTCAGTGTTTCACCAGTATTTTTCTGAAGTGTGTTAGATGTGCTGGAGTATGTGCTGTAGTGGTGTAGTCTCTTAAGAGAGTAGTAAGTGCACTAACAACGGCCTTTCCTCAAGTATAGCTTCAGATCAGTGTGAGCAAGGTAACAAAGGGTTTGTTCAAGAATAGTACTCTTTAAACTGCTTCATTACAACCATTTGGACCACAGAACCTCAAGGCTGTGGTGAGGGTTTCCATGGTAACGTGTGCATTTCTGTGTGTGTGTGTTCCTCCCCTAGGAAAATGGCATCGAGGCAGTCTTCGCTCCTCATCCTTGCCCTGCCTGGACCCTCCCATGGGACAGCTTACCAGAAGCTATCAACCCTGCTGAAGGTAAAGTCAAATCTCTGCCTTGTGGCTCTCCTCTTTGCTTTCTACATTCTCCTGCCCTTCTGCCCTCAAACTCTGTATTCTGCTCTTTTGGCTTGATTCTTTTCCTTTTTGTTTTTAGTTTTCTTGTTCTTGTTCCTAACCATAACCTCCTCCTCTTATCGTTTTTACCTCTTCCATCTCTTAATCGGTATGCCTCTACATCACACCTACTCCCTCAGTCTTCCACCTTATTACTTGGTGAAACAAACACTACTGATACCGTGAAATAAGAGCGAGAAATGTGCGTAAATATTTCCATAAACCTTCCTGTAGTACTGTGGCCTGGTGATTTTCATTGGCACCTTACCGCCCCTTAAAAAAGTATTAGCCACTGACATATCACAGAGCTTTCTGTTGAGCCTCAGCTGGATGTTTTCCCCCACGAGGCCCCCCTAATGAATTTTAAAGTGCTTATCTCGATGTGTTATCCTCCTTATGTTGTGGGGTGAAAGTGTGAAAGACTCAGCACAGCAGAAGCGCAGAAAAACATGCACACACTGAAGGCACAAACAACTAATGTGCAGCGTGGAACTTGTGCATACGCCTTAGTGGTTGCTGATTGGACTGAGAGCAGTATCTAATAGGCAGTGGAAGGGCTGTTGATTGCTGCCCCAGGTGGCACTGGTGAAGCAGAGAGAAGAAATCTCAGTGTTTCTTTGTCTCCCTTTCTCTCGCCTGCATTGTTTTTCTTCTTATTAGTGAGATGTCTGTGTAGGTGGCGATGCTAAATGGTATGAATGCACACGGTGGAGTAGCGGCGATATATCAGTGTTACTGTTTATAGGCAAATGGACGAGGTTCATAAAGACACATATAAAGCTAATATGAATATTTAGATGTTTCCTTTTCTCTTCATCATTGTGTTTTGCATTTGTTTCTTGCTCCTCGTCATTTGCACTTATGTGGAAAATTGTCATAAGCAGAAGTTCATTCTCGTCGCTTATTCCTCCACTTATCGGAGAACACGGGAAATTAAAGCTGGAGAGGTGTTTTTATTATCAATATGTATATGGTACCATAAGTTCAGCTTCCTCCCTCTTTTGGATCTCGACTTTGTGCAGGCCCAGCTAGCTTACACTTCATTACCCCCTGTAGTATACTGTTAATGAATGTAAACAACAAATTGTATTGTAAGTGAACTTAAATTTTACTTCTATAGAACTTTTTAGGCCCGTGGTTACAGAGTGCTTCACAGAACAAATACAGGGAATGGTTAAGCAGAGAGAATCAAAACTAAATGGATTCATGCCTCAGTGACTGTGTGCTATGTTACTGTTGCTTTGCTTCAGTTTTCACTGACTATACCAGCTTGTGGTCCATGTTTTACTTATTTTTTCTTTGATTAAAAGAACTGCAGTGATGCTGCAGTGGTGCAGTGGTTAGAATCGTTGCATCACAGCAAGAGGGTGCCGGGTTTGTCGTGTCTACATGATGAAGGATTTTCTTTATCATATATGATATTAAACTGAATACATTTGGGTTGTGGACTGTTGGTCAAAAAATGTATCTAGATCACCTTGGTCTGTGGGAAACTTTAAATGAGGTATATGCAGCATTCAGAGCATATCTGGGATTAAGAGTCAGATTGAGGCTGACTGAACACGGCCCTCGCCATCAAGGTTGCTGAGCCTAACAGTGATACCAAAGTAAACAGTGCTGACAGAGCTCACAGTGGGGGTCAACCTGAAGGTTGGCGTTACGCTTATGCGGGATTTATACTTCTGCATCGAATCGACGCAGTACCCTACACTATAGCTTGACATGCATTTCCACAGAAAAGTAACTATGCATCGTGGTGACGCAGACCTGTCTATTTTTGTAAGCTGAAACCATTTCCCTCAGTGGAAACAAAGCTTTTATTTAATTTAATTTCATAGATTAAAAAAACTATACACTGTGAAGACAATAAAGCCTCCACTAAAATAGCATTTTAAGTCTTGTGTGTGATTTATCCTGGCTTCATATGAGCAGAGGAAATCTCTGCTAGTCGCTAGGCTAATTTATACTATGTAAAATGCCATAGGCTTGTGCTAATATCGTTAGCATGCTATATTTGTTTGGAAAACGTGTTTAGTATAAGACAGCTGTTTTGGCGGTGAACCTTGTGAGTTGTAATGGATACAAATTTTGTAAGGTTGCCTTTCCTAGGGGAAAGTCAGCTAGCTGCTAGGCTAATTTATACAATGTAAAATGCCATAGGCTTGTGCTAAAAACATTAGCATGTTGTATTTGTGAGGAAGATGTGTCCAGCAAAAGACAAGTGTTTGCCTGTGAATGCTGCGAGTTACAGTTAAGCTGATTTGTGTACTTGTGTTTGAAATTGTCTCTATTAAGCCAACTTAACAGCATTTCACAGAAACCCTGACGCTCTGCATAGAGCTGACGCACAAGTATAAATTCCACTTACACGCTTACGACAACGCCGTCCTGCCTCAGTGGGTTATCAGCAGTATTCCTTATGAGCACAATGCACAGCGGCACTGATTTCTTAGCCAGCAGGATACACATACAGGTACTGACATGCACTAACATACACTGGCGACAAGACTGTCTACCACAACAAACTACAGAGAAGATCAGAGTACAACACACATAGAGGCAGTGTGTTTTTATTTTCTAGTCAGGATGCCATTTCTTCACTATATCTTTACATAGCAAATAGTGGTGTGCTGCTGTATTAATGCTCTGAATCTTGTATACAGCGCCTTTAATGGGTATTTCTTACAGTGTTTTGGGCATTTTATTGGCAATTTTAGATACAATTAATCAGTAAGATTAATCAGTCATGAAAACATCCCTATTAATTAATATCACCATGTCTTTTTTTAATTGACTCAGTAAACAACATTCATGACTAACCATTTTTTGTTATGTTTGCCATTTTCTGGTGGTGCAAATATTCCACACATATCAATTCAGTATGACCTCAATTTAAAAGCTCTAATTGGTTTAGGACTGGATTACTTTATTAATCAGGGCTAAGTAAATATACAGTGAAGTCAGCATTATTTGAACACTGACAGTCTTTAAAACTCCTTTGTTGCCATGTCTGCACATTTTGGAGTGTTGAGCCTTCTGCATTGTCCTGAAACACACCCAGTGAGGATGAGAACAGCCTGTAACACAAAAGTATTAGTGGTAGTGTATTATAGCTTAAAGCCAGCACTTAAACCTGATAGTCACAGTTTCATTTCAAGTACAAAGTGCTGGATTAGAGTCAACACAATGAAAAACATTATCTCACTATTTTTCGACTTTAATGTACAAGCTGTAATTTTTACAAGCATTTGCAGCCTTTTCATGTGTTCCCACTGTACAACTTAATAATCTGCCTCTATCCCAAAAACCCCACTGACAGCTAAACAGAAGAGCTCTTGGTGATGTGGGCAGCGTATCTATTCTGAGAAAGAGAGAGAGACCACATTTTAGCCGCCCCACTTTGGCACTCTGCATGATAAACGGCACTGTTGATATCTCCTTCTGCAGTGTTAGGTTTGTAGGTAGGTAGCCCCTGCGTTTCAGTGCTGTGTAATTAAAGAGAACCAGAGACGAAAGGCAGACGATTTGTACTGGGCCCCAGCGCGTGGGCTTTCCCATCTATCTACCTTGCTTATACACAAAATGGTTGTACACATGCCCACATGCACTACAGGAAAAATGTCCCCCTTACGTATGCATTAATATTTCCATACCTGCAAAATTAATATAACACCCACAAGTCTTTGAAAGCTGTCTTATTTACATGTATAAGCTTACCAGTGCATGTACAGTATTTGGGTAGTTCTGTTTCAGCTGTGTATTCCAGAACATTGAATGTAAAATGAAGCAATGACAAGAAGGTAAAGGTGCCGACTTTGAGCTTTAATTTGACCGTTTACATCCAGGTTCACTGAACTGTGTACAAATTTTAGTCCTTTTTATCCATACCCCCAAAGGGTAAAAGAGGTTACAATTTGCACAGCCAGTATGGATGCGAACACTTTTTAAAACCCTTCAAGCAGAAAATCAGCACTTTAACCTTCCTTGTTTTATTTGAAATCCATTATGGAGGTATAGAGCCGGTATTAGGGTTGGACGGTGTCTATTTTTTCATTCCTTCTTACCTTCCTGACATTTCAGCAGAATATATAGTATATAATGGTATTTGTGTAGAAAACAAAACAAAAAACTAACGTTAAAAAAAAAGAGAAAGACGAGCTGCTGGTGATAGAATTCATTGTAGCATGTGTGAGATTGTCTTGCCAATAATGTAGGGCTGGGTAATATTTTAAAATTTTCCAACCAGCCAGTGTCAGCCCAACAATAGGCCATTGCCTACATATGTAAACATGCAAGTGTGTTTCTCCTCATAAATAAATGGTCCAATTGTCAAATAATAAACAAAATGAAATCACAAAATATCATAAATAAACATATTGTCCTTATTAAACTGAAAAATACAACCCCACACCTTCAGAAGTCAAGTTTGTCTTTCATCAAACCAACACTAGCCTATTTGCTGTTAACTCATCATAAAACATACTTTATTTAAACTCGACAGAAACAAAATAAATCTCATTAAAACCATCTCGCGTAGTCTTTTCACTGTTCCAACAATTACCAGCTCTGATTCGGTTGAAATAAACCCTCAATTCACCGAGTTAGATGTGGAAAATAAGCTGCTACATGCTATTTTTCCCGCTGTTTCTCTCTGCGGTTGCTGATTGGCTTTTCATTAGTCCTGTTACGTTATCCCCACCACTCACAGTCACCATCTTTCTCAGCTCAGCTGCCTGTTCCACCAGTAGTGACTGACCTCTGGTGGCACATGCTGTGCATTACAATATGTCACCACAATACAGCATCTCCCTATCAGTTTAATATCAAGAGGAGTGTCTGTATTTTCAACGGTATTAAAAATCACACCTTCTGGATTTCTAAATACCCTGGTATACCGTAGTACTGTGATACTGCCCAAACCTAGCTGATAGACTCTTTCTCTGTCATAAAACTTTATGACTTCACTGTATTTCAGATATATAGTTCATATTTACTTCTACAGTACAGTTGTGAGATAATCTTACATTCATGCACCTCTGAAAACCATGCCTTAATTTATATATTGCGCCAGTGTGTTTATTCAACTAATTGGCATTCAATGATAACAAGTCCTGCATGCTGACACTCAGGTATGCACAATGTATGAACAAAGGGGCCACTATGCATGGGAGCTGTTTACATTTTTGCCCTCCTTGTGTAAAGGGCTGCTTTGCTAATTGTGGTGAGGGCTGTCTGCAGACACGTAAACAGGGGCCATAGTACAGAGCAGCCGAAGTCTTGTCTGCAGTGCTTCACTTATTAGAGGGAGGAGGGGAGACAGCGAATAAAGCGGGTTAGAATGATGGAGTGTGTGACAGCGGGAGATTGAGATATAGGGGTGAGACAGCCTGAAGAGAGACAAGGGTTATCAGGAGAAAACAAGGCAGGGGAAGAGGGGTGAACGAGACAATCGGCCATAAAAAGGGGAGGGCTGCTGGGGAAACTGCATAGTTGTCATGCTTGAGACATGCTGCTATTAGGTCCTCCAGGGTTGTTTTGGTACACGGAGATGAGATGAGTTCCCATGTCTTTGTCTTAGGTTACAAGAGTATGACAGAAGTTGAACTGCCGGAGTGAAAATTGGCTCCATTTGTCTCTTGTCTCCCTTTGCTTCGACTACAGCAGAGAGATGTGATTGAGATTTCACAAACTCCACACTTGACTGGCGTGATTTTTTTTTTTTCTTCTTCTTTTTTTGTGGTTTGGTAGATGTGGAGGGAAAAGTTGAACAATGGACAATACCTTGTGATTATTGGTAGATGTCTTACCACAGTTGGTGTCTTAGTCATGATGCATGTCCTAACACAACATTCCAAGGTAAGCCAAGCAGCTAGTAGAGAGTCAAGAACGTTACTGCACCTGCATGGCCAAGAAATAGTGCAGCACATAACCCTCTGTGATTGTTTTACATTTAGTTTTTTTACACAAATTAAACATAAGAGGTAGAACATATTAATGGTGGTAGATTTTGTTTCCTTTAGATGTTTAGCTGTTTCCAGATGGTTGTAGCTTCATATTTAACAGATGGATATGAGATTGGTATCAGTCTTCTCATCTAACTCTTGGCATGGAAGTAAATAAGCCTATTTCTCAAAATCTCCATGAATTTCTATCCAAAAAGGCTTTTAAAAAGGATTTAAAAATCTGTCTTTGTTTCTCTGTTCTTGTATGCTATACACTGAGCCTCATGCAGCAACATTCTCTGAATTTAGCTTATATTTTAAATAGGGCTGCCCCCTCAAGGTCATTAGTCGGCAAGATTTAATCGGTCGCTTAGTTGCAGAAAAAAATTAAAATAAAACAAACGTGAAACTATGTTAGGAGCTGCACTTTGCCATAATAAATCAAAACCTATATGACTGGACCATGTGGGAATTTAATTTGAAAGTCATAGGAAGTGGCCGTGCTCAGCAGTCAGACAGGAGTCACATTACAAACCAATCACAGCCGACAGATATCTTTCCCTTCTTCTGTAAATATTCAGTCTGATAAATACGGAAAAGTTGATCATTTTAGTGCAGGGCTACCCAGAGCTGAACATCTGTCCCACGTACGACAGGCCTACACACTTATAAACAGCCTCTGGAAGAAGATCAGCTCTGCACTCAGGATTTCAGGTAAATAGGCTGGCACAAAAATGGCACAAGAGTAGTGCCAAGAGCCCAACCTTGTGTTTTCCAGGCGGTTAAAGACACAGCATGTGTACGGCCCCTAATTTACAAGGCTGGTACCTGCGGTTATTCCACAGGCTAGTTAATAACATGTTGGGCAGGAAATCCAAAGTGTGGGATCATTTTGAGAAGGTGAAGGACGAACCCAAGGTGATATGTAAACTCATCTTCATTGGTCGGCTACAAACATGACGTATCATCTGAAACATGTCAGTAGCTACATGCCCATTAGCCACTTAGCACAATCATTACTGCTTTACCGACAGCGTCATTAACAGGCGGCTCGCTCAGTGTGTGACGTGCACTTGTAAATAAAATATAGGCCTATATTAATGAAGGTTCATTAGTACGGTTTTGTATTTCTCTGTAATGTAGCATAGTGTTAACAACGTTACTGACTATTCTTTCTCACACCTCAAACTCAAACCATTGTGTTGCCCCACCCAAAATATGTAAACTAATAATTAATTTAGTATCATAAACACATGGGTGACTGGTCGACTGATGGCCCTAAATGACGACTATTGGTGGACTAGGAAAATTCTTAGACATGCACACAGAATTCTTAAGGACCTGTCTCACAGTCTGTATTCTGAAGTCAAACTGTTACCCTCAGGTAGATGTTACAGAGCCAGTAAATGTAAAAGCAACCGCTCCAGGCTTGCCATCGTACCAACTTCTTTAACGCTACTCAACAAGAAAACAGGTTAATCCTTACTCATGAATTTGGTAAGCAAGTAGGCACTATTGCACCATGTTTAATGGATTCTGGGTTTATATTTTTTATGAAATCCTTCTCATATCTACAATGCCTATGTATTTATATATTTCTCAAGACAAGCAATGCTTTATATATCTTCAGTTTTTATATTTGTTGCATGTAATTTATCATGTCTGTGAAGTACCAATGTCCTGTCATGTTGACTACACATTGCTTCAAGTTGATTGCAGCTGAGTGTAGCACTACTGCTCATGCAAAATTTCCCTATATAAAGTATATCTTATCTTACCTAATCTTATTAATTTTCATGAGCGTCAGTACAGGCCTCACAGGAAAATCAAAACCCCAGCAACGGCATAACATTTGTGATGCTGTAAATGCCATGTCAGCAGAGGGACACACAATAACTGATATTAAAGGAAAATGGTTTGACATGAAAGTGGAAGGAAAACAAAGGCATTGCCCAAGGGTTTCTATAGTCTTTCTTTAGGCCACTAAGTAATCCAACCATTATAATCAGCCTACAACAAATAATAATATAAATTTGATTATATGATGTTATGATCCGTTCAGCATGAACAATATGCGGACTCAATATGTGCTCTTAACCATTCATAAAATCTTCTCTTACCTAAGAGAGGAGCTAAAGTAAGAAAACACTGTTGAATCCAGGAAATTAATGGGTCCTAACAAAAGAAGAACACATTGTGGATACAAACAACACTAAGAGGAATTTGTTTGGAGCCCAGTGTATGGTGTATGATCAAAAACATTTTTTCCTTCCTCTCCTGCCTGGCTCTCTTAAACCTGCAGTACCTGATTTGTTTGGCCATTCGTGGGCAGCGGAAACAAACACGACAAAACACAGCACATATTATCACCTTTCAAGAAGTTGTTGAAAGATGCTAAAAAGTGCTACTTGTATGGATTGATCTGCATTTAAATGGCTTTTCAGCAATATAATGGCCAAGCAGTGTTAAGTGGTTTCACAGCATCCAGAGGCAAAATTAAAAGGTGGTTCTTGAAACTGTGTTTGGTTCATCTGAGCTGAAACTGTCTACTCTGCCACATACATCTTTTCCTGCATCATCATCATCTTCTTTGTAATGTAAATCCCAATGGCCACACCAGCAGTCTTGGCCCACGCTTTACAGTGCTTAGCTTGTTTTCTACACTGTCCACAGGTTTAATGAGTAGTTAAACATCTGTCATGTTTAGCCTCCAGATACCCCTCAGATGCTTACCATACTGCTTTGAGAATAGGACCTGCCTGTAAGATGCATCAAAGTTGAAATATCAATCCAAAAGCAACTTTCAAATATGTTATGTAGGTGGATATGTGTGTTTTTCCTTCCCTCTGTGTTTGTAAAACTTTATTCTCTGACTTTGATTCAAAGATGTCCAGCGCGCTCTGATACAGTGTTGCTGTGTTGATTTCATCCACTGTTAAATCAGTCTGGCGACGAGTGTGATTTCCCCTCAGGCATATCATCTCACTGTTATTGAACTAATTAGTTGGATTTGATTCAAGTCTAGATTTATGTATTTCCCTTTACATTTTCTTAATTACCTTTTGAGTGGATAGTGAAAGGGGGCCCTAAGGAAATGGTTTCTCTCAGCTGCACTTTACTCAAGTGCATTATTGTTAACTTTAGATAAAGGAACATTGCAAAGATTTCATTTTTCCACTTACGCAGAATTGTTTCTTTTAGAGGATTATGACATGACATCCTTCACATTTCATTACTGCCTGACATTAAGTATGGATAATATTTATTTTTGATTATAATCAGTGTAAGGTATTTGTAGAAAAGAATTCTCTTTACAATTTATATTCAGAGTAGTTTAAGGCTGTTTCGACAAGAGAATCTTTGGCCTACTGGTCTACATCTCTATGGGCCTGTTTACACCTGGTATTACCATGCGTCTTGGGTGATCCGATCACAAGTGGACAGCGTTAAACAAGCGTAAATGACCCCCAAGATGCACACTTTATTTTGAAGTCCAGTGAATTTCTGGCACAAAACCTTTATTTTCATTTGCCATTTCCTGCTGTAGAGTTACTGACTAATTGACAGCTTCTTGACAGAGACCGCTAACTAGCTTGACGAAATGTTCACATGCAAGTGTGACACTGAATATATTAAACTGTGTGGACGTTGAACCAATGACTGAGGAGAAAACGGGACCCTGTGGCTGGACCAGTTGGTAACCACTGCATTAGACCACATATATTTTGTAGTGTAGACATTAATGCGTCCTGATGTGGCTATGATAAGGACAGTATCATCAGTACAGCATGCTGTGGTTGTTTTGGTGACAGTGGGCTAACACTCTATAACCTGCCCATTTTAAAACGAACTGGGCAAAGTGTTGTGTCACCAACCATCATTTTGCCCTATGAAAGGAGCCAAGCTGAAGTACTCTGACATCGCTACTTCCAGCTGTACGGATACAACTGCTAATGTGACTAGCCAGCATGCTAGAGAGCAGCTAGTGAGAATGTGTAGATGTAATACATTTGCGCGAGACCCTTTGACCCTCTGTATAAGTGATGTATGCAGCAACAAATCTGAACTCAAGTGGTCAGCTGGAGATGCATGATAGACACAGGTGTGAGTGCCGATGTGCCTCGGCTGTCCACTGTGTTCAGATCACCAAAACACACATAAACACCAGGTATAACCAGGTTCTGTGTCGTATTAAATTCGTTTTTTCTGGATTCAAGCAGGAGTTCCACTCCTATAAACTTCACATCATATGACAGTCTGTTCACCATAATCCCCAAATTGAAAACCACTGGCCTAGTCAGATTTAAACCAGCTCTAATCAATTTTTTGCATTAACAATGGATCAAATGATAATGTGACTTGCAGTTCCACTCAGCTCTGTGGAGCTTTTTAGCATTTAGCAGCTTAAGAGCCAGATATTTCCCTCAGGAGCTGATGGAGACGAATTCAGCGCTGGAAGGAGAGCGAATATTTAAATTATTTGCCAGGTGGCCAAGAACATGACTTAAAATGAATTCTGATGATGTGTGTCTGATGGGTAACTGTTTGCTAACAAATTCACCAATCTATCTGTATTCCAGGCCTTGCCTTTGGTCATGAATTTTCAATAGTGAATGAAGGATTAGATTAGATTTTATCTCTTTGAATCCAAGGTTAACTTCTCTAAAACTACAATCGACTATAGTCATCAGTTAAAATGAGTCTGTCCTTTTACTCTTACTGGCATGAAATCATGTGAATTTCAACAGCAAATACATTTTTTCATCGACTTGACATCTTCGACATTGTCATTATATAATAAATCACAGAAAAACTAGAAATGTAGTTGATTGAAATATTTTGATTTAACTCAGTCTGAACACAAATACATTTCCCTGTCCTACCTGTGGAGCTTGTGCATAACACTTCAGTCATCCGACTGAATTGGAGTCTGTGTACATGGCTGTTTTTTCCCGTCCAGCTGTCAGGCTGAATGGAGCTCTGCTGAGAAAAACACAGCAGGCTTAGTCACAGATCGGTTTAACTGCTGTCCTGCATATTACCACATCGGCTTAGTCGAGAGATAATGTCGACTGATTCTCTCCCTTTCTCCCTCTGTGTTTTCTCGCGAATGCGTTAGTGTTTTTTGCGGGGTTGTGAGTTCAAAACAAGTGACAAGGGCAAAGTCGAGGCAAGATCATTTAAAAAGAAAAAAAAAGTCTGCCTGCCTGTCAGAAACTTGTCGAAAGGTGCTTGCCATCCTTAGGCTTCTGTCAGACAAATGTCAAGGGTAATCTAGATGGAAGATTAGTGGCTTGATTCTGCCTCAAAAACTTGTGTACACATATTCTGCTTTTATCAGTCTACGTTGATGTAAGCCTGAGTTGATGAGAGCCAGTTTTCCAATTCTAAATGGAACTTGCTGATCTCGTCACCTTTCAAATATTCAACTCTCCGAACTCCAAATGCTTGTAATGAATGAATTATTCCACCTCCGAGTGTCTCGTAGAATGTTTGATCTGGGAATCTTAGAGTTGCAAAGGAAGATTAGTAGGAATTGCAACTGTTCTTGGAGAGCGAATGTACCAGACAAACCTTAAACCCTTTTTTTGCAGACAGGTCCTTGAGACAGGACAGCACATTTCTATATTTCTGCAACATTTCTTTATTCATTTATTGATTTAACCTTTATTAAACTAGGGGAGTCCCATTGAGATTAAGAATCTCCCTTTCAAGGGAGACCTTGCCAAAGCAGGCAGCAGCATAAATAAAACATATAGTTCCAGACAGACCACATAAATAACACAAAAAGAGACCAAATATTAAGGAAGTAAAGAAGTTTAAAAAAGTCTGTTAAATAACCAGGTAAATTAAAAACATTGATGTCTTAAGGAATCTACCTGTCATTCTTTTATTCAGGATTTGGGCCTTTGGAACACAAAGCATAATGAAGTCTTGAGAATGCAATAGGTATTGTCTGACACTTGATTAAGATTGATAAATACACATAGGCAACATGGGAGCAATCCTAGAACTGTCTTCTCCATAAAAGTGCACCAATGACAGAGCCTCTGGGTGGCCAGAGCAGGCCCTCCTACCCAAGAGTATAACTCACAGTGGTGAGTCAGAGCTTTACAATTGGTAATGAACCTGAGGGAAGCATGGTAAGCTGTGTGAACCATAAAAAGACACTGAGCAGATGCATATTTAACAGATTGCTATAATCCATCACAGGTAAAAAATTTAAATAAAAGACTCTGCAGCCATGCGAGCAGCTCCGTGGGGATGAACATAGGTGCAGTGGTGCTTTCAGCTAAATGCTAATTTCAGCAGGCTCACAATGGCAATACAAACATGCTGATGTTTAGCAGTATAATGTTTACTATATTCATCTTAGTGTAGCATGCTAGTGTGCTGACAGGTACTAATTAGCACACAAAGCAAAGTGTAGTTAATGCTGATGGTAATGCCATTTGTTTTACATGGATCTGACCATAAACTAAATAGTGGACGAATACATTTTTCGTCATGCTTTCTTACTTCATGGTGGCGCTAGATGAGAAGCAACGATATTACAGTTTACTCTGAGGGAAACTTGAACATCTGGTCCAAATTTCACTTTCATAGCTGTCAAGACATTTTTCTCAAAACCACAAATATCAGGCTCATGGTAGTGCTAGACGAAAAGTCAGACGATCAGGTATAATTGTTGAGGAACCATGAATGTTTGTACAAAATGTTGGGTCAATCAATTCAGTATATGTTCAGATATTTGAGTGGATAAGTAAGAGGGCTGGGCATCCTTTAAAATTATGATTCCAGTACCTGTACCTTAACGTGAATCTGATACCAGTGGTGTGTTTCATTTGATACCTTTTTTTTCAAACTTCATTCGATACCCATCATGTAAAAGGAAGCATTCAGTTGCATAAAATGCCACCACCACTCAAAGCCAAATTATTTTAGTTTAGTATAGCCATACTTTCAAACATTTTGGTGGCACCTTGGTACGCCGAACTGCCAACTCTGTCAAATACACTGCACTCAACTTCACCACACCACAAACTGTATGGGAGGTAGCTCCTTCGGTAATGGGCCAATCGAATGTCAAACTAAATTGAAGAATGCTTGAGGTGATTGGCTGCAAGCAAAATCATACAACTATTTTTTTAGATCTGCGTAGGATGGATAGAGTGCAGGTATCGTTTCACTGGAGAAGTTTCGATACTACTTTGCACTGGGTTCTTTTTTTGGTTGATACCTCAAAGGTATCAAGTGCCGATACCCAGCCCTAATAAGTAAAGACTTTGACTTGCTGGTGCTCAATGAAAAGTCAGGGGATCATCCAAGATCTGTAAGCTTCAGCTAATAGAGGCAATGACTGTTTGTGCGACATTTAATGACAATTCCTGTAATACTTGTTGAACTGTTTGTCTGGAACAAAGGGGTGGACTGATAGACTGACATTGCCACCCCGACTGTAGAGCGACACAGTTAGCGTGGCTAAAAGCTGCATGTGTAAAAGCGCTCAGATTGTCTGTTTGCCTTTAAGGTGGGCTGTGTGTTTATGAGTTTTGCACGTAGAGCTGTCAGTGTGTGTATAATTAAAGGTAAATTGCCTGTTATTAAAACTAGAGATCATAGAGGTTTTTTGGAGAGCATATGTTAATACAAACACATAGATGTGATTTGATGAAAATGTTGTTATTGAACATTAGCAGGGGAGATCTGTTTGTACTGTGTGCTGGCGTTTGGTTAACACCTCATTCCCTTGGGCTTACAGCTCCGAATAGCAGGCTGTGACTCCCAAATCACTCCTCTCATTCTCAATTAATTGAACTCATTAGAGCTTTTAAATTGGAGATTTAAAGATACGCAGTAAACATGGGACCAAGCACAACAGGCAACCAGCTTTGTTACTCCCAATTAGAGGGATAATTGGCACTTTATTTCTACAATTCAAGTTCAAACACATCTAAACTCCCTGGAGGAGCACCGCAGAGTTTCACTATTTGCAGTGATGTTTGAGTTGTGCCCATTTAAATGCAGAGCCACTGGCTGCCTCCATGATGAGCTCCCTGCAAATGTCATATCATGAATATTCATTTGTCTCCTTAGTTTTGTTTTGTTCAATAATCTCTGGTGAGGCATTGCGGTGTGGGTATGGAGCGGGGAGACAATTTGCCTAACCCTCGCCAGCTTTCAGTGGGTTTTGGATTACATAGTGTTTCTTACGCCGTTTCACTAGACTCATAATTAATTACTGATTAGTGTTTTCAGCCCTGAGCAGAATGTAAAAACCAAATCTTTCCTCCGCAGGCCTTTGCTTTGGAGCACAGTTTAACACGCTTTGTCTATTAAAATCTTGTATGTTAATAATGTCGAAATGACATTTGAAGGCTACAGCAGATTGACTGTAATAGCTTTTCTCTTATTATTTTGCTGTTGGTGCTTTTCGACTTTTGCCTTTATAGAGATTTAACACAGTGTTTCGTTTTTTGAAACGGGTATTTCTCACTGAAAGTTCTGAACCCCAAAACTGATATTTTGGACAGCCCGTTACAACTGCTTATGTTTTGTCACTGTTGAATTCTACTAACTGCTGGATTTTAAGATATGACATTTATTCTGTCAAGGCCAAATGCCCTACCTCGTAGTGTCAACGAAAGTAAAAAATAATTGTGTGTCCGCCCCGCGATTTAGATCCACTCCAAAATTTAATGGGTTCTACCTTGGTCCATGCTTGACCTTCCCACCAACTTTCAGCCATCTTGCTGACGGCCAAACAAACAAACAAACTGGACCACAAAGTAATCAGCACCCCCTTTACCAGCTGCTAGATTGTGATGTACACATTAATGCATCTATTATAATCTGATATCAGTATTCATGGTTTTTCCTCGTATGTAAATTGTGCAACAAAAAATATAGCCTTATATATAGTTGTTCTTAGATTTCTGTTCGAAATATAAGCATCATACCCTTGTAGGCCTTGTTCCGACTGCCGGCTCAAATCTGTTATTGGCATATACAGATTGTATTCAGATTGATTTTAGAAAGCCTGGACAGTAAAAAACAAAACAAAAAAAAAACATGAAATGCAATTTTTGCAAATCAGATCCAACCTTCTTTTGGAGGTGGTTTGAGATGCAATTCCTATCGGATTCCTAAATATGTGTCTCAGGCCAGAGGCTCCAGTGGCTGAAATTGGATTTCAAAGTGTCCACTGCATCACTTGCATCACAACACAAGACAACAATGTCAAATGCAGAGTGACAGAAATGCTAAGCAGAATCCACGATGCTGCTACTGGCAGAGCACTATGGAGGACAACATGGAGAACAAGAGTGCATAGACAGACACTAAAACAAGTTCTTTGCGGGCACTTTGCAGGCAGCTCATTACAGTCGCCCTTGACAGTGCAATTGTTTGAGAGGCGAAATGATGGGCCTTCATTTCTCAAGCTTCTGTGTTCGTGTCGCCAGTGAAGCTAGTCTTTACCCATGCAAGATTGGCGACTTCTGGACACAAATTCGATCTGATCACTTTCAAATAACTGCGGACAGTCTGTCTTCAAGATCTAAATTGAGAAACAAACCTGAGTTACCTGCAGTCTGAACTTAGCCTATACATACATACATAAAGCTAAAATGAAAAATAAGACAAAATAGAAGTAGTAGATGTGTCAACTTGGTTGGGACCAATGACAGACTCAGGATGTTTGTAGGGCAGGGGCGAAAAGGAAAAAAGGGTACCTACTACATGACATGGGGACAAGAGGGCAGCCAAAAGGGCACATCTGCTCATTTTCATCCAATAGGGCACATCTGCTCATTTTCATCCAATAGGGCACATCTGCTCGTTTTCATCCAATAGGGCACATCCGCTCGTTTTCATCCAATAGGGCACATCGTCTTGTTTCGATCACTCAAGAGGGAAGCCAAAAAGGGCCATCCTCTCGTTTTTGTTAATCAAGAGGGCAGCCAAAAGGGCACATCCGCTCGTTTTCATCATTCAAGAGGGCAGCTGATAGGGCACATCCTCTCACGTTTCGCCACTCAAGAGGGCACTTTAGCAAGGCGTTTTCAACTGAGGCGGCACCCCCTGACCCCCCCCCCCCCCCCTCCCCCCCTGAGTCCATCAGTGGTTGGGACTTCCTAAAAAAATCTTGGTTGGTCACATCCTACAAAAGTTCATACTTCATTAACATAGCAAAGGCCGCCATTCAGTGGCATTATACAATGTGAAGTGATATTTAGAGTCGGCGCCAGCGCAGAGAAAGTCAATAGGAAGATGCCAATGGAGCTAAACAGAGCTGCACTTGTTATACGTGTAAAGCAGAGGGTGTAGCGCCAAATGAATGAAAGTTACATCCCGATTTGATGAATAATATGTTCCACCGCGGTCTTGATCCAATTCGTTAACCCAAATTAGTGTCTGGAAGTTTAAAACAGTAACACAATACCTCATTTGGAAAGATACTGAGTACATCTGTTAGTTTCATTTGCACATTTTGTGGCTTGGCATGTTCTGAAATACGTGTTCATAGACTGTTGTTAATTGCAGGAGATACTTCACAGAGCAGGTCTGAGGGAAAGAGCAAGTCGGGTGTTTTAAGTTTGTTCTTTCATTTTTTTCCATTCAGTTTGTTTTATTTTTATCTCCTCGTCTGTGTGGTTTCCGTCATCTTTTTCTTTTTTCTGCACTAGTTTACCTCTCTCGTTATTTTGTCTCTTTCCCTCTCAGTTTTTCTGTACTGTTTTTCTCTGCCTGCCTGCCTGTCCTGCATTCTCATTACATTTTTAACCTTTTCACTTTTCCCCTCCCTACCTCAGGCTATAAGTATTGCTTTGACATGAAGGGCATATTTATTTATTTAAATCTCCTGACAACACAATTAAAGCATTTTGCCATTCCCACCACTACACACATCACGCCTGTGTTTGTTCTTCTCATCCGTGAACAAAGTGCTCTTACTGGAATTCCTCATTTTGGCAGCATAGGCTCAAAAAATGGCTTATTATTATGTTCTGTATCTGGTGAACACTGTAATAGATGATGTGTCATATTTGGTTTCAGTGTGTGCTGTGAGATGTGCTCCTATTGTGGCAGGGACCTCCCCCAGTGCCCACATCTAATTTGGCTCAGAAGAAGGTTGTGTATGGATTTTGGCATGTGGGTCTCAGTTGTCTGTGTTCAACGTCTTGTCGTTAGAGGAGTTTTCCCTCATGTTTTTTTACGCCTGCATGGTGTTGGCTTACACTGCTGTAGGGGTGGGTTGTCATTTGTGTGCGTGTTTTTGTCTGTTTCTGCATCTGCAGAACATTTAACAGTAAATATAAATCACCTAAGTTGCAGAGGCTCCATAGCTCAACCCTGTCACATTCTGGTAACTATAATGGCTTTTGGATAAACAATTGTGGCTGCTGGAATGTGGACAGTCACTCATGTCCCCGGAGGTACTGGCACAATCCTTTTGTCAGAATTTCACATCACATTAATTGAGTTTTAGTTTATATTTTGTGAGAAGTGGTGACAGTGAGATTTGGTGAGGGTTTGGGGGACCCGAAAGAATTAGAAAGTAACAATAGCTTGCATAAAAGGGTTTTTTTTTATCTTTTCTTTTTATTATGCAGGTGGCTCAGTAAGACAGAATACTGATTCATCTAAATCCAGCTCTAATTATCCAAAGGGCACATGTAGTGTTTGTGGCCAATCTGCAATCCCTTGATTCTTGTCCCACTTTCCTAAATAAGAATATCTGTGCAGTGCAAAGATATCTGCAGATATAATAAAGAAGTAAATACACATTAAGACTAAACTGTATACTTTCTGTCACTGAAATAAAATATTTATTGGAGAGAGGAGAATCCCTTTATTTCTTTCAGTAGAGGGGCCCTGGCTTTGGCAACCCTATGTTTCTGTAAGAAAACCATGAGGAGCAGTGAGGGCCACCAGCTGGCTGGAGTCCAGCCAGCCTTTATTTATCCTTGAGTTAGCACTGCAAGACTAGGGCTAAAAGCCATACTGGCTCGGAGATTTTACAAAGGTGGCAGGCCAAAAGATGTTGACACGGCCCTCCGCAGATGCCAGTGTTGTGCCACTTACTCCCTGACTTTGACAGCTCTGGCAGAGTACAGAGAGCAAGGGATGAAGGGGAAGAGAGTGCGCTGAATAAAAACAGACTACTTAGTTTGAGAGAGCAATAGTGAGGGAAGGTTTTGAGGAGACAGAACAGGGAGAAGTCTTTTGTGGATTTTATTTTCAGAAAATATCAATATATTTTGTTCATACTGTTATTAAAAGTATTTTTGATAGACAAATCCTACCATAGCGCTGAAGAAAAATGTTACACCAGAACAGAACATTTTTCTCCTTCTAGTTACAGTACTGCATTTGTTGGAAATAAAACATTGACGATGTCCTAGTCTGCTGTGCATAAAAGTCTTGTACATGCAGTATGGTCATGCAACCACCCGGAGTCAACCACTGTCAATAATTTACCATTTCAGTTTTTTAAATTTAAACCAAGTCAGTGGTGTAAAGGGTTTTTGTTTTGATGTATACACTAAGTGTGACACGATTTGTTCATTCCAAAAATGATTATACTTGGAGGTTTGAATAAGAATAAGATATACTTTATTAATCCCCAAGAGGAGATTCAGTTTTTTCCACTCTGTTGTCATATACACACAGACCCCAAATACACACATGCACAAACAGGACCTATACATGGATTAAATGGAGAGACATCAGAGCGAAGAGGCTGCCTTGAACTGGCCTCCTGGGCAATTGGGGGTTAGGTGCCTTGCACAGGGACATCTTGGCAGTCCCTAGGAGGCGAACTGGCACCTCTCCAGCTAGCAGTCCACGATCCATTCTTGGTCCATATGGGGACTTGAACTGGCGACCCCTGGATTCCCAAGCAAAGTCCCTATGGACTAAGCAACTGCTGCCCCACTGCAAGACAGCATGTCCAAATGCACACCATTCGAAAGATCTTTTGCCAAACCTGGCAGAAAAACTACACCCAATGTTCAGGGATGCAACGAATGGCTAATTATTATGACTAACAATCTATAAATGAACAAGTATTGATGACTTTTTCCCATTAGATGTTCCAATGGGGCTGAGCAATATATTGATTGATTCATATCGTGATATGAGACTAGATATTGTCTTAGATTTTGGTATCATAATATCAAGTGTTGTCTTTTCCTGTTTTTTAGGGCTGCATTACAGTAAAGTGATGTCATCTTCTGAATTTACCAGACTGTTATTTCTTTTTTATCTTCACCTACTTAGTCATTATATCCACATTACTGATGATTATCAATCAGAAAAACCCACTGTGTAAATATTTGGTAAAGGCAGTAATAGACAGCGCTACAATATTGTCCCAGTATCGATACCAAGGTATTTGGTAAAAAAATATTGTGATATTTGATTTTAATTTGATATCACCCAGCCCTAATTCCCAATGCCCAACGTGGTGTCTTCACCACCAATATATATTTTATTTTTTTCCCACACAAGAACAATATGACAATAGTACATTTTATATTGATGTCTATACATTAAAATGTCTGTCTTTATACTTGATTAATTGACTAAACGTTTTAACTCTGCTACATTTGTGCTGTTGCTGATGGACACATAGAATATCACTCTCAGGGGCTGGTGTTAGCATGCTGTGCCTCACCTCCATGTGTCTCAAGTTACATTTTCCATCTAAAGGAACAACTATACTTTCCGTGTCCATGTGTTGACAAGAGAGTCTGGACGCACAGACCAGACTCTCTTGTCAACACATGGACAAGAGAGTCTGGACGCACAGACCGTCCTCATGCAGCTGACTATGTAGGACTGTGCAGACTGTGTGCTTGGACTATAAGCATAAACAACCATGTGAACATGCCCATGTAAGCAGACACCTAATGTAGTGTAAACAGATCCATGTGCATGTCTGTTTCACTTTATATCTGGCACTTCAAGGTGCAGTGAAGGCAGCTTTGTAGGAGCTACAGTGTATGGTGAGTTTTTATTACAGGAAATTGAAACTGGGGAGTACTTGCAGTAGCTTTGATAATACATCACTGTATCTAGTGTTGACATGTAACAAATGGACAAATATTTGATGGTTCTTCTGTCAAGGGTCCTTAGCTCAGGATGGGAATGAGCACCTCAATCTTTTCCCCAGGTGTTCAGCTGCGAGCTAGATGGCATATGATTTTCTCCTGGTTGCAGTGGTGCATTTTAAGATCCAGGGTAAAGTGAAGGAAGTAATGCAAGCCTTGTGGTCAAATGCAGGGCAGTAGCTCAGTCCATAGGGACTTTGGTTGGGAACTGGAGGGTTACCGGCCCAAGCCCCTGTCAGGACCAAGTATGGAGCATGGACTAGTAGCTGGAGAGGCGCTGGTTTGCCTCCAGGGCACCACCAAGGCACCAGTCCCCCAACTGCTCAAGGCGCCCATTCAGGGCACCCCCATCTCGCCCTGACATCCCTCCATTTAATATATGGAGATGTATGTATTTGTGCATGTGTGTTTTCCCCTCTGGGATTAATAAATTATATCTTCTTTTTTTTAAATCAAAGGTATTTTTCTGCCAATCTTGTTGCTGTTTGTCGCTATTTAGAATATGTCTTTTGTTATATCACATTCTGATATATTAAAGTGCAACATCCACCTCAAGCCCATAAGCTGGGAAAAATCTAATGTTTTCCTTGTGGACATGGTTTACCAGTGTGTCAGCTTGTGGATAGCCTCAGGTCATTTGTTCCTTACCTGAGCTGAGCTGTGAATGTGCAGCTCAGTCATTTGAATCCTCTCCGAACAACCACAACAGTTTTTTTTTTTTTCTCTGCCCGTGGCAAATACAACTTCACTGACAGGACCGATCGATTCCAAACTCCCCAAGTTTTAAAGCAGAGGAGTGTAGATGTTGTTTTGCTACGTCCACTTCAAACAGTGCAGTGAACAGCACTCCGGAGACAGACTGCAAGTCAACATTTAGCCTACACAGTGAATGGTAGCCGAGAGGAGAGAGATGGCTCTGTCTACAAGTCATGGGCCGCCATAAAAATTTCATAGTGTCATTGTCTTGGACAAAACATGCCATATTATTTTGATAGATGTTGAAATAAAAAGGAAATATCAGAGATTTGTTGTCAAGCTGTCTTTGGCCACCCTTTTAACATTTTCTATGATTCCAGAAATGTCAGTATTATTCAGAACAAATACTCTTTGATTAGGAAAAGCATTTTGTTGCAGTGATGAATGTGAGTGTTGCAGAGCTTCTCTGTTGTGTTTGTTTTCAGTTGTTTTTAAAAAATTCAGTGAACCGAAGCAAAGTGAAAAGGCTGAGGGGCTCCATTTAGACACTTTGACATGTTACAACACATAGTGTATTGGCCAAGTGTACTAACTGAACACTATTCCTCCACCAAAGTTATCAGTCATTACAGGAATCTTATGACTTTTATAATCAGTTCCTTTCAAGGAAATTATAGGAAACCATGGGATCCAGAAATATGTGTTACCAGCTTAGGTTTGGTAGCATTTTGGGCTGCAAGTAATGATCGTGGTAATGACTGAATAATTTATCAATTTGTGCCTATTCAAAGCCAAAACTGACTTTTGTCAAACAGTCAAGAAATTCAATGGATTAAAGTCACACTGATACAAAATTTAAAATAACAAGCAGATCTTTGAATTCAAGGCACTGTTACCTTGTAAACTTTCTTTTCAATTGACTAATCAATTAATTGACAAACCATTTTAGCTGTGCCAGCATAAATTTGGATTTTCATCTTGCAGCCCTGTTTACTAGGAATTACATTTGTCTATTGCTACATTGTTTTCGTAATTACGTTGTGGACAATGTTATCGCTACCTTGATTATGTTCAGAGATGTTTCTATGAGTTAATGAAACACTACATTTATGTAGTGTGCTGGATTCCCAGGGAGGTGGTCTGGGTGGATGGCAGTTAAAGTGCAAGACTGTGACACCAGAATCCAAGGTTCAGGTCCAGACTTGTGTGTGTGGTGAGGTTAGGCAACAAAAGCACTTTGGTTAAAGATAGCTATGCAGGATTGCAGTTATGAGTTACTGTTTGTGTTTAAGTAGGATTTTTCTGTGCTGTGTCTCTTGGATGGCCGCCGCTTATGGTCTAGCTCCTGTTCGCTATGGGTTTATAAAGCCTCGACCTCACCTGAGCATTGTGGGGGTACACCTCCATAAATGTCCCAACAACAGAAAATAAGAAAACATAGGCAGAGGGCAGAATCTCTGCAGAACATTACCAACTGAAATCAAACTGATTACAGATTTAACATGCCTCACAAAAAAGGTCAAATGCTGGCTAAAAGCAAACCAGAGCTGTACCCACTCTGTGCTAACTGCACTCAAACTTCTAAGGGTTATTAGTGTAAGTTTGTTGGTGTATTGTGGTGTGTGTACTTTAGTTTATGTATTGTGGTATGTGGTACGTCTATTGATGTATTGTGGTATATGTGCCGTGGTGTGTGTATATTGTAGTGTGTGGATTGTGGTAAATGTTTTATATTGTGGCTCTCATGTTTGTGGTGTATTGTGGTTTATTTTTAATAACATTTATAATAACGTCTTACATGTAAAAGCCCAACTACTGACAAGAGTTGAGCACCAATGTGCTCGAGGTTCAAAGGTTTTAATACTTGCAAAAGGTGTCTAAAAGCAGCACAAGAGAAATGATGTCCCTCTAGATTTCAAAGAGTTAAATTGCATCATCCCTATCAAATAAAACAAAATAATAATTTAAAAAAAAAAATGATAAAAACACTGCCATACATTTAGCCGGTCATAAATGATGCTTGAGAGGGATTACTTATATATGTGTATAAATACTGTTTTTGTCCAGCAAAGTATCTCTGTAAGGTTAGAGAATGATCATGATTTTGGCTATTAAATGATTAAGGTTATTAAAAAAAAAAATTCTCTAGGCACTACGAGTGGGTAGTGCATTTCAAGATTGCCTATTTTGGCAGAAAACAGATAAAACATTGTTAAACATTTTGCTAATTTGTTCAGTATCAACATTTTTACAACTTGCCAGGTACACTAATTAGCAACATTTCCTTACTGTGTCAATAGAAAGCATAATTACTCTGCATTAGTTTTCCCTCTAATGTATTTGCTGTTTCAAATTACTAGTATATAAACATAATTTCTAAGAGGCAGGACTGCTTTGTGATAGTTTACATAAAAGTGTTAATCATGCATTGATGTGATGCTCATGTGTAACAGAATAGGGAGTAATTGGATGTATTTGGAGGAACAAAACTGATGTCTCAGTTTGGCTGTTTGCCCATTTTGAAACAAAACAGTGCAGACAAATTAGGTATGTGCTCTGACCTGTGAGAAAGACCATCGGAGTT
Organism: Epinephelus lanceolatus; assembly: GCF_041903045.1. Lineage (NCBI taxonomy): Eukaryota > Metazoa > Chordata > Actinopteri > Perciformes > Serranidae > Epinephelus > Epinephelus lanceolatus. The sequence goes on from NC_135736.1 coordinate 30,505,509, forward strand.
CCATAATTATGCAAACCTCTCGCCTAGAGCTACGTCTGCTCATGTTTTGACAGACATTCCAGAGTTGTTGAAGGATGCACAGTGAGAAGTTTTTTCCTCTTGTGTTTGTCTTCATTACCTTTCGCTTCTCTTGTCATCACAGTCTTACGCAAACACATTGAAAAATTTCAGCGGCTGCTGCTGTGAAAGCAAACTTTTTTTTTTCTTGACAACTTGTCAACAATCGGAGCTTTCAGTATTGTGAATGTTTTTTTTTTTTCTACCTCAAGCTGACTCCACAAGATTATGTTTAGTTACTGCTCTGTGTTTGACTGTGGAGCCTCAAGCCTCTCTGAATACCTCCCAGCACATTTGCAGCTATGTTGCATGATGCTGCAACCTTCAGGATTGTTCCCTAGAATATTTACACTGCTGGAGAAGGATTGTGAATTTAGATTTCTCCCCTGTTATTAATTACCATCAACACTCTGCTTAAGGTGTGCCAAAGTTCATTTCCTTATGCTTTGCTCTGTAGTTTTCCATAATGAAGACCATGTTGTCAAATATGAGCTTTTCTGCACCAGTGTGTATGCTCTAAGAGCCAACAAGCAATTTCAAATTATGGCGAAGACTTTGCAAGGTGTCTGCAGTAGTCAATGCCAAGGTAGAGCTAAAGCCCTTCCAGCTACATATTGTGGCCAGTCATGAAAACATGCCAGAATCTTGTCACAGTTAAAACACGCTGAAGCTGCCTGTAGTGAAACTGTGGTAAATCATTAAGGGTCCCTCTACAGAAGTTAATGCTTAAGTCATGCAATGTAAATGCAGCACTGAAGAGATAACCTCATTTGATTAAATACTGTATTTGTTGCCTCACATTTAAAAACAAAGGCTATTTTGTGCTGCCTTTGTCTGTTTTTTGACCTGCTATACTTTCTCATCTGTGTGTGTAGCAACTGTACACACCAACAGACTACAGTGAAATGACTAAAAATCTGTAGGTCTTCAAATGAGGTGTGGTCAGGCACATTGTTGGCCAATTGCTGTTTGGGGGAACAGAGAGCGATTGCACCACTGGCCAATGAAAACCTGGGCTGAGGTCAATGGCAGTATTTTCCTGCTATTAAAAAGGTGCCTTTTCCGGTAGTAAGATGCGCCTAAAGAGTTGGGTTAATGACGCGCATGCACTCTGCTTGGGACACAAACAGGGACCCATGGATAAGTTGCCTGTGGGTGAAATAATACGTCATTAATGAGGAAAATATTAATCACATTCTCTAAAATGTGAGAGCAGAGCAGGGATTCAGAGCTGCTGTCTGACTCCCAGTTAACAGACGATGTGCGCATTTACGCTAGAGGAGCATTGTAACTTCTAGGGCTGCCTGAGACTAAGAATATTCTTATTCAACCAATAGTTGTCATTTAGGGCCATTAGTCAACAAGTCACCAGCATGTTTACAATATTAATTTAATTATTAAATTATGTATTTAGGGCAGGGCAACACAATGGTTTGAGTTGAAGGTGTGCTGTGTACTAACACTGTGCTACATTACAGAGAAATACAAAACCGTACTAATGAACCTTCATTAATATAGGCCTATATTTTATCTACAAGTGCACGTCACACACTGAGCGAGCCACCTGTTAATGATGCTGTCGGCAAAGCAGTAATGATTGTGCTAAGTGGCTAATGGGTATGTCGCTACTTCCATGTTTCAGATGATACGTCATGTTTGTAGTCGACCAATGAAGATGAGTTTACATATCACCTTGGGTTCATCCTTCACCTTCTCAAAATGATTCCACACTTTGGATTTCCTGCCCGACATGTTATTAACTAGCCTGTGTAATAACTGCAGGATCCATGCCATGTCAGCATTCAAGAGCGTGGCGGCAGGTTGGGTCTGAGGTTGCTCAGCAGCCTTAACAAGCGCTGTATAGCCTTTTCAATCTGAAATCCTGAGAGCAGAGCTGATCTTCTTCCAGGTGCTGTTTATAAGTGTGTAGGGCTATCTTCTGTGGGACAGATGTTCAGCTCTGGGTAGCCCTGCACTAACATGATCAACTTTTCTGTATTTATCAGACTGAATATTTACAGAAGAAGGCAAAGATATCTGTCGGCTGTGATTGGTTTGTAACATTACTCCTGTCTGACTGCTGAGTGTGGCCTTTTCCTGTGTCTGCCCTTCCAAATTAAATTCCCACATGGTCCAGTCATATAGGTTTTGATTTGTTTTGACAAGGCGCAGCTCCCAATAGAGTTTCACTTTTGTTTGTTAGTTTTTTCTGCAACTAATAGGGTTGGGAACGATTAACCGATACGACCGGATATCCGGTTTGACAAGTGAGAGATACGGCTGCGTCGGTAGCAGCCTCCTCAATCGATATGAATCAGCCAAGAGTCCTTAGATGAATCGATTGTAGAGTCATGGATTCGGGTATCGCGAGCAATCGGTTGACTGGCTTTAACAGTTTGCATCTCTAAAACAACACGAGAGCCGGCGGCATGCTCCGGACCGTAGCAGGCATTACTGACAACGATAATGGATGTAAACATCAGCGCCAGCTTGACCGGTGGACGTGAGGAACAGAAGCCAATGCTGGTTGGATAAACCAGGGAGCAGCCAAGCCACAGCAGAAACTAAAGGCGAATCCTGTCGGTTGTGGGTTGAACGGGGGGTTACAGACACAGACAGAAATACGTATTCCTGTCAAATACGGAGGCCATAGTGCTCCGTGGCGCAAGATAATGGCTTACCGGCGACCGAGAAGCCCGGTCCAAGAAGTCTTTGTCGGTGTCATGACTGCCCAGAAATACCTGAACAGCCGAGCCGTAGCAGCACACAAGTATGTGACGTGTCAGAGGAGAAACGAGCCGTTCACGGCCCACAAACCTCACTGCACTTAACGGACTGTTCTTTACTTGTCAGGGGAGGAGGGTGGCTGGTTGATTTTGATTTTATTTATTTATTTTATTTTGATCCCCCCTATGTTAATCACTTATTGATGCTGTTTTTGAAATATGAATAAATCAATAAGTAATTTATTCCATTGAAATATCAGTGATGTATTATAGAAAAGTGATTTATCTTTTTATAAATGACAAACACAGAGTGTAGCAAAATAGTCTGACATGCTGTCAGTGATAAGCTCCTAGTCATCACAGTCCATGATATCAACTAATAACAGGAGATGTCAGATTCTGCCCCTACATTGCATGTTATTATTTTATTCTGCTTTATGTTTATATTGTACAGCGTTATGATAAACTTTATTCCAGACTCAAGTCCTTATAAGATACATACAAAAACACAGATAATACAATAAAAACAACACAACAAGTAGGTTTAAAACACTTAAATTTTACTTAAAGTTCACTTCACTTAAAGTTTAAAACTTCTTTTCATTTTTATATTGATCCCATCCAACAAAATGATGTTCATTCAGCAAGACTTTTTTTGGTCCATGTCTAAAAATAAATACATTTGACATGTGATTTTGTTGTTGTTTGACTTTTTATTTTATTTTTGCCAGTGCCATACAGCAACAATGCTTGGGGATGTGGTCTTTTACAAATTTGAAAATACTGTAAGAATGTCACTTTTATAGAATTGGCTTCTTTATTTTATAATGTATGATTAATGTCTACATCAACAAATGTTAACCATAGAATCGAATCAAATCGTATTGAACCGTATCGGTCCTACACTGTATCTAATCGTATCGAATCATTCTGTATTAAAAATATATTGTTTTTGAATCATATCTTAACCCGTGTATCTAGATACGTATCGAATCGTCTATCACAGAGAGATTCCCAACCCTTGCAACTAAGCGTCCAGTTAAATCTTGCTGACTAATGACCGTTCTGGTCGACTTTTAGGGGGCAGCCCTAATATCTTCATTGATTATTCTAGAAGCTAAAAATGTAGCTCTGTTTCATCTGCCATGTTTATAACATCAGTTTATAGTTTTGCTGCTTAAAGATCCTTGCTGCAGTGACATTACTGCTTTTACTGCACCACTCTCAGCAGAAAACGGCTGGCTTCTCCAATGTGCTGAATCCGCCATGTAAACAGCAGAGCGCCAGGTGCAGGCACACCTGGCTTTTAAAGGGAGGGGGAGATGACACTCTTATTGGTTGAATTTATGTTACGCCTGAAACACATCTATGATAAATCAAGGGACTAAATACAGTTTGACACGGCCCAAATGCACTTGCGGCATCCACTTTAGACCATGATCTGTGGAACATGTAAATATGACCGTTAGTCCCATCTCATTGTTATTAGCTTCAAATATGTTCCACTTAATAGGGTCAGTCTTGTGTGCACTGGCTGTAGTAAGTGTAATTAGCTGTGTGTAATTGGAGTTTTAATTAGCTATGTGAGAAATGTTTCAAAAGTGCAAAACATCTATGATATTTTAATTTGTTGTAGTGGTGCAGCCATTTAAACTGTGACCTCGTTAGGTTTAAAGAATTTTTTCGAACATAACCTTCATAAAACTTCAATGAAGTAGATACAGGCTATATTTCTGAAACTATCATAGACACATTTTGGTTTTAAAATTAAAGGAAACATATGAAAATTTTGAAATGGGAAGTCAGGCATTTTAGAGGTGAGGTATTTTTCGCTCTTCATTTAAGCCAGTGCCATAATATGAGTCTTGTTGTTAAGCCTGTAGCTGTCCTTGGTAAGCTTGGTCATCCATTACCTTTGTTACTGTGCTCCAGGCAGTTTGTGTATTAGGTGGTAAGAAGCACTCTGTCACTCTTTATTTGGGTTGGTCACTTTACTCCTGCAGAACCCGTGTGTGCCATTCACAGCACTTAAGGGAACAGCAGTTGCACTCTTCCCATCACATAAAGGAAATATAGCATGCTCTCTCAAACCAGGCACTTTCAAAGGAGTTATGGCTGCATTAGAAAGCCTTTCATTGGTGCACGGCACACTCACATACCTTAGTCAGTGTGTGACTAAGATATTTTGTTCAGAAGTTATAAAAGCACTGTGCTGCTGTAACTGGTTAATTTTTTTGGGTTTACTTTACTTTTAACCTCTCCAGTCGTGCTAAGAGCTCCCACACCACCCTTGCACTTGTTTTTATGACACACCGCATCGCTCTGAGCAGCTGCCAAGAAGAGAAAACACTGTTATTGTTCCTCGGAAGGACTGAGACAGCCCACCTGATCCTGACACACTGGTACATTCATGACTACTTGAGCAGGATCCAGGCATTCAGATGTGATATGATCCAAAGAGCTGCAGAAGTCAGGCTGAGAAGATAATGATCCACCACACCTTCCTGTTTCTATTTCACCTCGCCGAGCACTTCAACATATAGCGTGCCCTTGTTCATATACGAGCAAACACATCCGGAGTGCTTGGATACGGCCTGATAGTGCACGACCCAACATGTGCGCACGCTGCATCATTCCTTTCACTCTGACGTGAATGAAACTGAATGCAAAGTTTTACTCTTTCAAGAATTCTGCCATACTTAAAATGCAGTGCATGTACACATCTCCCTTCTCACTCGTGACCCGTTTCAAAGATTCTTTTTGATTTATTGACCTGCGCTTTTGCTTTTGTTTTCATTAAATTGGCTGTAAGATTTACCAAAAAAAAAAACCTGCTCATTAAAAAATCATTAGAGTTGCCTTCTCCTGGAAGGGCATAAACATCTCCACATCAAAGGATAAAGTCTTATTTATGTTATTAACTACCCATATGTGTATTGTAAAAAAACAAGGAACTAGATGGCATATTATGAAATATAATAATTTATTATTCTACATGAATACTTGCCCAGACAGTTTTCTATTTATAAATATTTTATGGAAAAGGGAAAGCAGTATTACACATCAGCCTGAAATGAGATGATGATTATAAAATGACTATTTTTTAACACCTGTTCTGGATAAAGACAATTTGAAAATGAGAAACACTGAATTACATTAAAGTTAATCGACAAACCATATTTAAAATGTATAAAATAAAAATGGCATCATTCAGTCCTTTGTTGTGCTTTTTGATCATTAACTCACTCAGTTTTGGAAGCAGCCCATTTTTGACCCCGTGTAAAGAGTTTCTCTGCAACATAAGTTGTTTTAAGGTTGTCCTTTCAGGCTCGCCGTCTTCTAACATGACACCCTGTGACACCATATTTCTTGATGGTCGACAGATGACTCTGTCTGCGACATTTCTGTGGTGAGCACGTCTGGCGACGCTTTCCCCCTTTCAGGAATTCATTTCCTGCTTGACAGCAAAACACGAAACATGAGCCAACAGATAACTGCTGTAGGTCGCTGGACACTTTTGGGGGCTGCGTCACACTGGTGTGCACTGTTAGATGGAGATGTGGCAACTGTCTTGTCTCAAACATTATAGTACAACACACTTTAAAGGTTACTGTATGGAACTTTTTACATGTACTAATAGTTTTTTATTACCACTCGGTGAATGGATTGTAATGTAACTTAAAAACTGAGACCTTACCCGACTTTCTTGGTTGCCTGTAACAGCCTGTGGACTTACATCTACATAAAGGACTCTGGCCACATTTTCTGGGAAAATCCAAAGGATGTAATGAACCTAACCAAAAAAATCCTACAGTATGCAACAGTAGCTAACTTTAGCTGATGTCACCAAACGACCAGCACCCACAAAACACAGAGTCCACAAATTATGTTTTTCCAAAGCTGCAGCCTGAAGATGGAACTTCATTGTTAAAGTTTGTGCTGGCTTAATTCAAGCTCTTACAGCCGCTGACTGAAGGTCCGTCTCTGGAGCTGCCGTCCGAGTTCGTCAGGGAGAAGTAATCTCTGAGCGGGCGGGATTTAAGGGAAAGGACAATGAGGTGCGCTAATTGCTACTTCTTGTCTCATCTGTCTAAAAAGCAATACATTTTTAAATAAATTTCTAGCTCACTGAATGCAAACTTTGCATTGCTGTAGAAGAGCTTAATGCTCAGTCAGGTTTCCCTGAATCAACAATGGTTTGATGATGAATAAATTCATCATATTTAGTGCCCCATGTCATAATTTAGTGACACCCCAACTGCTGAAAAAGAGACAACACTAACAGGTGAAATAATTTGTAATATTGTGGTTTTAGCTGACTGATATTAGCTAACATTTGCTTGCTTTCTAACATAGACAAATTGCAAGCAAGCAAATGTAGGAAATTACTTAGAGTGGATAACATCAGCTAATTCATTCAGACTCTTGGGGCTGGTTAGCAAATGACTTTGTAAGCTGCAAAGCAACCAACCCCAGATTCATGCCGTGTAGTTAAATTACAGCTTGTAGTCATGTTATTCTAAATATGACTGTAATTGATTTGTCAGTATTCTATCCACAGGATGTCAATTAACCACAGTTTGTCTCTTAATTGTTGCTGTTGTGGCCAGTGCAGAAGCTCGCTTGTGGCTACAGAGGATGCTTGCTGCAGTCCAGTTAACACTAAAAACAAAAATTTACATACCAAACCTTTAAAAGTAATATGCTCACTAGGGGTGGCCCTAAAATATAATCAGGATATTTAAGGGTATTTTTGCGATAATGATATTGTTGAAATATGACTAAGTAGTAAAAAAAAAAAAAGCATTATTGATTTAAGAAAATAGAATAGAAAATAGAATAAGTGATATAGTTTTACATGTCAACAGTTTGCCTTCAAATATTCAGTAACATCGTAACAAAAATTATCTCTCATTTCTTTAGTTTGTAAACAACAGCAGTTAAATCATAAATCAACAGATGATTTCCTTCTCTTATAGCAAAATCCTAAATGATTGATTGAATCACTTGACAACACAGACATCCGTCTGCGCATGGTGAGAGAGGAGAGGGAGAGACGCTGTGCTGCTGCCAGAGGAGCCGCTGACTGAGTTCCCTCTGAGCGGTAAGTCGCTAAAAGAGACTGAGAAGTCCGGGGCTGTTCATAAAACATGTAATAATTTGCTTTCAGCCATGCTTGCTGTTGCCGAGGGTAACAGTATGACGTCAATATGTCAACAAGTTGAAATATCAACTTATCACGATATGAATTATTGACATGATATTAAAAATGTATACGGGTATTATTGTGAACGAGATGATGTAGCACACCCCTCATGCTCACACTGTAACACAAGAGCTGCTACCTTCTCTGTGTAAAGAGGACATGTACTGTTACTGTTTGCAATGTACTATACTAATGTACTGTACTGTGAACGCATACACTAAGTTGTCCTCAAATATAATTCTGCCCTGACTCTTTCAAATGTAATTTTCAGAAAGCAATATTTCCTATATTTTGGCCAGTGTGCCAGTTAGTATTGTTAGCAATCATTTCTCAAAACAAACATGAAATCGAAATGATTCAAATCCAAAATATTGAAGTCATAAATTGATCTGAAGTTGAATCTTAGAGCAGCCCTCCTTATGTTCGCTCTTCAAACCAGCATATCCTCTGAGAGATGTTAGCTGTCAGATCCTGCAGAGCCCAAGCAGAGGCGTTCTGTGCCACCGCAATGTGTTTACATTCTAATCTGTGTGATGGACCTGCTTGATAAGGCTCAGGGCAGTTCTGCAGCATCAGGGGAAAAAGGGAGATCTCAGGGCTCGCTGCCAGCAGCAGCAGAGGTAGGCACCTTTTAGCAGTAGAGGACACACAGGCTAATGGATCCTCAGTCTCCCCTGATGACGCAGCCACAGCATGTTTTCTCCTCACTGAGCTTTGGGAGATGTCAAAGCAGAGTCAACCTGCTGGAAAAACAGAAACCTTGTCTCTCGGATACCAAGACTCTTGCTGGTTCTGTCATCGCTGGCTTTGTGCCAGCAGTTATCCGGGGTGGGATGGTGTCCGTGCCCCCGTTCATAAACACCGCCAACATCAGAATATTTTGCTTTCAGCTCACATCAGCCTGTGGAAGGAGGTTAAACACAAAAGTCTTTCAGGAAAAAACACCCGCGCCCCGTCAGATTCCAACCAATATAACATGTCAGCAGAGGAGGTCAAGGAAACATAAGCTGGAACAAGGAAATAATTACATTTTAAACTGCAAAGGAACGCTTGAATTGTGGCTGGCCAATATGGAAATAAATGTCTTGCTGCTGCAGGCAAAACGAAAAATCCACAGAATATTGTAATTATATTGCATGAAAATTGATATGCAGACAAAAACCAACAGTCTGTGCCTAAGTGCATGTCCTTATGTACAGTGCAAAAAAATATTAGTTTAACTTTAGGCTTTTGACGCCTAAAAACTGGGAGCAGTTGGATGAGATAATCCCACTTGTTCCCAGTGCAGTTTCCTTTGTCCCTTGTTTTCCCTTGTTCTCAGGATTTTGGTCAGAGATGAGTATCTTCAAACAAAACAAAACAAAAAAAACTGTTCTGGGAAAATGTTGAATTTGCATTGATGTTTGGATTGGACACAAGTAAAATAATCTTTACACGTTGGTGGATTTATTGGTTTTGCTTTGCTTATAAACTAAGATTGTGCTATTCAGTAAGGTTGGCCAAACACTGTATTTTCTTTGCCAGTGTGTTCCACTGTAATTGTTTGTCTAATACAAACAGAGGATTATAATCCATGATGCCAAGTTTCAGTTTTGAAAGAGTCTTTGGATCCATCTTTTTATAATCTTCCATTTCCTGTAACTCATCTCAGGCGTATAGCTTGACTTGATTTCTCGACGGTCACCCCTTTCTATGGTTATTTGTGCATGTTTTTATTAGCACTTTTATATGTATACTTGGCTTAATGCTAAAAAAAGTACAATGCCAGACTAATTGCTAAACCATTGGAGCTCATCCTCAGTCTTACACGTATAGTGTGATGTGGGTAATGACAGTGGAGGAGAGTTGAGCTAACGTCCACCTGTCAACAACTCTTCCTGCTCGTGGTTCATTTGGGCTCGGCTAGATGACAGTTGCAGGCAGTTTCTGTCACACTTGTGATTACCGCGTCTGTTTTAAGTGGCTTGAAGACAGTAGATCTAGTTGGGATGCATGAGAAAATCACCGTGCAGATAGCCCTCTCTCCTTTTCAGCTCTCTGTGAATTACATGGTCTGTGATTGTTTTTGTCTTGTGAGTTTGGGCTGGGATCAAACTTCTGAGGTTTCCTTGTCAGAACTGTTCCGTTATATTTTCGTCTCCTGAGCCTCATTCAGATTCTGTGGTCGTATTTGTTGTCATTGAGGCTAATAGTAGATGTCACTTCATAGCTTATTCTTAAGCTGGCATCTTTGGCATCACGTAGTGATTTTGCTTATTGGAAAGGGAGACCATCCTTCAATCAGAATGCCTGGCCTTATGTCCTGCATTGGTATATTATACTATACTCTCCCTGCTCTGGAGACTAATACTGGGACGTTGATAACAGTGATGGAGAGACATTACAGCTGCATCAAATTTATTTCATACTTAAGGGGGCCGGGCGATACTTGCAGAGAGCTACAGAAAAGGCTCACATACACACAGTCTTCTACAAGCAACTGATGGATGTTCCTGCAGTGCCCCAGCAGGGTGACATTTTTGGCTTTTAGGTAAATTCCTAGTAAACCACTAGATGTACTGGCACAGACATTTGTAAAAACATTTATAGTTTCTAGGGGGTAAGTCCCCGAGACCTTAATGATCCCCTGATTTTTTTCTGTAGTGCCACCATGAGGTTCACATTTGTGGATTTGAATCACATATCTCAACAGTTGTTAAATGAATTGCCATAAAACATTGGTACAGACATTCATTTAACCTTTTGGGATGATTTGTAAGAACTATGATCTCCTGACCTTTCATTTAGTATCTTTATGAGGTCAAAATTTCAGCATTTGATAATTTGGTTTGACCAAATACCTGCAAAAGTAATGATGTTCCCATCACCTTCAGCTGTACTCAGTGTTGTAGTAGTCGAGATAAGTCTTGGGGCTCTAGTTTCCCAGCCCGGCGCAGGGTGGCGCAGGGTGGCGAACCCTGCACAGAGCTAGTTTTGAGCAGTGCAACCCGAGGCGCGCTCGGTTTGGTAGTTTGGCAGACCGAGGTGCGCTGAGATGGGTGTGGCGGTGCAGCAGGGTGAGGTGTTGACATATCCAGCTTGGCGCAGTGACAGTTTCGTGCCAAAAGGCTTCACCGAAGGTTCGCTAAAAGCTCGCCAGCTGAAACCAGGTCTACTGTCAGCGCAGGCAGAGCGCAGCCGGTGTAGGGGAAGTTTGGCTGACCGGTGGACAGTGCACACACGTCACCAAAACCTCACAGGCAGGTTTCCACAATATCAGGCACATTAACGATGCAATAAATAGCCACAAAAACCACTATTCAATGCAACTATCTGCAATCAGCACATAAATGTATCTCTATATCGACTGTCCCATCACATCTGATGTCAGATCAAAGGGGATTGGCACTGTTTGGCACGTTTGGCACGCGTAATGGAAACCCAACCTGATTTGATTAACACAGCTGCAAACTAATGAGTTCACATCCCTCTCAGCCAACCACAAACAGCAACAGCATCAGATAGGGAATATATATTCAGCATCTGTCATCTTAGAAAAGTCAAAAGAAAAGAAACAGTGAGACTGCGAGAGAGAAAGAGAGCGCGCGCGCACGAGAGAAACGCAACATTGATTTACAGTTGTGGTGACCTCCTCCCAGGCTACCTTTGCATCATCAGCCCGTGGAGGTCTGCTCGCAGTTCTGTATATTCGGACACTGCGAGCTTGGACCTCCCGGACCAAAACATCAGTTTCCTCCTGGGAGAAGTTTGGCCGTCTGACGCTGCTGCTCTCTTCTGCCATGGTGAATTGAGTAAACTCTCATTACGCCTTCGCGCGGCGCATTTAAGGGCGAGGAGAGGTGCTCATTTGATTGGTGTGATGTGTGTAAAACCCACTCTACGCCTTCTCTCCTCCCTCTTTTCGACTTGCGCCGGTAGGAGGGACAGAGGTGGGAAAGAGGAGTAGCTGCGCCAGGCGCACAGTGTGCCAAACTTGCAAAATCCACCTGGTCACACCCAGTTGGCGAAGCGCAGGTGTGCTGCGCCTCCGCCTCGCCCGGTCTGTGAAACTAGAGGCCTAGGTGTTGAGACTGGTCTCAAGACCACTTTTTTAAGGTCTCAATCAGCCTCAGACTTGACTGTGTTTTTACTGGATCTTGTCTCGGCTTCAGAGAAAGAGGACTCAGGATTCTATTTCAGGACCGGTCAAGACCACACCTGTGGGCATCTTCTTACTATATAATGACGGAAACTCCGTGTGTGTGTGTGTGTGTCTGTGTGTCTGTGTCTGTGTCTGTCCGTCTGTCTGTGTGTCTGTTCCACATTTTTCTCCTCATTGACTTGGTCAATCCATGTGAAATTTGGCACAGTGGTAGAGGGTCATGGGAGGATGCGAATGAAGCAATATTACATCAATTGGCCAAAGGGGGGCGCTATAGCAACTGATTGGAATTGCAAACTTTGAATGGGCATATCTCATGCCCCGTATGTCGTAGAGACATGAAACTTTGCACAAGATGCCTTGTGAGGAACAAATTTGCCTTGAGAACCCATAACTTCCGATTATATAGATTTTCCGCCATTTTGAGTCTTTTGAAAAACACTTCAAATCGATCTCTTCCTAGGAAGTTTGACCGATCTGCATGAAACTCAGTGAACATAATCTAGGGACCAATATCTAAAGTTCCCTCTTGGCAAAAGTTGGAAAACTTACTAAAACTGAGCTTCTATAAGGCAATGAATATTGCGGAGGGCGTGGCTCATCACATAAAGGTGTATAATATCTCAAGGGTTTCACCGATCACCACGCAACTTTGTAGGCATATGACCACACATAATCTGAGGGGACCCCTCCATTATTGACCCCATCAAACAAAATGGGGGCGCTAGAGAGCTAATTTCTTATCTAGGCCTAACCGCCATATTGATTTTTACTAAACTTGGTAGATATGTAGAACAGGACGCCTCAAGGTGACTGGAGAAATTTAACTCTAATTGGCAACTAAACTCTAAAATGCGACTGATCGCTGTGGCTGCAATCGTACTGTCAAGTTCACAAAAACTCTGTCTGAATACATTGCTCTTCTTAATGGGTACAGTCGACTATTTAATCTGCAATTTCCTATGACCTAGATCCCAAACACACACCATGTGAAACTGTACGTGAACTGTGCACTCAATGGGTATGGACTAGTATCACTAAATTTCACAAAAAGGAGTGTTGAATAAGATGGTTAAGTTGACTGCAGCTTCTTAGTGTTTGTATTTGGTTGCTCATAGAAAACAAGGAAAATTTCCACATATAATTTCACTTCTGAAACACCCTTTGACATTTCTTGTGGTACACATGTAGATACACACACACACACACATATATATGTAGTATGGGAAAAAATGAGGTGAATGAAGAGGAATCTTCATTTGTTTTCTGCTGGTGTTTTTATGGGAATGTGGATCTTTCACATCAGTTTTAAGGAATGCGTATGGTTTTCATATTTCAGCATTTTATGGACTCGCATTGATCTGGTCTCAACTTCTCAAAGACTTGGTCTTGTCTTGGTCTTGATACACTGGTACTGGTCATGACTTGATCTCGATTTAGGTGGTCTTGACTACAACACTAACTGTACTTTGTGTTTAGTGCTAATTAACAAATGTTAAAGTACAAAATAGTTTTTGATTTTTTGCTTTGACTCAAAATTATGAGGTTCATGTAAACTGCACAATGTATTACCCATTGAATAATGACACTATCTGCATCTAGATTGGTTCCCTATAAGCCTTGCTTTCAGTATGCAATTCTGTCTGCCACTGGGAACAGTCTCCAGCAAAAATGAAAACTTGATTTTATGACACAGAGGAAGCGCAAGAATCATTGCTCAATTAAAACGGGAAGAGGACAGCACTTTTGTTTTCCCCAGTAGCTATCAGTCTCTATCCCCAGTTACCAAAGAGTATCACTGTAAATTCTTTGCAGTTACTATCCCCAGTATTTGAAAAAAAGGCAGATGCTGGAACAGCCAAAGTACTTGTACAAACTGTGGTAGTTGCTGGGCTCTGAGGAAAACAGAAAGCAATCCTGTTGTCTTTCTGACAGTACCAACAACAGTTATAATACTTGAAATGCTGGTGTTAAGTGTTTCTACTTTAACATGCTAACGAGCTGAACTAAGATGGTGAGTATGGTGAGTAACAGCCCTGTTAAATGTCAGCATATTAGCATTTCTTCTAACATCTTCATTGTAAGTTTTAGTGACCTAACTTTTACTTAATTTGCCATAACCAAAGACTTTTTGTTGTCTAACCTGAACCATGCCATAACCATATGTGTGGAAATTTTAGAAATAACCAAAAAATACTTAACATTCAGAAGCCTCATCATTGTACAACATCTAGGGTTTCACACGTTTATCCATTATCAGCATTATGTCTGAGAGACAAATGATGATGAAGTCTTATGGAGACTCGGGGGGAGGTACATGTTTAAGAGATGTGTCTGAGTGACCCCATAGCCAAGAAGCCATGTAGGAGAATTACCTTGTGGGCTCATTACCGGGGTCCACCGCCTGTTCGGCAAGGGGCAGGGTCAAGGGATATATCTAGTCTGGAACGAAATATATCTCATACAGCAGAAGAAATTGAGAGTTGAATAAGGCAAGTTCTCAGGTACCAGCATCCAGATGACTCATCTCTTAGTGCTTGAAAAAAATGTGACATAGCCCAGAATTTCCCGGATTCAGTATTTATCAAAAAATACTCATACCTTTCACTGGTACTTATACTGTATACTGAGCATTATTTTCAGCGATTGCACAAATGAAAGCCAGTGAAGATCAACATGTTAGTTAAATGTTAAATATTTAACAGCCAATCAGTTCATTCACACTTTGAGCTGCGTTAATGCAGAAAGAGAGAGGGCTACATTAAACCTGGAATGAGGTTGCAGGTTGAAATTGGAGAGGTAGAAAATCTCTAGGGGGATTGCTGTCATCAGTTAAACCTATAAAAGTTAAAGCTATAACCATTTGTATCTTTAATTAAGATATTGATCCCCCCTACCCTTTCTTACCAATTCCAAGCATTCCTTCGAATAAAAGAAAAATAAACAGAATAAATGAGACTGTTTATGTCTCCTTTCCCTGCTATAAAATTAAAGGTGAGTTATATTGCTGGAAAATCCACTTTGTTTTATTGGTTAACTGTTGGAAATTCAAGAACATTTTTAGACATGATAAAATGAGCTCCATTTTATTTGTGTCATAAAGCCTATAAGGAACTGTTCAGTATTCTCTGCAATGCGTTTCTACTGCTGTTATGGCATTTGGCATCATGTTTTTGGGTTGTCTGTCCATCCCATCGTCTTGACTGTGATTATTCAGGAACACCTTAGTAATTGTCTCCCAAGTTGGTAGAAACGTCCACTTGGACTCAAGGATAACTGATAATATCTTATGGTGGTCAAAGGTCACTGTGACCTCACGTCTATACCTCCTGAATGCAGTGTCTCAGGAATTTCATTACCTCTGGCGCAAACATCCACTGTGACATCATGATGTTCTGCAGAAACACTTTCCTGGCCTTATTCAAAGCCAGAACTCAGGAACAGAAGGAGAGACATTTGCTCGGATACTGAATTGGTGTCACTTATCTTGGGGGTCCGCCTTGAAACTGTGCTGATTATATAGCTATTCTGTGCTGCTGGGTTGAGCTTCTTTGCAGCAGCATTAATATTTGAGGCATTGTCTACTGTCATGGCTACAATCTTATGTTCTGTCCTCTTCCTCTCGTTGTCCGCCACAAGCTTATTGGTTTTGCTGATATTGAGCTTCAGGTGATTGTCGCAGCACCGTGTGACGACGCTCTCTATCAGTCCTCTGTACTGTACTGGACTGGACTGTAAAAGTAGTCTCTAATTAAAGACTGCATGTTTGTCCCTGGAAATTATTCACTGAAATCTTACATATCAATATATCGATGACATTTCACAGAAAATACACCTTATACATTTTTTTACATTCTTACAGTCTGGAAAGACATGGATGTGGACTGCAACATACATACAACCGCGAGGCGGTGAACCTAGTTTTCCTTTATACATCATTCGGCTTTTTGACCTCTACACTGCTTGATGCATTACTTTATGATGTTCGTCTCAAATTGAGTGAATTCGCTGCAATTACGGCAACCCAGAGCGTGAACTTTTCAGACCTCTCAGTATTACTCTTTTTCCTGAAACCACATCAGAAAATATAGTTAGCTCTTCTGCTGCCACCCACTCAGTCCTACGTAGCTGATGGGTTTGACCTTAAGCTGTGTGGTGACCTTTCATCAAAACAAAGTCTTGTCTGAGTAGAAATGCTCAGAGTCAATCACACACTCACACACATGCTATAAAATCAATTAATACATTTTTTAAAACAAAGAACACTGTATACACCTTTTGCACTTCAGTTTTGTTTTGGTCTGACTTGTGTAACTGACCTCAGTCCCTTGTTTCTCAGCGCTCAGCAAATATTAACAACTTTGAGGCAGTGCCTATTCTTATGCAACCTTCTGTAAACACCTTAGACCTATTGTGTGGCCTCGGAGTACTGCTTGCCTTTGAAGCTTAAAACAGGATTTGCACTCTTACAGCAAAACCAACAACAAATCAAAGTTTACAGAAACAGTTTGACAAAACCCTGTAAGTTAAAGGCTTTTCCTAGATTTGTTTCTGGGCAAAACCATCAACCTATTATCTAGTGTTGTCACGATACCAAAATCTTTGTTTCGGTACCGATACCAATATGAATTTCGATACTTTTCGGTACTTCTTGCTAAGGAAAAGTCCTTTTGGATACAAACCTTTAGAACAATAAATAGTAGGCGTGTAACGGTACCAAAAAAATCATGGTTCGGTAAGTACCTCGGTGCGGACGTCACGGTTTGGTAACTCAAATGTCCCACCAAGTTTGTGTTGTCTCGTGTTGTCTCCCTTTGCGAGGCAGACTTTCTCTTGTCTTTTTTCACATGTGCCAGCTGCGAGTGTTGATACAGGTGTTGTCATACACACCACTTGTGCAATCTGTGCTCCAATAGGAACAAGAAAGGCATTCGCGTGCATAAATGAGTAAAATAAATTAACTAAATGAATAAATTGAATCAATTTCAAAGTACCGGTATTTTCCAAATGCAGTATAGTACCGTTTGGAATACTCTAGTACTGTGGTACTATTTTAGTACCGGTATACCATGCAGCACTATTATAATCAATATTTTTATGTTAATAATGAATCACATGAAGAGGTAGCTGGTAGTGATGAGTCCATATGTAATTATCAATGGACTCTGTAGGTTCCGTTAAGATCTGTGAATCTTGATAGAGTCTTGTAGCCCATTGCTTTAATTATCAGGCCCACAACGTTACTGATTTGGTTGACTCTCACCGCTCTCACAGTTTTCAGCCACAGAAGGCAGATGTCTTCAGCAAAAATGCTCTAATGGTTGAACTGGTGTTGACTGCCCAATACCAAATGACAAACTGTTAAAGGTAAAGGTGCAGGAAGTTTTGGTTAGTGTGTGTAAACTAGGGCTGTCAAAATAACCCATTAATTTTGGTCAATTAATCACAGAAAAAAATACCGCTTTCAAAAAACGCTGATTAATTGCTTTCCGTGGTGCCGTTTGACTCGTTGCGTCATTGAAGGCCACAGTGGCTTTGTCACATGATGGAGGCAGACAAAATGATGTTGCTTGGCCCTGTGAATGGAACATTTACATTTTGAATACGCCCAGATGGAACTGTTGATAGGAGCACCGTTCTCTGCGATTTCTGCAGTGAGGAATTTTCGTACCATTGGAGAACTAAAAGCCTGAAATATCACCTCAACGCAAAGAATTTAGCAGCAAACCCAGAGGTCCGAGCTAGCACAGCCTCTGTTGCTGGCGCTGAAAGCCTGGTCAAAACAGTCCCGACTTCACCTGCATGCTGTCATAGGCTGGGGGCTACACGCCTACATATGTCCTGGACACAATAAATAAGAGGAAAAGAAGAAAATACAGGCAGAGGGCTGAGTCTCTGCAGAAAAATACACAGCTATGTACTTCTAGTGGGTCATAAGTGGTGATTGAGAAGGATTACTCATGTATGAGTCAGTACATTTTTTAAAGAAAATTGTGCAGAGTAAATAGCAAATAAAGAACAGATATTTGTCTCAGGAGTTGGTGGAGGCTAAAACAGAGCTAAAAGTAGAGTGAACTAAGAAAAATGACTCAAATGAATGCTAAAAATAGTGATAATAATAATGACTTTATTAAGGACACAGAGCAGACAATCATTTACGTATAAAAATACAATATAATAAATACAATATATATGAAAAGACAATAGAAACCCCACACTACATTCTGCATATTCATATTAAAAGACAAAATTCAATAAACTGCACCCACAAACAAGCTGGAGAGCCAGTCTTGATGAAAACCTGACTGAGCTCAGCTCAGGGTCGGCCAAGGCCTCAATGATACCATTTTCTGAGACAGACAGCCTGCACATATATCAGTATATAAGATTTCATATTAAGGCAGGGCAGAAGGCACACCAACAGTTTCAACATTTGGCTGGCACTGCACCATCATGGAAGTTTTAGAAGCATCATTATAGGCCATGTTTTAATATTGCTCCACATCTGTTAAATGTGTAAATAGCCAACTTTATACATTTGTTTGTCGCATCAGCTTTATCAGATAATCATATGTCAGTGTTGTGTTTACAGCTTGTTTCCACTGTCACCAAGCAACCCAAAAAAAAGAATCAGTCAATGCAGATTGTTCTATATCACATCAGAGGTTTGTGTCCTAAATGGATGATCTGTACTGCTGCTACTTTGTTTGGTTATTCCATTTTCCGCACTAAGCCGCACAACTTCGATTCCCCCTTCTGTTTCTGCCCACTCTGTAAAGCAATTTGCAATTAAAATCTGAATGTGTTCAGATGCATCAAAAGGCCTCCATACTGAAGCCCCACTGGAGTCATGGATACATAGAAGTGTCTGCACCCGTGTGAATTACTCATCCAAACGGAGAGAGTCTTGTCAATTACCTTCCTGCTGTTTTCCTGTATTTAAATTCATCCCTCACTTTCTTCATTGTGCTCTCCCTACAGCTGGGATCAGCTCAATAACAGCCAGCATGAGAGCCTGAATAATGACACTGTGAAATTTCCTATTCTTGTCAGCGGAATGAAAAGTCTCTCTCGCTCCCGCCCCTCCCCAGTTGTCATATACAAAGCAGCGTGAGCAGGAACTTGTAGGAATAATATTTTTTCTGATATCTTGGCTGTGTGGATATAAGGGTGCGACTGTGGGGTAAATGAAACACTCATCACTCTAGATTGATGGGCCGGAGATGGCGTCGGCACGGTGCGTCAACGGCTCACTGGCGATGTGGCGTGCTAGCAGACGGGTGATGAAGATGCAGGAGCCTGAAATGTGCTTTGAGTTAATGGGGTACATACTGCTCGCACAGCAGCAGGAAGTTTTGCCACAAACAAGAAGGACACTTTTTGGCTCTGAGGCTTGCTTTTGATTATGTTGAAAGATTGTTTGCTCTCCCTAGTTGGCAATTGGCTGGAAACATGCTGATGAGAGAGTGGAGGCCTTTTCATCTGTGTGCTATAACCATTACCTGAAATGACTGGTTGTAAATCAAAAATTTGAGCAGTAGTGGGGAGGGGACGGTTTTTTCACTGACGGCAAAAGAAAAGAAGACATTAGAGTAATGAAAAATGTGTAGTGCGATCTTTAACAAGTATTCTGATGTCTCATTGTTGCTCATTGACTGGAACCAACCAAGCTACAAAATAGATTTTTCATAATCAAGACGGAATTCCATTTATGTTTGATAGTTCTTTCCTCTGGCAGAGTTTTTGTTTTCCCCCTTTTAATTGAGTTTTCAGATTAATTGCCTGGAAAAACCTGTTGCTCTCCACTTGTGCTCTCTTACAGGGAAAATGTCAAATATCCGTGCAGTCAGGAAGAGGCAACAGCTGAATAACTTGGTTGCTATGGTTACAGAGCTAGCCAGGCCAGGACACACCGTTGTGGACTTCTGCAGCGGAACGGTGCGTGTGTTCATCCATCAGTCCAGGCCATGCATGTATATTTATCACTGCACCTGATGGCTGCGTTAGACGGCTGCTCCATTAGCAGCCAGCTGAAAAGATCTAGTCCTCATATGCCTTCGTGTTTTTTCTTGCCTCTTCAAATGACTTTTGTTGTTGGCCGGCGCACACAGACAGACTGGTAATTACACTCATGAAAATGCATGCTCAGTGCGGTAGCGCTGCATGGCTAAAGGGTCAATACTTGGTTGGAAAGGGCAGCACTAATCATAACTCCATTGATGCCCCCTTTGATGCATGCTGCTTTCCTATTGTGCATTTTTTTTTTCTTTCTCTCTTTCTTTGTGCTGTCTCTCAGGGCCATGTGGGGATTGTTCTGGCTCACACAATTCCAGATTGCCAGGTAACGTGTGTATTTGTGCAGATGTGTGTGTCTAATCAATTTTTTTTGTGTGTGTGCTTAGATTAAATGAACATTTTGAAGACTTGACTTTAGACTCTGGTCATTCTTAACAGGCAATTATCATTATTTTTGACATTAAAGGAAACAAAGAATACCAAGGTATCAACAGATAATGATGAAATGATTATTATTAACCATTAAATGCACCCCTATATTGCTGTACTGTGTGATTTTTTTTGAAAACTGGTCACATAATGTTTTTAGGCCCTCTGTTCTGATTAAAGTCTGAGTTTATTGTTAATTTTAAGAGCTTTTATTGATTTTGTTTTCTCGCACTTACAAACCGTAATACTGCTCATTCCATGTCATCTCAAAAATAGCAATCACATGCAGCTGTGTGATTTTATTCTGCTTCTGTTCAAGGTCATCCTCATAGAGAACAAAGAGGAGTCCTTGGTCAGGGCTCAGAGTCGGAGCGCTGAGCTCGGGCTGAAAAACATTGGCTTCATTCAGGCCAATTTGGACTACTTCACCGGGCCATTTCACATTGGGGTGAGCATAGCAAATAACACTATCTCAGAGATTGTGCCTTTGCAATATGTTTGTCTCTGGAAATAAAATTAATGAATAATCCCAGTATTATCTGTACTGAACTATGTGCTTATGCCTTTGCAATCTATGTAAGGAGAGACTGTCTGTCTGTCTGTATTTACATACATAGATATGTATGTGTGTGTGTGGGTGTGTGTATTGCTGAAGACCAAAGGAAGTGCAGTGTGACATTCGAGATCTTGAGATCTAAGGGACATATTTATTAGTAATGTATTATGCGCACACTGTGCAGTATATTAAGAGGGGACCCCTATTACCGCTCTGCGCTTGCTACAGTATATTCAGGAGCAGATGAAGAAAGAGAGATCAGAGATGCTGAACATGTTGCAGAGGCAGTCCATGTGGTGTACGGACCAATTGTAGAGTATGGACTAGCAGCTGGAGAGGTGCCCTGGAGCAAGGCACCAAACCCCCAGAGTGTGTCAGGGGTGCCATAACATGGCCGACCCTGCACTATCCCTGTTAATTGCATGTGTGTGTTGTGTTAAAAGAGGGATTGCGGAAGCTGTATTTCAGCTGTAAGTTGCCAGGGTTTATGTGGATTGACAAATACAGAATTAAATTAAAAATAATAATTAAAAAATAAATCATAGCAAACTTCAGGTATCAGCTATGTAACTTTCAGATTGAATGCTGATTGTGGCAGACCTAAGGAAGCACAATATTGAGTGTGAAGCTATTTGAATGAGCAGCTCTCGAGAAAGCTGCAAGGTAACCACAGTAAGTCACTGCTGCCTGCATACACATGGCAAGAGAGGAGACAGAGGGAGAGACTCTCTGCTGTTGCCAGAGAAGCTGCTGACTGAGTTTACCCTGAGCAGTAAGTTGGCGAAGGGGTCTGAAAAGTCTAATGAGAAAGTTGCCAAGTTGGTTATACTGAGTGTGTGTGTGTGTGTGTGTGTGTGTGTGTGTGTGTGTGTGTGTGTGTTTCAGGTGCCTGCATGATAGTGAAGGGGCAGGGATAGTGATGTTTGCCACACAAAATGTAGTGACTGTATGGATTCAGAATTCATATTAAATATTCTGGCAGTAAAAAAATAGCTCAATAGTCTAGACACACACCTGTCCTGTCTCCCCCCATTGCTCCTTTTGTTTGAATCTATTTTTAGTGAAACTCAATAGTGGACTATCGATAGTGGCAGCTCTGTGGACGGGGGCTCGCCCATCCCGCTGTGCCTTGCGGACGCTAAGCAATCCGTCTGTTGCCAATAGGCACCTTTAGAGCAGGCACTCGCTAGTATAAAAAAGCAGACACTGTAGCACTGATCTAATTTCCTTTGTTTCTATGTAATTTGCGTTGTTAAGCTGTAATCAAAATCCAATTTTCAATTTCCACATTTGATTTTTTTTTTTTTGAGGAAATGAAATTGCTTTTCACAATTACACAATAGCTCTCTAACAGACAAGTGAAACAATTGTTTGACACAAAGACAATGTAATTAGCAGTGACCTTTAGTGTGAAAACTCTGAAGCTTCCGAGGCAAAATCTTTTTCATCCACTGAAACATAAAGAATCAAACTACTGTGGCCCCACTGTCATAGTGGACGTCAACGATGATGTGTTTACATCAGCAATTTCATGACACTGATCTTACTATATAATGACGAAAACTCTGTCTGTGTGTCTGTTCCACGTTTTTCTCCTCACTGACTTGGTCAATCCATGTGAAATTTGGCACAGTGGTAGAGGGTCATGGGAGGATGCGAATGAAGCAATATTACATCCATTGGCCAAAGGGGGGCGCTATAGCAGCCAATTGAAATTGCAAACTTTGAATGGGCATATCTATCTATGTTGTAGAGACATGAAACTTTGCACAGAGATGCCTCTCCTCATGAGGAACAAATTTGCCTCGAGAACCCATAACTTCCGGTTATATAGATTTTCCGCCATTTTGAATTTTTTGAAAAACACTTCAAAATCGATCTCTTCCTAGGAAGTTTGACCGATCTGCATGAAACTCATTGAACATAATCTAGGGACCAATATCTAAAGTTCCCTCTTGGCAAAGGTTGGAAAACTTACTAAAACTGAGCTTCTATAAGGCAATGAATATTGTGGAGGGCGTGGCTCATCACATAAAGGTGTATAACATCTCAAGGGTTTCACCGATCACCACGCAACTTTGTAGGCATATGACCACACATAATCTGAGGGGACCCCTCCATTATTGACCCCATCAAACAAAATGGGGGCGCTAGAGAGCTAATTTCTTATCTAGGCCTAACCGCCATGTCGATTTTTACTAAACTTGGTAAATATGTAGAACAGGACGCCTCAAGGTGACTGGAGAAATTTAACTCTGATTAGCAACTGGGTGGCGCTATAACAACAGAAAAATGCTTAAAAATGGCTAAAATGTGACTGATCGCTGTGGCTCCCCCTGTGGCCCAATGTTGTTGTTTTTTTTCTAATTTTTGGTATGACTAAGTCATGGTATGGTATGCTGTACATAATCACGGAAACTGTCAGTCAGTCATTCTGTCTGTCCTACGTTTTTCTACTCACTGACGTGGTCAATCTATGTGAAACTGCACATAGGCATTGAGGCTTGGCATAGGTAGAAGGTGACAAAGCTACCAAGGTATGGACTAGTGTGTTTTAGTTTATTAAAATTCTGTAACAGACGTATCAGCAGAGTAATCATCCAGCTCCATATTGCTTTAAAGGGCCAGTGTGTAATATTTGGCATGGTTTATTGTCAAATCTGAATCTGAATATTCTACCCATTAATATGTTTATATAAGTGTATAATCGCTATAAAATAAAATTCGTTTGGTTTTCGTAGCCTTATAATTATGCTTTTATATATATATATATATATATATATATATATATATATATATATATATATATATAGCAAGGGCCTTGCTTTAGAGAGGTCGCCATCTTGTGCCGCCATGTATGTAAGGCAGACCGAGCGGACAATCCAGCCAGCCAGAGATAATGAATGAACCAACGAAGACCAACAGCAGAGAGTGTTCGTAGTTCGTCGATAGAGAGTAGTGAAAAGTTTTTTTAGTTATAAAGTTTGCGAATGGACCACACTTACCACGCAACAAGAGAGAATGAACCTGAACGGTCATCTGCGAGGAAAAAAAGACGCAACTTCACTCCTTGTGATGCACTCTCTGTGGCACTTTTCCTCCTGATGATATATCTCCCCAGCGATGGTAGCAGTAGCACCGAATCCCATTCTGTGCAACCGCCCGCTCAGCATCCAAGTTCCTCATCTGTATGCTCCGGCTCAACAGGTATGGCTCTGGGTCTGGAGATTGGTGGAGCAGAGAGGGGAGGGGGTCCCCACTCGGTATTGTAAACGAGTGTGTGTATGGAGTGTGTGTGTTATGCTAGAAGAGTCAGAGTTTGGGACGGAGTCTTTTACCCCCTGGAGTGTTACCGGAGTTTTTGGAGTGCTCAAATAAACGGTCTCCTGTGCATGAGGGATTCATTACAATATCGTAACATGGCTTAGATTACTAAATAAACATTCACCTCGTTGCTAGATAGACCTACTCCTGAAAAAACTTGTGTCTGCGCAAGGCTTTTTGTCCCTACGAGGCCACCGTCATTTACCCGACGGGAGGGGTGAGTGAGTGAGCCCTGCAATCTAGAATTTGACCACTGATGTCACTGTTTTCAATGGTTTTCAACCCATTTTACACACTGGCCCTTTAATACTTTTTATGTAAGAAGTTGGCATGATGTTTGAAAGCATTGCTGTTGCCAAACAGTTGCCATCATTCAGCTTTCATTATGTGAGATATTACCTTTTCTCTTAAATGTTCATAGTGATAATTGAGCCAGTAACATGGTGTTTCTTATTTCTAATGATGTATTGAAACAGAGAAATAAACACCTTTGATTAACACTGCATAAACAACGTGCTTCTTCCTAGTCTGCCACGATCGCCACTTTACGGCGAGGTGTCTGAACATTGGTTTTTTTGCCTTATATTAGTTATTTATTTTTGGGGGGAAGCTCAGCCACACATCACATGGAGAGACGTGTCATTCCCTCATCTTTTTCCAGAAACTGAAAATGCCAGTGTGCAATTATTTTTGTCAGTGCAGCTAAGATGGCTTTTCATTTCCTGAAGTGGAGCTTTTAATCAGAACCCTTTTAGTGCTCTGCACTTCAGTCAAGCAGTGTATGTCACTGTCCCCCTCTCTGCTTATTGGAAAGCCAAAAGGCAGTTTTACCCAGAAAATGAAGGACAAAGGTAATGTCAGGGTGAGAGGATCCGTTCAGTGAGGCCCATCTCTGTTTGTTCTTGTCTGCTTTGAAAAACCTGCTGTCCTTTGGGTTCGCTTTCAACAAACATTTGGCCAAGATGTTAAAACTTACGCTCTTATTAAAGGCTTAGGAGTCATCTTTGGAAAGGAAAGTGCATTCTTTGGAAGGTAAAAAATGGTTGCCAGCCATTTCATGTTTTATGTAGTTAACTTGGCCGTGTCACCCTTTTACTCAATTCATCACACACATTTTTTACACCGACATATCTGCCAAGACTGCAGCACTGCCCATTTGTGTTTGTTAAGCTTAAAGATCCGGCTTAGTAAATGTGTTTAGTTCTGCACAGCTACCTGCGACAACAGAATAAATATTTTACTGTCTTCAATCTCTACACTTAATGGGGCTGAAACAATCTAAAATTCAGCATCGGGCAGCACTCTCCAGCTGCAAGTTGAAACCCTTGCTAGCCCTTTTTAAAACACCCACCTTCATCTGCACAGCTCTTGACTTCTCGAAATGATAATTACTATCAATTTAGAGCAAATAGGTCCTTAACTGTGGTAGTTTATTGGCTGCTTGAATCTGGCTGTGTCACATAAAAACAGGTCTTTGGGATTTTTTTTTTTTTTTTTAAAAATGGTCCTCTCACCTTATGAAGACTGAGTTTCTGTTTTCACACAGGCGACATTTTGCTCTGCCGTGGAATCTTCATCGTCATCACTCTTGATCGTTGTTGTTATTTATGTGTCTCAGGTCAGTGTCTTCCCCCAAACATGTTGGGGAGATCCATCTTCCCGCTCTGTGTCACAGCCCAGTTTGAGAAAAGCCAGCTGTTCTCGTAGTCCTTGCTTAAACTCTCTCTGGGACAAATAGGAAAATATATATATATATATATATGTGTATATGTGTGTGTGTATGTATATATATATATATATATATATATATATATATATATACATATATATATATATATATATACACATATATATATATATATATATATATATATATATATATATATATATGTACCTGCTGTAATTAGGAACTATTGTTCCAGCATCGTCACTCCACTGAGACCCGTTCCACTTGGCAAGAAACAAACAGCACAGATTATTCTTCTCGACAATATGTGGGTGTTTTTCGTAGCCTAGTCAGAGAGTTTACACGCACACACACACACACACACACACACACACACACATACGGCTTTTGAATGGATGTTAAGATTTATGTATGAAACAGGTGCTCAAGTTGGTCCGTCTCTGCACTGCTTGAGATTCCTACCTCAACATCTACGCAGCCTCAGCTGTTGCTTTGGCTGAGAGTCCTCCTGCATGATACAGATATTTCCACCTGAAGGAGCCAGCCATCACACTGATTTTAATTCTGTTATGTATAATGCATGGTCCCATTTTTAGGCACGCTCATTTAATCAGGCTAATTAAGTTGAGGTGTCCCTATTCTTAGTCAGTCTCGGCTCTTCCTGTCTGCAGTTGCACATCCCAGGTGTTAGACCAGCATCAGAACTAACCTCTGCACACAGTGTATTTATTTTTATTCCTTCTCCCTGTCAGATACCATTGAGCCAACACACCTTAAAGGCAGGAGAAGTTGTGGAGCTTGAAGTTGATTTGGATTTTACTGCATCCAGGTCCATTATTGGTTTTGCTCAAGGGTCTGATTGTTTGCAATTGATTGTTCCAGTAGACGTCTTTTATGCTTGTGTGAAGGAAAATGTACTGGCCGTTATTACTTTAAGCCCTATGCATGTGATCAATTTCAATAAGGCTTTATCAGCTGGTGCTATTTAAGGGTTCGAAGTTTTCTTGGTTCTTATTTTAAGACTTAAAGATTGAGTCTGCTATTGCCAGTCAAATGCAACATTGCATCCACCTCTTAGAGGAAAACAACACAAGGCACGCATACCAGAGACTCTAAACATTAGGTGTGTGTCCAGTCACCTCTTTTTATGTGCACTTTCAATTTGTGCATAAATAAAAAAACCTGAGTGGAAAAAAATTTATCTTGAACTATCGCAATTAAGTTTTTATGCTTGGAGGAGATGGAAAAGTTGCTGTATTGATTAAAGGAAAATGGGACCAAGTGCAATGGAAACAGACTTAGGAAATAAATGATGCTGTACAGCCACGACATACAGCAGTGGTTTTCAAACTTTTTTTTTCCAAGATATGTTTTTTGGGGCATTTTTGCACCCAAAAATGAAAATTCAGCCATTATCCCCATATGCCAAGGGAGGCTCAGGTGAAGTTTTAGAGTCCTCACGACACCTGCGGAGATCCCAGGGGAGAGTGAGTAGCAACACAACTCCACCTAATGGAGGCTTACGGCGCCCCAGATTCAAACGTCCAAAAACACATAATTGAAACCACAAAATATCTCCATACTGCTCGTCCATCGTGATCCAAGTGTCCTGAAGCCCCGACATAAAAAGCTGTTTGGAAAAAACGTCATTTGAACTCTGTTTTTACGGAGATATTTTGTGGTTTCAATTATGTGTTTTTGGATGTTTGAGTCTGGGGCACCGTAAGCCTCCATTAGGTGGAGTTGTGCTGCTACCCCCTCTCCACTGGGATCTCCGCAAGTGATGTTAGGACTCTAAAACTTGACCTGAGCCTCCCTCGGCATATGGGTGAGTAGAACATGGCTGAATTTTCATTTTTGGGTGCACTATCCCTTTAATTGATAGGACAGTTCAGCGTGAAAGGGGGAGAGGGAGAGAGAGAGTGACATGCAGCAAAGGGAAACAAGCCGGAGTCGAACTCCCCGCTGTGGCAACAGCCTTGTACATGGGGTGCCTGCTCTATCCACCAAGCCACCGATGCCCCGTTTTTCAAACTGTTTCAAGCCAAATTCTCAAGGCACACCTGTATTTATATCTCTGCACTCTTATCACAATATAAGACAATAACAACAGGAAAAAATAAGACCGGTAGCTTTTGTGATACTGTCTACTGTTTTTTTTTTCTCTTTTCTTTCAGTGGTAGGTCGTCTTCACTGGTGCTTTGTTGTAATTTGCTCCCTATAATTAAGCGATCAATTTTTCCTCTCATGGCTTTCTCCTTTTAAATGTTCCCATCCCTCACACTGGTTGCCAATCAGGGCTTTTGATGTGTCACACTCTTGTGATTCCCATGTACAAACGGCGACAAATAGGTTCTTTAAATTAAATTAAATTACATTTTTTTAGCTAGAGTTTGCCTCTTTATTAGGAAATGGGTGCACACAACATACTGATACAGTCAATTAAAAATTCATTCATAACTTTTTGTACAAGTCCAGTTGAATATTGCAATAAGAATGTGTGGTTATCACAAAATCACACACACTATTTGAGAACCACTGACATACTGTCATTGTATAGTCCATAGCGAGCTCTCTGTCGTCCCTGGATGGCTTTTAACGTGCTTATGCACATAGGGCTTACACAACTCTTCCAATAGCAAAAAGCTGTAATATTAGTTGTTAAAAACTCCCCAATTTCCATTGTCTGGTGTGCTCTCCATTATTATACACTTGTTATTTTCCTTCGTTGAGGCTTCATCCCCCAACTACTGTTGAGGCTCTGCTGATATGAAATTCCTACTGATGAGGAACCAGACCTTTTCCTCTTTCACTTGAATTTCTACAGTATTATTAAGTGTGATATCTTAATGAACTGAACAGACACCAAAGCTTTTAAAAAAGTGTTGCGTCACACCCTTCTGCAGCAGTATACCACTCTTGCCAAATTGGGCCAAACAGGACAGGAGAGGGATGTACTCTAATTACTGGAATAAGGGTGAATAATGAAGCCTCATTATTTCTGTGATGTGATTATTGAGAGGATGGTACAGAAAGAAAAAGCTTCTCCTTTCCCCCAAAAGAAAGATTAACAAAAAATGCAGTTTTATAAATGGCCCTTGGTTCTTCTAGTTGTTGCACATTGATTTATGATTTCTTCTTCCAGTGAAATGTTTGTGCAGGAATGTGCTTAGCAGGGCATGTATGAAATACTGTATGTCTGTCGGATGGTTTTAAATCAGCCTTGCATATATTTTCCCTCTCCATTATCCCTTTTTAATTAGTATCTCACGTAACATTGGGCCGGGGTGTTGCTTCATCAATATTGTTCAGACAAACAAGGACAAAAGAAAATCATAGCTATTTATAAAGCAATGATGCTTTCCAAATCAGGAATTGGAAATGCATAATTAATTATCAAAACATGTCAGAATGTGTTTTATTTTAGTTGTGTGCATTTCCTTTGGTTGAACGGCTTGTGTTTGTGTTAAATTAAGGCTAAAGGTTATAAAATGTAATTAGGATTTACTGCAGCATGACTAATGTACAACATTAAGTAGCTGGGTAAGAGTGATGGTGTTACTTTGTTAATTATTTTTTGCCTTAGATGTGGGGGATGTAACATCATGCAATCTCTGATAGGGGCTCCTCCTCCTAATCAGCAGTCTGAGACAAGAAAGAATATAAGCTGGGCTTTTCCCTAATGCCTTGAATAAATTCAGGACCGAAAATTAGGTGTCAAATAGATGCAAGGCCATGTTGGTAATTGATGTTAATTCCCCACTTTTCAGTTTCTGCGTATTCTTTCATGTGCAGAGTCTCTTGTGGAATTTTGTGTGTAAATCAGTGAACATTTTTCTAAAGTGGAATAAATGATTTTTTTGATGATAAATATCCATCTATCTCCATTAACTTTAGCTTATATTGGAGTTATGATATGTAGCATGTGAGATAAGGTATAGTGAATGTGCTAGGAAAGGTAGTTTCGGCACGGTCACTACCTGGAGCTCGCATAAACGGAGCCTGGGTTTGTTGAAGTGCTGTTTGGACTGAGAAAGCCATGTGTAAGTAAGGTCAAGGAGGTTGTTGGGTCGGTGTGGGGAGCAGTCAGAGCTGGCATTAGGAGTGTCTCTGGGATGCCAGAGATCACTGTGTAGCCTCCTGGAGGTGTCGTGGGACCAACTAGACAAAACACTGGTGAAAGGAGGTTCCCACGTGATGACCCCAAAGACGTGTTAGTTATCTCTGCTCATTGGTGTGTATAGTTAAGCCTTGCCATAATAGCTTATCATAGGGCTTAGGAAGTTATTCACCGAGTGCTGATCCTTTATCTAGAGCACATATTTCTTGTGTTTGTTTGAACCCAGAGACCAAACTTAGTGAGCTCTGGACACAGATGAGAAGACTTATTTCATAGGACAGGCAGTAAAATTGTGCATGAAAAAGTTTCTAGGTTGTCAATATACACCTTTTGTTTCTTGTGTACTTGTGAGCTGACGGGTTTTGCTGCAGCTGTTCCACTTCCAGGGAGAGCTCAAGTGCCTCTGAGAAACGAACCCCCGCCCAGACATTTCGGTGACTTTATGAGTGGGTTTGGCCATCTTTAAGTGTCTGTATCTTCTTTAATCTTTTGTAGCCGCTGCCAATCTTGGCTCAGCCTTCCCCTGACCGAGTCTGAACTTCTGCTCTGTGGCACTGCTGTCAAGGCAACATGCAGCCGATTCAGACTCCCAGACGCCAAGTGACAACTTCTTGGAAGGCAAGAAAAGAAGTTTGAGGTGGTGGCTTAAGTTTGACAGGGTAAATTTCAGTGACGGTGACTAGTTATTGTCTCATCAGGTTGTTGGTGATGCATTTAATGTTGGCCATTAACAGGGGATATAGCTAATGTATGCGTGAGAGGAAATCGTCCGTTTTACCGCTGTACTTGCCTTTGAGGAGCTATAATGTATTTTTTGCAGGTGGTAATGCAGACAGGCTATAATATTGGGTCTTTTAGTCCCTTTCCGCCATCCAATATATAACCACACCATTACTAATGCACAGCTAGGTGTTCATCACCATGCACAGTTTACCCACTCAATGGGGATCCTGAAGCATTCGTGCCTCCGCTCCTAAAGCACTAATACATTTTGTTTGCTCTAGCTCCCCGGGTCTGCACCTCTGAGAGCATAGATGTATTTAATAGCAGCAGCCATTATGAAGTAATCAATGGGATTGAGTGTATGCTCTGAAGTGCTCTCACTTTTCCTCTTGCTGTTGGACAAAGAAGGTTTTCAAGAAAGCTTAGAATTTACTGTTTTTGTGTTTGTTTTCTTTGTCTGTCTACTGCAGGTTGCTCTCCATGCATGTGGAGTCGCAACAGACATGGTGATGGAGCACTGCATTCAGGCAGGAGCCGCCTTTGTCATCAGTCCTTGCTGCTACGGCTTCATTCAGAATGCAATCAAGTTCACCTTTCCCAAGAGGTTGGTACCTGCACACAGCGCCTCAGTCCAGTGTCACCCCTCAGGTTTTCCAACCCTTGTTTTCTTGTTAGACATCTGCTAACACTGGTGCTTCTCCTCTCTCCTCTCCCATTCTCACTTAGTGATTTTTTTTCTCCCCCCAGCTTCTCTTTTGGGGCTCTCGCTCTTTATCATTTTCACACTCGCTCTCACACTCGCTATCTCACACGTACACACAATCTCTGTCTCTTGTCACTGCTTTTTGTTCACCTCCCGTGCCTTATCATCACCACCGACGGTACAAGGCAGCAGTGTCACATTGCCTTCACAACAAGGTCCGCCCCTCACCTTTTCAATCTTAGCCCGTGTTCTATCAGCAACAGAGAATACAGCTCTGTGTGTAGATGCTGTCTTTGATATTTCAGAGAGACAGGGAAATTCAGTCGGTGGTCCAGACATGAAATGCTACTCCTGTGTTGATATTACTTTATCTTACATAGTGCTGCAGAGAATTAACTTAATGTTCAGTTGTGGTGATGCTCTTTAAATAGAGACAGGAGAAACAAACAACAGCGGAGAAGTAGAAGTGACAGCCTATATTTAAATGGTGTTGATCCTGTTGCTATAGCAGCGCTCTGTTGACTAATGGCACCGTTACGGCTTTAGAATCATTACAAGGTAGTATCCTGTTAGAATCACTTTGCACACTGAAGGCTTTAAAACACAACACTGTTGTGTAGAATCGCTGTTGTAGCAACTGAGAGACTGTGATTACTAGCAATTGTGATTGTTGGGCAGATTATAGTTATGATTTTGGCATCAAGACTGATCGGACCAGGCCGGGCCAAGTCTGTTCTCGTCTGGGATAATCGCTGCCCACTGTTCTCTTTATGGTCACTTTAAGTTATAATGGGGACATCACGTCAGGTTTCAGTGCAGAGTCACAGGTCTTTGCATATTTTTCCCTCCTCTGTCCATCCAACCATTCAAATTTAGCATTTTGTTAGAGTCTACTTTCTGGCCTGGGTCCAGACCTTTGAATCGGCCCACTCCACCAAGCTGACTGATTGGCCTGACAATGTGACATGCACTAGTGTTTTTTTGTAGTCGAAAAAAAAACCCCGCACCAACGAGCACTGCAGTGGGACTAATGATTAGCCAAACTGATGCCCTTGTCAAGCAGTTGTCAAGCAATGCGACGAGTAGTTACAACAGTGGCAAGCACTATAGTATATAGGCCTATATTTTATCTACAAGTGCACGTCACACACTGAGCGACCCGCCTGTTAATGATGCTGTCAGCAAAGCAGTAATGATTAGCGGCTAATGGGCATGTAGCTACTTCCATGTTTCAGATGATACGTCATGCTTGTAGTCGACCAGTGAAGATGAGTTTACATATCACCTTGGGTTCGTCCTTCACCTTCTCAAAATGATCCCACACTTTGGATTTCATGCCCGACATGTTATTAACTAGCCTGTGAAATAACCACAGGTACCAGCCAGGAGATTAGGGGTCGTACACGTCGCGTCTTTAACCACCTGGAAAATGTGAGGTCGGGCGCAGGGTGCAACTCTTTTGCCTTTTTTGTGCCAGCTTTCAAGACCACGGCGACAGGTTGCATTCGAGGTTCCTAAGCAAAGCTCTGGGTAGCCCTGCACTAACATGATCAACTTTTCCATATTTATCTGACTGAATCTTTACGTAAGAAGGGAAAGATATCTGTCGGCTGTGAGTGGTTTGTAACCTGACTCCTGTCTGACTGCTGAGCCCGGCCACTTCCTGTGTCTGTCCTTTCAAATGAAATTCCCACATGGTTCAGTCATATAGGTTTTGATTTATTTTGACAAAGCTCACCTCCTAATAGAGTTTCACATTTGTTTTGTTTTTTTCTTCAACTAAGCGACCAATGAAATCTTGCCAACTAATGACCTTTCTGGTCGACTAACGTTTGGTCAACTATTAGGGGGCAGCCCTACTGATGCCATTGTTTTTACTTTGTTTTGCTCCACTCTTAAAACCCCAACAAAGCCAGTACATTGGCATGGTTACAATCAGTGTGGACTTCAGACGGATACGTGGGTCCCTAGTGATCGGTCAGAGAAAATCGTATCCCCCTCCTTCAAAAGAATCAGTCAGAATGGATGCAGTGCTGGACTGGAAACGGAGCAACATGAGTTGACAGTTCTCTCTGATATCAGGCAGACAGCATAGCACTAGTCAATGGTTGTATGCCTCTGGACAGCAGTACCTGCCAGTGAAATAGAAATGATAAGCTACAGTACATGTAAGGCATGCACAGTGCATTGGTATAATAAAGTAGTCATTACTAGCAGTGGTATTTGTCAAGAAAAAAACTATATGTCGGTGAGACTGAGTATATTAGAGCGGAAAATGAGTGGCATTATGTGTATTAGTGCCATAAGCCTGCAGAGTGGGAGCAGCATACAAAGAATTGACATAGTTACCACTCAGAATTGGCATATGCCATGAGTACAACTGCAGCATAGCATCAGTAGCTTTTCCCTCGCAGTGTTGCTGTCAGTTATAATTTTTGGGTTCATTACACCACAACTAGTAAGATTGCCAGGACTTTAACATAAGAGCACACTGATGTAGAGTAGTGGTTAAACTATGCAGTGTTACTACGTTTCAGGTGTTCTGATATGTGAATTTTAAGGGACACAGGAGCCTTGGGGAGGGCCCTCAGTGTACAGTATAAATATTGAAGAGTTTTCACATACTTAGTTTTTCCTCTCCTCGCTTTTGCTAACTTGACACTTCACCCCTCCTGACACCTCATAAAATATTAAAGAATGACCAAAAAAAAAAAAAAGACTTTGCAGCCGAAATGGACAACAAGAAGCTGTGTTTCTGGAGGGCAGTCGTGCAGTTTATGTGAGGGGCCTACGCACCTGACTGTGTCAATCTTCATCTTACTTCTTTTAGTGTTTTCCCCTCAGGTCATGTTCCAGGTACTCATGTGGATATTCTGCAGGTGTAGACATTCCAGGCAGTTCACGGATTTTTATGAGCTGTGAAACTAAACTGCCCTTCTCATTAAGGCCCTAACAGTTCGAGTTCAACCTAAGACTCTCCATGTGATCTGAGTGGCCCCCAACCCCTGACCGTCCTCATGTTGACTTTTAATTAGCTTCAGTGATGATCAGATTGCGTTTAACCATCTCAAACAAACTGTCCCATGTCATAGCAAAAGCCGTGTTTTTAGAAGTCCTTCCTTCCTAGAGAGAAAGTGGTTTCTTTTAGTGACTATGCATGTTGTTTGAGCCTTAAATGTAGTTATATATTCCTAGTTTGTTTGTATAGTGATTTCCTCTAAAAAATAAAATCTCCATCCTCGAGCTGGGCAAGTTAACAAATGACACATAAGTGCACAATTGAATCTCTGCACTTTAACATCTAATCATCTTCTGTTTTTTGTGCTCTGTTTTTACAGCAAAAGGTTCCAAGAGACGCTGACTTATAAGGTATGCTCTTAAATGTGATTAAATCCCTCTATTACATTTACTACTCATTTGCACGCTGTAAAATGTCAAGCACGGAGTATTGAGTTACAGCAACTCCGGTTTTACAAGGACTGTGTTTCAGATTCAGGCCACCTACTGTATATGCCCATCGAAAAGACGCCTTTGTGGGTCGTGACTTATTCTAAAACACTGTGTTCATTAGAGTCTAACATATGCTGTTGCAACAAAATGAGACAAGTTTTTCTCTTTGCTAATTGCTTCTTAATTAAGATGCCGCTGCACCAACAGAGGTGTAATGAAATCAGAGGCATTAGGTTTGGAAGTTACAGTATCATATAAATGGATAAGAGTGCAGTGACCCATTGAGAGGTGAAATGACACACGTGTCGCCACCTGGCAAACACAGAAGCCAGGAGAGAAACAGATGTTCAGACTAATGGGGAAAAAAACGAGAAGCAGGGACATGGTTGCACCAGCAATTGTAAATCCACTAGTGACTACTGGCGAGATTCAAACTAGTGATTTGCTAGTGATGTTGCTCTATTAAAGGGAAACTACGCCCATTTTCAAAATTCATTTTTGTTAGTCCTTTCGTCTAAGACAGTCCAAAAATATTAGTAAGCATGAACAACTCTCTCATAAATCCAAAATTTTGAGTGCTAAAACTCAAATTTGTGATGTCACAGGGTGTAACGTTTGGAGCTCCTCTATAGACAATGAATGGTGAAAGATGTTCTCGATGACACTGAAAGCACCCAGGGGAATATTCTGAGTGTATGGGTACATTTTCTGTGTCAGGACTGAGAACGCTACTATATATTAAAGCTAATTTGGGTATAAAAAAAAGCAAACAAACATTCTGTGGGTCCACAAAATCAGTCTCTGATTCATTGTCTGTGGAGCAGCCCCGGACTTTATACTTGATGACATCACAAGTTTGAGACTTTAAGACTTTGAGACTAAGGGCCTGTCCCAATACCCACACCTCCCCTAGAAATACCCACTTGCACAAACAGAATTGAGGTAGTGGAAGTTTCCAACACTTAAAACCCGCCCTAGATTCCAAGGGAGCCCCGACCCACACTTGCAACGAAGTGGAAGATGAAATTTCCCAGAACACCTTGCGAAGTCAGCAATTCGACAAGTTTTGGAAAACAACTTGTTAGTGTACGATTGGAATGTAAGCTATACAAACAACAGATGGTTGGACTAGCGTAAACTCATCAGCAACTCGGTTGAACACAGCCTCAAAATACGTAAACGAATCGACTTAACTGAACAAAATCAATCAGAACTAGAAGACGGTGTAGCACATAGCACATGTCACAACACAAGCTGACTGCCGGTATCTTCCGTCACTACTACGCGACGTATGCCTTCATGTCGGCCACGGCAATTTGCATGAAGTGGTGTCTCATTTCTTAGGGGAAGATCTCTACCCTAGTATTTCTCACTTGCCTCATCAAGGGTTATCTCGCACACGAGGGCACTCAATACCAAGTGGAAGATTTAAGGGGTAAAAATGGGATTGGGCCTTGACTAAGTAGTAGCCTACTAAGTAGGACTTTAAGACTTTATAAAGAGTGCGTGCAACCGCCTACTTTTGTTATTAGGTTACATGTACGAAAAATTTAAAACACTGAAAGCTGATTGTCATGACTTTATTTTACTGGGCATGAGTAAGAGCTTGTGTCTATATTGTTTTCCTGTTTTGTTACTTATTTATTTATTTTATGGCACAGTAAAAAATAAAAAAAAAATTAATCAGATGTCTGCGCTCTCGTCACTGTCTTAGAAACGAAAGATTCCCCAGGCAGTTACAATAGGGAGGCTCACACCCTCCCGTCTCTCAGTCCCTTATCGCTCAGCACAGACACGGCACTGTACTCTGGGAGGGCCCAGCCCATGATGATGTATGGGACCTGTCAGTGCCCCTGGGGAGAATCTGTGCAAAAGTTGCTGCAGGTCTTAGCCATGGAAACCTCAAGAGTTGACTTGTCACAACAACGGACCACCTCGAACTTCTTTTCTTTTGTGCACCAGAGGAAACAGATTTTTACAGACGTGCCTTGAGAGGCACAGAAGATTATATATTATTTATGAGACAGTGGGCGATTGCACTGCTCTGTGATAGTGGTGATTTTTCCACTGTTTGTTCAGA
This sequence comes from Epinephelus lanceolatus, assembly GCF_041903045.1. Classification (NCBI taxonomy): domain Eukaryota; kingdom Metazoa; phylum Chordata; class Actinopteri; order Perciformes; family Serranidae; genus Epinephelus; species Epinephelus lanceolatus. The sequence goes on from NC_135736.1 coordinate 30,542,727, forward strand.
AGCCAAGTAAGCAAAAAGAAATCACAGCTGCGTTACTATCCGTCTGGAAATGTGAAGCTACACATGTAGCCACACAGCAGTAGAAATCTATATTCTATTTAAACCAGCAGACACATTATCTGCCACTTTAAACCTGAGCTCTGGATCTTGCCTGCCTCCCCCTATGGCTTTGCTTTCAACAACCACGTTTGGTATTTGCTATTCATTTGGACTCAGGGCATAGAACCCCACTGTTTTCTGTGTCTCTGCTCCCAAGCCCCCAGCCGACGCTTGCAGACATAAAAGCAGCATTACATTGTTTTATAGCAGAACCATAGTTGTCCTTCCTGAACTCGAGTAGTTAAACAGAATGACAGCATGTTGACGAATGGTGTATCGCTGGAATAAAGGGCTAATGGTGTGAGATATTGGTGCTCAGCGCTAACTTTAAGCACCTGCTCCATGGCCTTGCATTCAGCGTCGACCTCGTGGAGTGAGGAATCGAACCAATTAAAGTAGAGGCAAGTTAGAGCTGACTAACCGCTCTCCCCATTCACTCGTTTCATGAACCATGGCGAGGTGAAAACAGGGCAGAAAAACCTGTCCTTTAGTTGGAAATAAATAATCAGACTTAATCTGGCCCTTTTTGTACAGGGCTGATTTTATTGAAAGAATCTTAGAATCTTACACTGTGGTTGACGTAAAACTTACCATGCAAATTAAGTCCTTTGTAATTTTTGTTTCCCCTTTATAACTGGTCTGACATACTGTTAACTTGTCCACAAATGATGTACACAATACAGAGGACTGGTCAATCACTGTTACTCAGTCCAGTGACACTGTAAAGAGACAATTTAGTGAAGCAAGGCTGAGAGTCTACAGCCATGCAAGTGGCGCTGAGAAGCTGTATGCTATTATCAGCATGCTATCACAGTGACATTGCTAACATGCTGATGTTATAGTAGGTAATATTTGCCAGATTCATCGTTGGAGTTAACTTAAACGCCAGAAAAAATGTTTGCATTGTACAGTTCTTCATACCACAGATGCCTTACATTTGTATGTTATGTTTAGTGGATACATTAAAACTTTACATCTCTCAATAATGCTGTTGTGAGGGTGTGGTCAGTTTTAGGCTTAAAAAACGGTTATAGTTAGGGGAAAAAAACATGTTATGACTTAATACACCACATTCAAGGGCTCAAACCCAGCTGGAAACCTCTGTGATTTGTCGGTGACAAACACAGAGGTTCTTTGGCTCAGTTGTAGGGTTGCAGTGGTTTCAAGGTTTATTGTTGTATGAACATTGATGGTTATCATACTGTGAACTTTTGCCCATCTATGGTATTGAAAAAAATGTAACCATATGAAGAATCTCACCTTTGTTTTATTTTATTTATTTTTTTTCAAAATGGAGATTTTTTTACTCATACTTCCCTTAAAAAATAGGCTTCAAGTTTCATTTATAATAAACCGTTTCTTCAACCAAAAAAAAAAAAAAAACTGGAACATGGAAGGGCAGACAGGTGTGTTCTCTCTGCCTTATGCTTTTCACGTAGGCGCGTGGAAGAGGCTTTCTGCCTAGGCCCCAGAACAGAGCCATACCGCCAAATATAATACTGTGCCAAATATAATACTGCAAATGGAAATAAAGTTTTCTTTGACAAAAGTGTTCCTGACTGAACTAGGCGTTCACCAAGGTATTAAATTTGGTCTCCAGTTTGAAACAAGGTTCCTGGTATTTCATCCAGATATATTTTTTTTTATTTTTGTCAAGATATATTTTGCATAAAACCAAAAACGTCAACCTGCTGATGGCACTAGAGGAAAAGTCAAGGGATCACCAGATTCAGTGGGACTCATTCTTTATGGAATATGAATGTCTTCACAAAAATTGTGGCGGTGCATCCAGTAGTAGATACTTCAGTGTGAATCAAAGTGGTGAACTGACCAACCTGGCCATCCCTTGAGCTAAGTTTATTCAGTTTAAGTTTATTCACTTTATTAATCCCTCTGAGGGGAAATTCAATGTTTTCACGCTTGCTAATGTCAATTACACACAGGTCTGAAAGACACACACATGCACAAACAGGACCTATACATGCACAAAGTGGAGAGATGTCAGAGTGAGGGGGCTGCCCTTTGGTCAGGCGCCCCGAGCGGTTGGGGGGTTCGGTGCCTTGCTCAAGGGCACCTTGGCAGTGCCCAGGAGGTGAACTGGCACCTCTCCAGCCACCAGTCCACGCTCCACTTAATAGACTAGGGATCTGCTGATGGGGTTTTCTTACCTCTCATGCTGCCTCTTCCCAGCTCTAAGTGTGCATAAGCAGATGTAGAAAAAAAGTGGATGAACAGATAGAACAAACCCATGCATGCTTGTGTGCATGTGCATGCATAATAGTTTCACTAAATGGCCCATTATAAAAACCAATCTTGTGGAACTCTTTAAATCTCTGCTTGATCTGATTAGTGATTTAGTTGTGATTGCAGTTGTAGGGCTTTAACATGAGGTTTTGAGACTTGACAGATGTCATCCAGAGATTTAGTGGTTGCATTAATTACACCTGCAGTAAACAGATCCTGTACTCATTGTTCACCCTTGTTTCAGGAACACATGATCCTCTGTCGCTTCGCAGACCAAACTGCTGTCCAGCTCCCTCCTGAGAGGCGACTCATAGGTACTGTTTGCGATCTTCTCCTTTTACCTGAACATTCATTTAGTTCTATGGTTTTCTATGGTATTTAATTCAGTGGTATTGTATTGTAATGTATTGTATTTTTTTTTCTATCTGTTAGTTGCATTCAGGAGCTAGACACAAAAAAATGACAGTTGTGACAATTAAATGTGAATTGATTTACCTTTCATATGTCTAGGGCTGGGTATTGGTCCTAGTTACCTTTAAGGCAGTGGTTCCCAACTGGTCCAGCCACAGGGTCCAGATTTCGCTTTAGTCATTAGTTCAAGGTCCACGCACTTACATATATTCAGTGTCATACTTGCTTTTGGCCATGTCAGTGAGCTAGTTTGCTGTCACTGTCAAGTAGCTTTCCGTTAGTCACTCACTCTACAGCAGGAAACGACACTTAAAATTAAAGTGCTGTGATGGAAATTCAGTGTTCTTCACTGTACTAAATTAAAATGTGTTTTCTTTTACAAACTTGACACTTTCATGAGTCACTTGCGGTCCATTCAGAGTGGACCAGTGACCCACTAGTTAGGAACCAATGCTTCAAGGTATTGACCAAAATAACCCAGGACTAAATATTATCTTAACTTCTCCCGTCAAACAAAACTTACTTTCAATCCTATGTATACTCCGATCCAGAAAAACAGACTATGTGTATGGTCTTGCCTGCAATCACCGTATGCGTTCTTTGATTTAATGCAACATGTGATTGGCCCACTACCGCAGCAGCTACAACCCATACAGCCTGTGGTGGTATGAAGGCCAGAGCAGTATATTTGATGGAGCTATTAGTTCAGTGTGCTGAGATGCCACCAAAGCATTGGAAACTACGGCTTTACTACATGCCTTAGTATCTGGTGGTATTTTATGCAATAAAATTCTTCCATTTGCCTGATGAGTATCTAATGAAATTGAAAAAAAAAAAAAAATCAAATAAATTACTCTGTCGGTTTCTGTATCGCTTTAAAGGTACAGTGTGTAGGACTTGGTGGCATCTAGAGGAGAGGTTGCAGAACTGAAACTTCTACTGTGTCGAGCATGTAGGAGAACTATTTTGGTTGACATGAAAACATGAAAGGCCCTGTCTAGAGCCAGTGTTTCATTTGTCCATTCTTGGCTGCTGTACATGGTGGACTCAGTGGGAGGACCTGCTCCATATATAGACATAAACAGCTCTTTCTAAGGTAACGAAAACACAAAAATTCATATTTTCAGGCAATTATACACCAAAGAACATATACTTATTATATTATATCCCTTTTCTGCCAGTATATCCCCCTAAATCCTACACACTGGACCTTTAATCAGTGAGTAATCTTCATGTAAATGCTGATAATCAGCATTAAAATAATCATGGATTAACACTGATGCAGAATCTGCTCTTTGAAACTCAGTGGACTCTCCTCACCCTTCGTGCTGGTTTTTCAAAGCAGCTCCAAACTGAACAATTTGTCACTCGCAGAAAACCTCTACCAAGAAATAATGGTGCTTTCACTGATTTATTATTCAGTTCAGGACCTTTAAATGTTTGAATTTTCTGCTTTTCTGTGTTTTACATAATTGTTAACTGACTGCTTTTGGGTTTTGAACTTGGTCTTACAAATAAGCTTTTTTAAGACATCACCTTGGTCTCTGAGAACAAAAAAAAATTCACATCACAAAAAAGTCTATATTCTGCCAGAGTAACCCCCGACCATGCCAGCTCATAATCCCACTTGTAGTGTCCAGTTTGACTCATGTAGTCCAGTGTGACAGACACCAGCATGGCATATGTGATTTAATTTTTGTCACACCTTAACAGCTGTTCTAGGACATGACAGTGTTTTTATTCGGAAATCTTCTACACTGTGACCTAACTCCACTGCTCCACTTTTCCAAAAGGTCTAGACTTCTGAGGAGTGTGAAAAATGTTAATGCGGGGATTTCTTCAGTGTGACAAAACAGCTGCAGTGAACAGCTGCCAGATCTGCGCTGTCGGATTCAGATGGAAGTGTTTTGTCAGACTGAAACCTTCAGGCCTGTGCTGAAGCTTCACTGTACAGTGTTTCATTATGTTGAGAACTCTCTTCACCCTGATAGTTCTCCAGCTTATCAAAGCTCCCCTCTGAATCTGAGGAGGCTCCCCAGTGCCTCGTCAGTCTGAAGCCCTTTCATATGTACCTGACACCACCTGTCACTGCGTTTCTGCTCTGTATCAGTTAACAGGGCTCAACCTCTCCCACTAACCATGTTTGATCCCATCTCTCCAGAGCCTGCCACTGTGACTGTGACCATCCAGGCAGCATGGGAAACCAAAGCTCACATTTAGTGTGTCTGCCACCTGCTAAACTGCATAATACATTTGAAGTCTGTCTTCAAGGGAAATCCTATGAGAAAAGCGTGATAATCAGCGTAAAGTTGTTGATGTATAATTGGCTTCTGTAGGGTGTAGCCTCAAGTGAATGCTGGGAAATGGACAAAAGACACTAACAAGAGTGCCTACAATATGCAAACCAAGACAGCAGCACTATAAGGAATGCTGTTTGATTGTAGCCTGACTGATGTATTGATCTGCTGATATTGGATTTGACATACAGTACAGGCCAAAAGTTTGGACACACCTTCTCATTCAATGTGTTTTCTTTATTTTCATGACTATTTACATTGTAGATTCTCACTGAAGGCATCAAAACTATGAATGAACACATGTGGAGTTATGTACTTAACAAAAAAAGGTGAAATAACTGAAAACATGTTTTATATTCTAGTTTCTTCAAAATAGCCACCCTTTGCTCTGATTACTGCTTTGCACACTCTTGGCATTCTCTCCATGAGCTTCAAGAGGTAGTCACCTGAAATGGTTTTCCAACAGTCTTGAAGGAGTTCCCAGAGGTGTTTAGCACTTGTTGGCCCCTTTGCCTTCACTCTGCGGTCCAGCTCACCCCAAACCATCTCGATTGGGTTCAGGTCCGGTGACTGTGGAGGCCAGGTCATCTGCCGCAGCACTCCATCACTCTCCTTCTTGGTCAAATAGCCCTTACACAGCCTGGAGGTGTGTTTGGGGTCATTGTCCTGTTGAAAAATAAATGATCGTCCAACTAAACGCAAACCGGATGGGATGGCATGTCGCTGCAGGATGCTGTGGTAGCCATGCTGGTTCAGTGTGCCTTCAATTTTGAATAAATCCCCAACAGTGTCACCAGCAAAACACCCCCACACCATCACACCTCCTCCTTCATGCTTCACAGTGGGAACCAGGCATGTGGAATCCATCCGTTCACCTTTTCTGCGTCTCACAAAAGACACGGCGGTTGGAACCAAAGATCTCAAATTTGGACTCATCAGACCAAAGCACAGATTTCCACTGGTCTAATGTCCATTCCTTGTGTTTCTTGGCCCAAACAAATCTCTTCTGCTTGTTGCCTCTCCTTAGCAGTGGTTTCCTAGCAGCTATTTGACCATGAAGGCCTGATTGGCGCAGTCTCCTCTTAACAGTTGTTCTAGAGATGGGTCTGCTGCCAGAACTCTGTGTGGCATTCATCTGGTCTCTGATCTGAGCTGCTGTTAACTTGCGATTTCTGAGGCTGGTGACTCGGATGAACTTATCCTCAGAAGCAGAGGTGACTCTTGGTCTTCCTTTCCTGGGTCGGTCCTCATGTGTGCCAGTTTTGTTGTAGCGCTTGATGGTTTTTGCGACTCCACTTGGGGACACATTTAAAGTTTTTGCAATTTTCCGGACTGACTGACCTTCATTTCTTAAAGTAATGATGGCCACTCGTTTTTCTTTAGTTAGCTGATTGGTTCTTGCCATAATATGAATTTTAACAGTTGCCCAATAGGGCTGTCGGCTGTGTATTAACCTGACTTCTGCACAACACAACTGATGGTCCCAACCCCATTGATAAAGCAAGAAATTCCACTAATTAACCCTGATAAGGCACACCTGTGAAGTGGAAACCATTTCAGGTGACTACCTCTTGAAGCTCATGGAGAGAATGCCAAGAGTGTGCAAAGCAGTAATCAGAGCAAAGGGTGGCTATTTTGAAGAAACTAGAATATAAAACATGTTTTCAGTTATTTCACCTTTTTTTGTTAAGTACATAACTCCACATGTGTTCATTCATAGTTTTGATGCCTTCAGTGAGAATCTACAATGTAAATAGTCATGAAAATAAAGAAAACGCATTGAATGAGAAGGTGTGTCCAAACTTTTGGCCTGTACTGTACACATTTATTCATTGAGTTTCCATAACTGATTATCCTGGTAGAGGTCACAGGGGTACTGGAGCCTATCCCAGCTGACATTGGGCGAGAGGCGGGTACACCCTGGACAGGTCACCAGACTATCACAGGGCTGACACATAAGGCCCGTTTCCACTGAAGAAGTTCCTGGTACTATTTGGAGGGCAGGAACTTTACAGGAATGTCCTCTTGCTCTGCCCTCTCAACCGCCGTGTCTCCACTGAGAGGCCGGAGTAGGAGGAAGGTTCCTGCAAAGTTACCGGGCTCTGGATGTGACATAATCGTTGCGCGTCTGCTGAGTTTTAAAATTGCCGGCTATTTTGTCACTTTCTGTTGACGTCAGATCCCGCCTTGAGTATATCCAATCAGCACCAAGTAAACCCCAAGCCCCACCCAGGAGTTTTCCGGGCCGTCCTGAGTACCTACTCCAAGGCAGGGACTTGTTTAGCCCCTGTAAAAGTTCCGGAACTCTGTCCTTCGGGGGTGGTTCCTGCGGTGGAGAAACGCACCAATGGCCCCGGCCCCGTAAAATTACCCCGAAGTTCCTGCGCTGGAAACGGGCCTATTGAGATAGACAACCATTCATGCTCACATTCACACCTATGGCCAATTTAGAGTCTCCAATTAACCTGCATGTCTTTGGACTGTGGGAGGAGGCCGGAGTACCTGGAGAAAACCCAAGCTAACAAGGACAGAACATGCAAACTCCACACAGAAGGGCTCCCCCACCCTGGCGTTGAACCTGGAACCCTCTTGATATGAGGTGACAGTACTTACCACTGCACCACCTAGCAATATACAGTTGGGTTTTGTAACATCATTCTTCCAAAACATATTCCCTCATTTGGTGTTTTGATGATGGTGGTGCAGAGCGCTGTCTGACTTGGTCCAAAATCTCCCCTATCTAGTGACTGAGAAGGACATATCGTATGATTTACATCAGTTTCATTGTCATCAGAATGTTCGGTGAACCCTCCCGTTCCCTGTGGATGGGGATATTGTCATCCTGGGAGAGACGACACATCATGTCTCCTCAAAAGACAGAGTCGCTTTGATCTTTTCCTCTGTCGTTTTGTTCCAAAATCAAAGTCAGCCATGCCTGCTCTGCACTTTGACACATGGCCAAAATAAATCATGCAGTACATGTGTGTGGCCACTCAATTATTCAGATTTTTACTTTTTAATTTGCTGCCTGACTGTTGGAAGATATGCCAACAACACATTGGGGTTTCATAGATTGCATTTTTTATTTATGTATACAACATTTTTTGAGATATTTGTATTTTTAGTTTATTTTATACAATCCTTCAATTTTACCACAGTTTACTGCTCAACTTCAACTATAAACAATCCTGCAAAATACACTAATAACCTAATTAGAGAAATCTTTGCCAAGCATGTATCTCTGTTCCATATATATACATTTTTTAAAACATTAATTTAATAATCAACAGGAAGGCAATCCAGGCACTCTGAAAAAGAGGCCATCACATGACTCATACAATGGCATGACAGGTGAAACAAATAGACAATAATGAAAAATAACATGTTCATTAAAAAAAACCCCACAGTGACATGAGATAAGATACCCAGAAAAAAACACATTTAAATATATACACACCTATCTTAACCCATAGGCTGTGAGAAAAATGGCAAAGCGTGTAAAGAATAATGACAAATCACTAAAACTTGTGAAGTCTGTATCCTCATTGAGACTAGTATACCTTAAAGCAACCAGTGGATGGATCCAAAAAGCTTCCCTTCTGTCAACCCCCCTGACCAAAAGTTTATTGTGTTCAATGCCCTCTATGCGTAAAAGGGAGCAGCATGAAATTCACTGAAATGATTTTTTGTTCTAATGGCATATTTATTGGGTGGCACGATGGTGCAATGGTTAGCACTGTCGCCTCGCAGCAAGAGCATGTTCTCCCCATGTCAGTGTGGGTTTTCTCTGGGTACTCTGGCTTCCTCCCACAGTCCAAAGATGGTTAATTGGTGACTTTTTGGCAGTAGGTGTAAATGTGAGCATAAACGTTATCTGTCTCTAGGTGTCAGCCCTGCCATAGCCTGCAATCTGTCCAGAATGTACCTTGCCTCTCACCCAGTGTCAGCTGGGATAGACTCCATATCAGTTAATAATGCTAAAAAGAAATATTTAATGTCTGAATATCAAAATCTGTTTTTTATTAGTCTAAAATATCATCATTGCATCGGCTTAAATGTGTACTATGCAGGATTTTTGTAGAAGACAATGTATAGTCTCACACAAAAGTAATGTCTTTTAATCAGCACCTATGACCCGCAAGAGGTGTGTGGCGGTGTATTTATCTGCAGAGCCTCTGCCCTCTGCTTGTATTTCCTTATTTTCATTACAACGTTCCTGAGCACAGCGCACAGATAAGGTCAGGACTTTATAAACAGGTAGCAACCAAGCTGTCTACGAAAATTGTGAACACAGAGTAAAAGAAACAGGACTTTAGCAAAGCGAAACACCAAGAGCACAAAGCTAGGGTTGGCTGTCATTAGCAACAGACAGTTTCTGCAAAGTGTACCTTTAAATACCCAACACCGGTCAGGCTTTACTTATAATGTTCTTTTAAGTTATGGAAACTTTTAAGGCTGTGATTTACTGTCAATATGGATTGCCTCACGTTATAAAGTAAAAGGATTCCTGTTATTCTGCCCACACAAATGTCTCTTTCTTAAGTAAATGCTTAAAACCAGCATTTTTGTTTTGTTTTTGGAGGTTAAAATGCAATATTCTTTCTCTTTCTATCACTGCAGGTAAACAGTGTATGGGCCTGGTAGACTTGGACCGCTCGTGGGCAGCAGAGACTCATGGGTATTCGGTGCGGGTGATGACTATGGAGCCTGAAAGCTGTTCACCAAAGAACAACATGCTGGTGGGAAAGCCTCTGCACACGAGTGGACTGGAAGTCTGAGCTAACCAAGTGGAAGCGCTGGCGCATAATTAGGACTTCAAGTGCTGGTGTACAGCAGAGCATCTTCACTGTAGTCAGGGTTTGATAAAGCACCAGGCCTGTGTGGCTCCTGGCTGTGTCATCATGGTGCTGAGAATACAACTATTTTTTACCCTCCTTCTATGTTTTCTTCTTCTTTTTTTATATGGCCTTGAAAAATAAGACATTCTTACTCTCATTATTTCTGGACTAGCAAAAGTCATCTTCTCAAATCTTCAGACTAAAGGTAAAAGCAATAGTGCCGTGATTTTTAATGTGATCAACGTGTGGAAGAGGGCTCCGCGAGAGCTGCTCCTCTCCCTTGTTAAATGCGTTCAATTATTGGACGCTTAGTTGTAGTAAAAGCTCGAAGTCTCTCACCAACTGCTACGTTGCGTTTGTGTCTTTGCCTAAACTGTGTGATCAAGCTGTCAGCGTAAACAGAAGCAGCAGGAATTACACACCCACATTGCGAATTAAGAACAGCATACTTCCACATGCTGTTTTTGCAAATAGTCTGTATACGGCCTTCTGTGATAGAACTCTGCAGTCAGCTCCCTCTGTTGCCAGGTATTAGGAGAAGAAAGGGAAATTTGGCACTTAAAAGTCATCTGCACTTAAAGATCAGATGTGGAATTACCATCATCTACCTCTCCTGTGCATGTGTGTGTGTTTGTGAGGGACTGGCAGAGAGAGAGATTGGGATATAGAAAGAGGGGAATTGGATTGAAACTCATATCATATCAGGTGAAATATAGCATTTGTCATGGTTCTACAGAGAAACTGATTATTCCTCATAAAGAATGAATGTGAATATGGTATGCATGTCGTAATACGTTCAGCAGCAATGAATATTTTATGATGCTGGGGAAAAGGTCAGTGTGCTTGATTAGATGCGCACTATTCAGAGCCTAGTAGCCGAGAGTCACACAATGCGCTCCGTATTTCCAATCCTGTAGACTTTAGACACACTGTAGCCCACTAAGCTTTCATTCTTCCAGGTGAAACCGGTCATCTGTTTCCCTGAAAAATCCTGTGTTGTCACTTTTGACAGAGCGTCGCCGCTGCTTGAGAAATCAGGGGAGGTAGCCACAGAGCCAGTTTTCCCGTTCATTCCAAAAGGATAGGCGAGAGAGAGAGGCGGAGGCTTTTCCAGCGTGGAGCTCATCTGAATTCAGTCAGCAGAGTCAATCTATCCCGAGGTGAATGGCCAGACACAGCTCCTTCCAAGGACTGGAATTATTTCAAAAGGAGATGTCTGACTCCCTGTTCATGTTTGTGGCTCTGCACAAGTGCACATTACAGAAATTCATATAGGCACAAAGGACACGAGAGAGAGAGTAGGTGGCGCTACTTAAAGCTCGTATAGGAGATGGAATACAAAGGTGTGAAGTGGGTCGATTGAACCCAAACACTTGAAGCTGGAAGGTGGCTAAACAAGATTATTTGTTTAGACAAAATAGGCAAGATGTCTGAGCTCATTTCTGTGTAAGTGCACAGCATTTCTTTACTAATGGTAATGATACACTGAGCTGAATGCTTTTTTTTAAATGTGTATTTAACTGATTGGCCTCATTACAAAAGTTAACAAGATGTGAGCTGAACCTGAAACAAATGATTTATTAAAAGTTTTTTTTTTTTTTTTTTCAACAAAAGGAACCTGTGATTAATTAAATCAAATGTAATTGCATATGTAAAGGAGCAGTGTGCGGGATGTAGTGGCATCTAATTTATATACTTTATTAATCCCCTGAGGGGAAATTCAGTGTTTTCACTCTTTTTGTCATCAACACACAGGTGTGAAAGACACACACATGCACAAACAGGACCTATACATGCACAAAGTGGAGAGATGTCAGAGTGAGGGGGGTGCCCTTTGGTCAGGTGCCCCGAGCGGCTGGGGGGTTCGGTGCCGCTGCTCAGGGGCACCTCGGCAGTGCCCAGGAGGTGAACTGGCACCTCTTCAGCCACCAGTCCACGCTGCATATTTGGTCCAGATGGGGACTCGAACAGGCAACCCTCTGGTTCCCAACCCAAGTCCCTATAGACTGAGCTATTGCCGCCCCCTAGCGGTGAGGACTGCAGATTGCAGCCAGCTGAAACTTCTCCCATGTGCCAAGCGTGAACTCTCGGTTAGGATCTCCTCAGTGTCCATTGTTCGGAAGGTTTTTACCAGTGTGCTGTCCCTCTCCAAAACTATCGGACCGAGGGTATATAATTGGTAAACATCCTTAAAAAAGCAAGTTTACGTGACAAATCAGTGTTTCTCCAATGCTGTTTGGCTAGTCACATACGGGCCACTAGCCAAGCACCTGCCACTGTGTGCTCTTGTATTTTCTCTGATAACTGAAGATCCAGACTTTCAGGAGGTTTTTTCCTGTAGCAGAATTATCTGTAGAAGTCTCTGCCTCTCCAAAACAAACAGACCCGGTGATTTAAAATGGTAAAAACGCTGAATAAAGCAATTTCACATTTAAAAAAATCAATGTTTTTCTAGCGCTCTCGTTGCAGAGGAGCTGCTAATTAAGGTGGCTAACAAAAATGTAAATGGCCCTATCTTGAGCCAGTGTTTGGATTGTCCGTTCTGGGCTACTGTACAAACAAGGATATCTCTGAAGACAAAAACCAGCTACCTATGTCGGTATAAACGACTCATTCTAAGGTAATAAAAACACAATTATTCTTATTTTCAGCTGATTATACACTAAAAAAATACTTATTATATTAAAGTCTGCCAATATTTTCCCTTAAATCCTACACACTTGACCTTTAAAGGAACAGTGTATGGGATTTAGTGGCATCTAGTGGTGATAATTACACATTGCATCCAGCTGAAACTTTTCCCAGCTAGGACTCCTTCAGTGTTCATTGTCCTGGAGGGTTTCACCAGGAGCTGAATTATCCACAGAGGTCTCTTGCTCTCCAAATCAAACACACCAGATGATCTAAATTGGTAAGACTGAATAAAGCAGTTTCGCATTATAAATTATTGTTTTTCTAATTTTGTGTGGCTCGTTGTGGAGGGGCTGCTAACTACGATGGCTGACACGATAATGCAAATGGCCCTATCTAGAGCCAGTGCTGGTTTGTCCATTCTGGGCTACTGTAGGTAACAGAAATACAAGGATTATTTTCAGGTTATTATACACAGAAAATATACATATTAAATGTCTCCCAATATCCCTCTAAACCCTACACCCTGGACCTTTAATGTGAGAGTAATCTTTATGTAAATGCTGATATTTGGCATTAAAATAATCATTAACACTGATGTAAAACTTAGTGGACTCTCCTCACCATTCATGCCTGTTTTCAAAAGCAGCTCCGAAACGGAACAATTTGTTGCTGCAGCAAACCTCCACCAGCAAATAATGGCTCTCTCATTGTTTTATTAACTTCATGATTACTTGTAATTAAAATTCAGCTGATCTTGGTTTTCCACTTCATTACACTGGCAGCGTATGTGGCTGTTTGTCTGCAACAGTTCGCTGCTCCATATTTGGGGTCTCTCTCCCTGTTGGCATGATGTTTCCCTTTTGACAAACAGTGACCTTGTTTATGTGTTTGGTTACTATAACAGGCAGTGATGTAGAGTACAAGCCCAGATGGAATAGATACAAGGGGCCTCCGCTGCCCTTTCAATTATCTCAAATATCATGTTTTTACTGTGTATTTACCATTTTAACTTGCATTACCAACAATGATTCATTTCACTTGTGTATTTTTTCTAATAAACAACGTTGAGCATAATTATAGAAGTCTGGAATAACAACAAATTATTATTCACACGTTTCCTCTTTGGTTGCCTGGAGCTGCTGCAGCTGCTGCTATTGTTTGCACCCTAATAATGTTGTAAACTATTCCCCAATGCTTCTCATCACATCTGCTGTCACCTTGTATACCCCCAGTTTAGAATCCCCATACTTATATTCTTTTTTTTTTGGTAATTATTTCCTACTTGAGTCTGCTGTATCATTGTCTGCTCAGAATGTAACGTAATGACTCATTTCCTCCATGTATTCACCCAAATCACAAAAAAATAATAATATATATTTTTTAATTCATCCCTGATGGTTGACAGCATCTGTTGTGGTTAATCCAGGGTAATCAAGACATAAAGGCGCACAGACTGACCAATCATAACGTAGCATCAGGTCGGCTCAGACCAGGGTCCAACAACACAGCTGTGCTCCAGATTTTCCTTCAGATTTCCTTCATTTTCAGGCTGGTTTTGTGGATTTGGAGCTAAATGTTGTGCCTGGGGCACGTCGTGTATTAATGATACTCATTACCTGGAGAGGTTGGAAAAAGATATACGTTTCAAAACCCTGTTCCAAAACCAAAATCAGACCCTGAAAAGTGTAGGGTTAGCTAGCTAGCTACTGAAGATATAGCCTACTGAATGTATACACATGCTGCTTTTGCTTTGTAATGATTATAACAGTAAAAAAAACAGACCAACCCTGCTGTACAGGAACCAGTGAAGGGAAGCAGGGAAGCTTTGCTGATTTGAACCAGCTGTGTGTCATCGCAGTGTGCGCAGATGAACACTGTTTGTCTTCCCCCGGAGCTCCCCAGCAGTCCAGCGGCAGAGATCCAACTGCTTGAGGTGGCACGGGGGCGAAGCCAAACACTGTTCATCTGCACACACTGTGATGCCACACAGCTGGTTCAATATCAGCAAAGTTTTCCTTTATATTCATTGTCTTGTGTGGCGATCAGCGGTGATGTGGTGGTTCACTTTTACACTGTGATCTGTAGCCTATAGTTCGGCTTTAGCTTCTAACTATCTTTGTCTTTTTAACCTGTTGTTGCTGCTGAGTCAGTTTGACATCCTGGATATATCCTTCAAACACAGACTGTAGACCCCTCTGTTTCCAGCTGTGATAATATCTCTTCAGGGAGTGCAGTTAGTTACAGTGTGGGCTCCATGCTTGCTCCGACAGCTTATCGGACCATCGTGAAGGGCCGGGGCTTAGTGAATGGTCAGTTTCTTTATAATGTCTTCAGACATTTCCTGGAATGAACCATAAAATATGACGGTAATAATTAGTAAAATACTGTATATTCAGTGGTTAATTGATGCTCCTTCCAATTACTTAATTTAAATTAAATTTTAATAAGGAGTCTCGGTACAAAGCAGGTGAGCTAATCATGCAAAAAATCTGAAATTTGCCAACAAACACTTCAACATATACAATCTAAGAGAATTTGTTTGCAATAATAATTGAAGTGATTATTTGGGGTTAAATGGAGCTGCTCCAAACTAAAATAACTTTGTCTTAGAGGTGAGCATCTCCAAACTTCACAAGGTAAAACTGAAAAACTGAAGAAAGAAACTGTGTTAACTTTGAAGAGTTGGTGACCGGGCTGCCTTGAAATGTAAAGTGGACTAATTTTGAGAGGACAAGTTCAGCTAATTTTATAATGATTGAACTTTTGTTCTCAAATTTAAAAAAAAAAAAAAAAAAAAAAAAAAGATATAGTTTCTTTAAACAGTGTTTTCATAGCTAGATACCACTCGAGATTAGTGAGTCAATATGTGCTTTTGTGTTTTGGGTGTACTGTCCTTCAAAGTTTCATAAGATCAATCTTAGTTCTCCACAACATACCAATATTATTGATAATGTGGCATATCTTGGCAGATCTACACAACCCATAACTATTTCTTAAATGTAATAAATCATCATGGAATCACATTGTTACAGTCCAGTCATAAAAACGTGATTAATAGTGTAATTATACGCAACTGGCGTTTCTCCGATCACTTGCTTCTAGAGATGTTAAACCTCTGTGCTGCTGCATGGATTTATTATCAGATCGCTGACAGGGCGTAACAAGGCAACAGTGCCATGTATCAAAAGACGACGCTGACTGTGAACAACCAGCAGTAATCATATCAAACCTTCATTTCATCCATCTCCTGCTCCATTACGGAAAATGATGGCGTTTAGTTACCCTGTCATTTCCTTTTTTCCCCTCCTCACCCCTACCCCACACTCTTGCTATTGAGAATTATTTTATTGACTGACTTCTCTGATTCTGAAGTCTGAAAATGAGGCAGACCTTTATTATTCTGCCCCCCAGACAGGAAGTGCAATTCACCAGACTTTGAATATGAAGTGCTGCCTTTGAGTCAGGCAGGAGATAATTACTCTGATAGAATCAGACCTAGCCTCATGTTGGAGAATGAGCATTATAAAGACCAAGCAATTTCATGTATGGTGTGCATCCAGTGTTCAAGATGTTGTACAAAGGGTGATGAAGAAATTGCATTCAAGAGAGACAGCAGTTTGCACCTTCTTAAATAGACAAAATATCTGACACAAAGCAGAGACACAATCTGAAGCTGGGATTGTTCATGCCAAAAAAAATATTTCAGTCAAGCCCCCTCACATCACTTGTGTTTTTATTTACCATAATTACAGGTGCAGTAAAAGCCTTTCTATTCACCAAGCACTCTGGAAACAGTGTCAAACCACTCATTTAGTATTTTGTGCTGCTTATCTTTTCGTCCTCTCCAAATTCAGCCCCAGTAATTTCCAACCGTATTGTCTTTACTGCGTGAGCAACATCTACCTGGGTGGGCGATGCACCTGCGTGTCTCAGCAGGCTACGCAATTAATTAAGGCATTTCCAAAGCATGCGCGGCACGGAGCTGCATCTGGAGCCTCTTCCTCTGGGCTGTGCGGGTCATTATGTTACATGTAAACTCCCACACGTGCGGCTGGGTGGATATCCGCGGTGTTCTGACCGCTGGTTATTTAAAAGACGGGAGAGACGAGGTCTGACTGCAGCGGGTGCTGTTGTTGGTCGGAGAGCCCGCTGACTGAACTTGTGAGGAGAGGAGGAGAGAGGGAGCTGTGCGCTCTCTTCCCGGCAGAGTGCGTCCCGCTCCGCACACACACATATACACATCCACACACGCACACACACACACACATACACACACATCGGGGTCACTCTACTTTCAGGCAGCGGACTGGTTTCCACTCCCGCACCTCCTGAATATCGCACATGAACAGTCTGAAGGACGTCAGCAGACATTTCCTACCTGTGCGCCTTCAGCGTGCGTCACAGAAACTCTGCTGTTTCTTCGTGTTAATTGTTTCCTCCGCGGTTTCCCATCCGGTGATTTTGGATTACGGAGAATAACAAGCGGCGTGGAGCGCGTAACTCTCCGCAAATCATGGATTTATGGATAAAGTTGATGTTGTTGTGCAGCTGCTGCTTTGGAGCAAGTGCAGACTTTGATGGCAGGTAAGGGCGCATGGTTCACATTGTCTGCTAGAGCCGATGTTTTTGTGCAATAACTGGTTTTCACTAAAAGCGTGCATCACAGTTCAGTCCATTTACAGGCTGTTTCTGCAAAAACTGCGCCTTTGGTAGCGCTTGTTGGAATCGCAGGCATTATTTTTAAGATGTCCAAACTGCGAGGCTCATTTTACATGTGAGTGAAAACATGTTGCTCCCGTGAAATTATGTGCACCCTGTGAGTACTGATGTGTGGTGCTGGCGAATCAACCTAACTTTTATTCTGATGAAAACACTAATAATCCAAGTGCATCCAAGCCTGCGCCTCGGAGCACGAACATCCTGCTGTAGTAGGCAGGGTTCACGTGCAAAAGAAACACACCAAGCGGTTCTTGTCTTGTGCAGATATCAGGCAGATTATAAAGTGATGTGACAGCACATTGCCCGGTGCTTCATGTTCAAACACGAATCAGATGAAGTATGTGAAGACAGAGGAGTGGAGACGTGCCAGACCCCAAAGAATGCATGTGTCCGAGATATCGATCTGCCTATAGGTGCATCTGAGTTAATGAGCATGATTGATGCTTTTTTTCTGTCTCTGTCTGTCTCTCTTTTACAACCATGCATCAAACCAAGTTGTAATTTAGGTGTAAAAAAATTCTTTGAAGCAAGTAGATGAAAAGCATCTTTCCAGATTGTTTGTGCAAAGTAATGACACCAGACATGGTAATTGGCAAAATGCTCTGTTCCCTTTTTTGCTTTCACAGTTTAAAGAGGTGTGTTAAATCGACACTATATTTCATCTCTTATTGTGTGCCATATTGAGGTGGATTTCTCGAGCTCAGAATAAAATTGGACTGAAGACCATCCAAACAGTGAGAGTTACACAAACAGAGCCCTTACTGCCAAATTCCCTACATCTCCAACAGAGAATGCAGCCAAGTATTGTACTTTATTTTTCCTCATGTATCTCTGTCAGACAGGCTCAGCCCCAAAGCAGGATCCTCTCTCATGTTTCACTTTTTCAAATGAATGGAAAAAAACTTTTTGAAGATTATTGGAGGTAATTGTTATTGAAATACCGTGCACACATTTCAAAGAGTCCCTTTCAGACTGACTGCCATTCCACCTGCTTGTTGATAGACTTTGACATCTGGAGGTATATAGCCTTTTTCCCCCTCCTCGGCTCTTTCAATTCAGTTTTCTGCTGCTGTGTTCAAAAGTATTTCAAAAGGAAGCGATTTGGATATCAAAGGTTTCAGCAAGAAGTAACAGTGTGTGAGAGAGAACAGAGGAGAG
Organism: Epinephelus lanceolatus; assembly: GCF_041903045.1. Taxonomy (NCBI): domain Eukaryota; kingdom Metazoa; phylum Chordata; class Actinopteri; order Perciformes; family Serranidae; genus Epinephelus; species Epinephelus lanceolatus. Next base: position 30,561,127 of record NC_135736.1, read on the forward strand.
GGCAGAATAGTATAGAACATTTAAATAAAGCATTTGCAAGTGCATACAATGTTTTTGTTGTTCAGGACTTTGTATTTTCTTAATCTGCATGGCTAATGTGTGTGTGACAGGCCGTGGTCTGATGAGATGTGTAGGGCTTTAACTTTTATTTCACGCTTGCCTTTGTGTAATGATCATTTACTTTAACCTCGCAGCAGCAGCATATTGTACATTATTAACATCCCTGCTGATGGAGTGCCTTGTCACCATGGCCATAATTTGCCAATTTTTATGGGTATAAACTTTCCCGGGCCCGAGTCTCTGCCTCAATATTAATTCATTGAGAGAATATCCCCCGAGACAGAGCACAAGCAAAAAAGCCATTTATTACCTGGTCTCTCTCACTTATTGCCTTTTAGAGAGCGTTCCTAACAGGCTTATCCATCTAGTCCTGAAGGGTCCTTCACGGGCATCATTGGCAAGATCATTTTGTTCTCCCATAGCTGCACATAATGTGCTTACCTGCAAATCTGTTGCTAAAAACACTGTGTGTTGTTGTTGCCACTCTTTATTCCACCCAAGGATTCAGTGGAAACGATGGCCGACTTCCTGTCATGTAACATAGAGGCCTGAATGTAAGGCAGCACATACAGTAGAGGATATTCTTCCCTGGTGATGTCACTAAATTGTTAAGTGCAACGCAGCCAAGCAGCACATACCAGACCTCCTCAGTAATAATCCAAAGCCGTGGACTGTTGCCAGGTTATGTTGGCGTTGTAATACCAGACCCACATTTGGGCTTTCAGGGGTTGAGAATGAGTGCGAAAACACTGTTCAAGTCACATTTTATGGGCAGCCCAACAGTGTGAAGTAAAAAATAATGCATTTTATAGTTTCCTCAGTGTTCATCATCAAGCTTATGTCAAGGTAATAATGAAGAAGGGACATCTTTACGAGGAGTCACAGAGGAGATTTAAAGTGTAACCTTGCCTTGTGTTTTCTTAGAGAGAACAATCAGTGAAGTCAGACTCCTCTGACTGACAGCTCAGTGAGAAACATGCATTCAAGTGCTGTACTTCAGTAAACAAGACACATATCCAGGCCCCAATGGAAAAGTCAGTATACAAACAGCACTTCAGGTTACGACTGAACATAACTTCTCTCACTGCTATTTTGTTGTCATTTTTACTGAGCAGACAGGACAGCTCGGGAGTAAGTGGAAACATTACAATGTATTGTAGTGCTACTTGGACAATGACGCCTCCTACTGCCACTCAGTCATGTAATGTAAAGTATGTTGTCGTTTAAATATACTGACACAGACATTATGTTGCTCCAGAGGGGGGAAAGCAACAGTTGCAGGAAGGTCAGGTGGCTCGTTGCCAGAGTCTGCTTCACAATACACTCTGTTACCAGATACTTGTGCATTGCAATGCAATTCAGCAGTCGTGTGATAAATACTAGATTTGTATAGCAGCAATTATTGCTAACGCTGAACCAGAGTTGATTATGTTGTAATTTGTGAGGCTGTGAAATGAAAACACCGCTGAAGTCAGGACGGAAGAGACACCGCCCGTCTCCTGCTGATTCTCAGGATACATCTAGACGTACTTAGAAATGTTTCATTCCATTTACAAGAAAACATCCAATAAGCACTTGTATTGCAACACTCAACAGGCTCTTAGCAGTTTGTTTAGAAAGAGTGCACTTAGAATTGTTAACAGCATCTACCTCGTGTTCCTACAAAGGTTGCATGCACTTATCGTAAGTCACTGAAGACGAAAAGACCTGCAAAGCAATATAACATAGTGTGAAAAAGAAAAGTAAAGGTATTGCATTGTGTTGTAAGGTGTTTTCAACATTTTCCCTCTCTATAGATGTGAGTGAGGTGGACATCTTTCAGTATGGTGCTCTGTTGAAGTGTGCAGCCTTGAAATTGCCACAGAATTGAGCCGACACACATACTCCGACATCACAAGTATCAACACGGACATTTTTTGTAGTGTTTATTGCAGGGCCATTGTTTTGCATCGCCTTACATCATACTAGGTGTTTTTATTTTTCTGGCCACTCAGTGAATACCTTCCACTATGTCTGCGTTGTGTAGAAAAGCATTTTCTTAATAGGCCAGCTGATTACTCAGTTTAAATCCCACACAGTGCTGTGTGCTAATGTGATAGACTTGGCAGTCTGCTTGCGGATATGGCAGCCCGTGCAGCCGAGGTGCTTCATTAAGACACCAGACACCTTATGACTCCACAAGCTCATGCCTTCAGCTGAGCCCAGCAGGTCCGAGCAAGTCTTTCACACCGAGGCGCTACAAATGCAGCAATCAACATCTATGGGTGTTTGTGAGAGAAATCCGTTACGGTTTGCATGCTTTAGTATGGATTCATGGATGGATGATGGATAGATAGATTAAATTATATACCTTCACGGTCCCAATTATCACGCTACACTCCACACTGCTCCTCTGAGCGATGGACTGACTACTTCTCACTGTCAGGCAGGGGAGATCGGCCAGCTCTGTATCCATTAGTAAAACAATGGAAGAAGGATGGCATCCCCATAGTGAATATCATCCTCTCAGGTTCTCCTGGATGAACCTTGTCTGATAGTGAGTGCTTGAGAAGAGGTGTCACACGGCATGCGTGAAGGGTAATAATTATCTGCTTGAGTTCCTTCAAGGCTTAGTGTAATTTAGGATCATTATTCAGAGCCCCAGGGTAATAAATACAGGTATTATGCTCAAGTCCATTTGATATGCCAGCTTTCTGTTCTGTAGAATATCACTGGGGACAAGATGTATTAGAAAAAAAAGCTCTTCTTTTTTTGTGCAGTGTCACCGCACTCCCATTGTTGATTGAGGTTTGTCATAATTTTTAAGCCACAGATGTTGTAAGAAATCAAAAATATGCATTCACACTGGCTGCGGTGTTGGTGTGATGAATTGGTATGCTGGCGAATTGTATTAAACCCCCAGTTTCAAGTTCAGAGCGCGTTACGGTGCACAACTGCCTCCGGCTAAATTCAGCTTGAAGAGAGGACTGTGAGACGCAGTGAGAACATGAAACTGGATTCCTGATTCACTATGCGCATGTGTATTTATATATATATATATATATATGTGTGTGTGTGTGTGTGTGTATGTGTAGGAGAAAGCATGAGAGGAAAATATTTGATTCAGTAATCCAGGACCTGTTGCATCTCATGCGCTTACTGTCTCCTTAACGCTCCCACAGCCCCTAGCAGACCTGCCAGACGCCTCTCGCCCACCATCCACTGGGAGCCCTGTAGGATTTCAAACTCTGCTTCCTTGTTTAAAGTCTGAGCTCAGAGTCAAATGCCATGCCCTTATGATCCTGACATGTCAAAAAAAACGTATTACAAAACTTTATTTTTGTTAAACTCCTCGGGGCAAACAAAATACCAGCTCCACCACATTATCACTTCCTGCTACTGGAAGAAGTAAAAATTCAGTTGTCAAAATAAACTACTGACTTTTTCTCAGTTGATTGTTATGGCTACCTCATCTGTCTGTTGCATTTCATCAAACTTAATCTCTTTTGGACATCGATTTACAAAGAATAGGGCTGCAGCTGATGGTTATTTTCAGTATTGTTTAATCTGCCTGTTATTTTCTCAAGTTGTGGTTTTGGTCTTCAAAAAGTCAGAAAATAGAAAAAGAGACAGACTGACATTTACAAATTGCTTGTTTTGTCAGACCAACAGTCAAAAATCCCAATATATTAAATTTACCATTATGAGAAAAAATAAATAAATAAATCGGGACCTCCTTGAAAATGAAATGGCACATCTCAACGGTTTTTATCCTATCAAATAGAATTGAAACACACAGAGGACCAAGAGAACCAGTGAATATTCACATTTTGAACAGTAGGAGCCAGTTAGTTTTTGGCTCTTAAGTGACGGACAAAATAACGGGAATACCAATTGAGGACATTTCCATCACATATCTTTCAAGTACCAAAGTCACACAAGATGACTAAGTTGGCCGGTGATATGAAGTTGAAGCTAATTAGTTGTTAGACTGTATCAGCTCTCTAAACAACATCTGGCAATCAACGCCGTCAGATGTGATTTTCAAAGCAGCTCGTGGAAACATAAAGACTTCCAAAGTGGCTGGAAGAGCTGGCAGAATAACAAGCCAGAGTCACACAATTTGCTGATTTGTTGAATCAATTCAAATTCAAATCAAAGAATCAATTTGACGGAGAGATCAAGAAACTAGACTGGTGCTATGGCAGAGTTTCTGGTATTCAAAAAGAGATTTCAGTCGAGGCCATTACAGCACAAAGATGGGCTGCAGGTTCCACACACTGACTGTACATAAAGATGGACGACATGTCTACACTTCCTCGAACCGTACAAAAATGAAGCCAAAATATCCAGGATATGGCAGAGTCTGCGCAGCAGTGATCTCCGTGGTATTGAGATCCCATCCTTACACCTGTCCGACCAATTGCAAGCAGCACTGTTGATTGTGAGCACACCAAATGCTGTCAGTCCAACGTCAACCCCCCTTTTTAGCAGCATCAAATGATTAATTTAAACCAAACTTGAATATATCTCAGTGTGATAAGAACTACCTAAAATGGCAGAGATCATCTTTGGGAAAAATTTGACATGTGCCTTGATTTTTTTAGTTTGGCCCATTTCCCATTTGCTAACATGCCAGCCACCAAGGGGCAATGGAAATGTTTTGAGCTTTTGAGGTAGCTGTAATGTTGTTCGTGTTAATTATACAGTCTGCAGTCCTGAGCAACAAGGTGCAGAAGCATTCAATGATCATTGGAAAGCCTGCATGTGAATCCGCTAATAAATGGACTTCAGTTACCAGCAACTGTCTGAAGACGCTAATAATGTCACTGTAACTTCATGTGGCTGTTAGCACTGATCTTTGTGAATAGAACAGTTTTCCATAGAAAGTGGCCATTTCTGCACCAAATGTATGAATATTACCAAGTTTAATTACCTGCAAAAATAACAGGAGCTCTGAGGAGCTATTTTCCTGACAGTACAGTTGGGGATGCATTTTACCTTTTGCAGGTAATCTGAGAATTGCACGGTTTCTCTTTGTCTTATTTGTGCAGGTTTACGGCCCTCTAGTGTGTACAAAAAACAAAACAAAACATGGACTTATGACTTTTTTTTTTCTTTTTTTTTTGACATTTCAATGGAGCTCTGGAATTCAAAATGTCTTTTTAACCCACACACTCCTCTGTAAACTGTTAAATGTAATGATGTACCTGGCAAAAGCAGGTTTCCACCGGGAGTCATCAGGTGCAATGATGACTTTGTAATGTCATATAACTGCAGTGGGATATGAGATCACTGGGTTATGCAGGAGCAGGTGCACCCATAGCAGCATAAACTCTTCCCACATCATGCCCCCATATTCTAAGATGATAATTACCATATGCACACTGATGAATAAATTCAAGAAGAAGAACGTGTACAAGAACATCGGGGTGGAATCACCACTTTTAAATATCACTGAAATGTCAAGGGAAGTTGTCGGGTGGTTTTTAAAAGTGTCACCATCCTGCAAATTCAGAGGGGAATTTTTGCCACAGGCGGCAATCGCCTTGTTTTATTAACAAGTTTACAGTACGGAGGGACAGCAGGTGCCATATTTGTGTGTGTGGGGGTGTGTGGGTGGGTGCATGTCATTTGCAGAGATAGTGGCATATAAACCTGGCTGCTGTCCAGACCTGTCCCTTTCTTTCGCTTCTCTTTTGTTTCCTTTTCTTTTTCCTTCCCTCTCTTTTCTGCTCCTTCCTTTTCCTTGTCTTTAATTTCCTTTTTTTGTTTTCTTTTATTCGCTTCCTTTCATTGTCTTTCATTTCCTTTTTCATTTCCCCTGCTCTCCTCTTCTTTTGTTTTATTTCAGTCTCTTTTATTTGCTTACATTTCCTTTTGTTTCTTTTCCTTTTTCTTTCCTTTGTTTCCTCTCCTCTCCTCTCTTCCCTTCTCTTACTGTGTGCTTGGAGCTTTTCCCTGCCTGACTGCTTCCCTGCTTTCCAGGCAGCAGACAAACATTTTCCCTGGATCTGCCACTCTCACTTAGCATCCATTGGGTTTTTTTCCAGCGAGGTGATTGGCAGCGGGGGCAAGCATTAGCATTTCCTCATCTTGGCATAGAGACACTAACAGGCAGGGATAGTGGCAAAGGATGTGCCTTGAATACCGAGCAACAACCTCACTCTCTCACCGAGGCACGGAAGAAAGCGTCTTTTGTTAGAAGGCAGTACATCAAATAAAATTCCTCCTTTGTTTTGCAGCCAGATTACAGTGTTTCCTTTGTACAACTACTTACCTGCATAGTCAGCTCAGATCATCGTAATGTTGATAATGACAGAGCAGTCTTGATTTTTTTCAGGAGATATATAGTTTTCTTATTGTAGAGTATAAAAACTCACCCAGCTTGTTATATCCTTGCTTCTTATTTATTTATTATTCACTAGATTTTAACATCTAAGAGCCAGCCTCTCAAAGTATGCAGCTTGGATTTTCATCAGTATCCTTAAATGGACTCACTCCTTCACCCTATTCTCTCCATAAATATGTGGTGAGCCTTGGTACAGATAAAAAGGTAATCCACATGCACTGTCTGCCAAGAAGCTATTTCTCGCTCTGAGCAGAATAGAACATGGTGTAACAAAAACATCCGGCTGTAATTTCTCTTAGAGGAATTGCAGTGCTTTGGAAATAACCTATATCTCTATAAACACTAATACCTGCATGTTCTCGCTGTAGCAGGGATGATCTTATCTTCCACTGTCATGAAAATTGTCTTGTGGAGTCTCTCAGCACACGGCACAGTGACACATACTGTCGACATGTGTTCATGTAATAGATGGCGATAGGAAACAAACAGTATATTCAAGGGCACCAGGCAGCGCACGTAGCTTCTAATCTGTTTCCTTTATAATCAGTACAACAGTAATGTCGTCTTCTCGGATGTTAATGGTGAGAGCATTGATGCACACTGAAGGCAAAATTTAAATCAGGTCTGGCAGGCTTTCAACACGGGTCTCCAGCTTGACATCGTGCAAACCAACACGATCTGATGTGCAATCAGTTTTATTTCCGTGACGCAAAGATAATCTGCTATAGGGAGGCGGTGAAAACTCAGCCTTTGAGAAAATGTAGTAATATTTGATTCGATTTTCAAGGAAAAATGTCAAATGTTTCTTGGCTCCAGCTTCTGAAATGTGACTTTTTACTGCTGTTCTTTCTCTTATATAACAGGAAACAGAATATCTTTGCGTTTTGGACTGATTGTCAGATAAAAAAAAAAATGGAGGGCCGAAAGACGTCATCCTGGAACACAATTTTAAGTTTATTTTAAGTTTTAGGTTGTAGAATTTAGGGAGATATACAGTATATAGGCAGAAATTAAATTTAATGTAAGAAGTATGTTTTCTTAAGTGTATAATCACCTGATGAGAAGAATGGTTGTGTTTTCCTAGAATGAGACATTTAAATCTACATATCGGGAGTGGGTCCTCATCCATGGAGTTCCCCACATTGCACTGCCATGTTTCTAAAGCAGCCCAGAACAGACAAACCAAACTCTGGTTCTAGGTTCGCCTTTGCCATCAGCCATCGTAGTTTTCAGCCCCTCCATGGCAAGACTATTGGAAAAGTGCTGTTTTTTTTCTCAATGTGAAACTGCTTTATTCAGTGTTTTTACCCATTAAAATTACTGGGTCTGAGGAGGAGGAGACCTCTGTGGCTAAGCTGCCTCCTGGTGAAAACCTCATGAACCTTCTGGATCTTAAGTTATCAGAGAAGAAGACGGGCATACATTAAGTTATCAGAGGAAAAAGGTATGCATACATTAGGAGGTATAGAGAAAGCAGTGTTGGAGAAACACTGATTTGTAATGTGAAACTGCTTTGTTCAATTTTTTTAACCTGTATCTATCACCTGGGGTCACAGTTATAAACATTGCGTACGTACAAAATGAGGCCTAAAAGAGGCGTACGCCACTTCCCATGCAAAAGTTGAGATCTATAAAAGCAGACTTGATGGCCCATGATTACGAAATCGAAATTGGCGACGCAGATGGTGAGGTGGAAGCCTAATTGTAGAAATTGTTAAAAAAAAATGTTGGCACATGCAATTTTTGGCTTTTGTCTGTACGTGCAGTTTTAGTATGGTTCCTGCGCACTATTTTACAAATGAGAGCCCTGGTCCATGTGTTTTGGAGAGGAAGAGACCTCTGCAGATAATTTGGCTCCAAGTAAAAACCTCCTGAACATTGAACACTAAAGAAATCCCAACTAGGAGTTCAACTTTGTTTCACGCTTGCAATTTGCAATCCTCACCGCTGGATGCCACTAAATCCTACACACGGTTCCTTTAAGCAAAGCACATGTGACAGTTTGGGCCCTTCAGTGCTAATGCAGAACTTTTATATACTTAAAAACATCGACCCAAATTGGTCGGTTCAAGTCCGTTCATTTAAGTTTATTTATATTTAACCCAAAATTACAAATTTGCCTCAAAGGGCTTTGTAATCTGTACAACATGACACCTTCTATCCTTAGACTCTCATTTCAGACAATGAAAACTCCCCAGAGAAATCCTTAAACAGGTCAAAAGAATGGAAGTGTCTTTTATTCATACAAAAGAAAAACTTGACACCAGCCTTTTCTCTCTGCAGCAGGAAAATGAAATGAATCATGTGAACGCTTTGAAGCTTCCCTCCAAACAACATTGAAAAGACCCCTGCTTTTCATTCAGACATTTTAATTGGCTGTGAACTAATTATGTCATCCCCTCACAGGTGGCCGCGGCAGATGGCCTCATCCAACGGCCTGTGTCGATACGGGGCCAGAGTGGACTGCTGCTGGGGATGGACACGCCGTTCCTGGGGTCACTGCCAGCGTGAGTGCCACCGTGCCTGCTGCTGCTGCTGGGGGCAAACAGGGCTAACAAGGTTGCAAGGTTTCAAGCTGGGGTCAAAGATGCTATTAGACATAGGAGATGGTGCAGCACTACCACAGTCACCACAGGCTCGGGAAACACACACACACACATGCACATTGTCACAACAGAAACACAAACAGCTAATGGAGCATCACACCTGGGACAATCTTTGAGTAAAGATTGGTGGTAATGGCTGGTTGGACCGGAGGAAGGGCTGGCATTTGTATTCACACTGTGGGTGGCCATAATGAGGGAGAGACTCTAGCTGCAGGTGGACACATTCAAGGGTAGATGGGAGATTGATTATAGATTACTACTGTGCAAAAACAAGCAGGCTAACGCTGCCAGAACGAGCCGTGTGAACACAACCCATGGTGTTGTCAGGTGCACAGACCTCAACTCATCTTTATACTCAGCAACGCCGCTTGGAGGATTCAGAGGATGTGTGCTGTCATGACCACATGCCTGTATCACATGAGCTCTATGAAATATTAACACGTCACATTTCCTACATATTTACATTGTGCAAAGACCCTCTGCTCTCCGGTAATGCTACCCAGGGAGGTGTGACTATACTAACATAGGTTTCAGATCTGGCCAGTTGCCTTACAAATGTCAAATCCTCTGCATGGCTTGGTGCCTGTGCTGGTGTAGCTGCTGCCTTGGAGGTTTAATCAAGAAGGGGTTAACACATAAATAGTCCTTTTTCACAGCAGGAACATCACGCAACTTGAAGGAATTGTGAAACATTTTCAGAAGTATATTTATTGGTTACCTTCCCATCTGGCTGTTGAATATGAAGCAACAGCTAGCAGTTGATTAGCTTAGCATAAAGACTGGAAACGAGGAGACAGAGGTGTTGGTAGGTGTTTGTTTTTGTTTTTTTTACCTTGGCACTGAGTCAGCCTTTCCTAGTCTTTATTGCTAGGCTAAGCTAATTGGCTGCTAGTGGTAGGTTCATATTTACACATTGAGTGGTATCAATCTTCTCACCTACTGTAATTCTTGGCAAAAAAGTGCTAAAAGTTATAGTTAGTAATAGGGAGGCACCGATTTTGAAATTCTGGGCTGATGCCGATGTTTTTACATTGTTGTTTACTTTGTTTTTGTTGTCATTTATTCCCCGTTTTGTGCTAGGGAAACAAAGAAATCTATACTATTAAAATTAAAAATATTTCAAAGTAATTAAGTCTTTCATTATCCTACCCATATATGAGCAAACATTTAATCATTCAGATTTAGGAAACGACTTTTAATATAACCTTTCACATGAAAAAAGTAACTGCTTCAATAGCTTTTACTCTTTATATTATGTATTGTAATTCCTCTCTAACAGTCTCTTATGTGCGGTAAGGTTTGTGGACTGTTACCTGCCGCAAAGAGAGAAATGTGAACGGCTCGTTTCTCCTCTGACACGTCACATACCTGTATGCCGCCACGGCTCGGCTGTTCAGGTACTTATGGGCAGCCATGACACCAACGAAAGAGGAAATTATTGGACCTGGAGCCGGGCTTCTCCGTCACTGGTAAACCGTTATCTCGCGTGGCCATAGTGCTCCGCCGTATTCCTGTCTGTGACCCCCGTTCAACCCACAACCGGCAGGATTCGCCTTTCGTTTCTGCTGCTGGTTGAAATCTGTACTTGCACAGCGTGCTCCTGAATGATTTCTTTTGCTCGCACAAAAATGTTTTTAGATTAAATGCGAGTAAAATGCTCGCACCGTAGAGCTCTGTGGAAAAGAAATCACTGTAGCATATATAAACAAATCTAACCTACAAGTAAAAAGAAATGAATAGTAACTTCCACTGCTTAAAGATACTCAGTAGCTCAGCTAATACCTGAAATGTCACTGGAAAACAAACCACGCAGCAGCATATTGAGTGCCAGGTGGCCAGCGCGCGCCATTAATGGACGGCGCATGGACACTCATCCTCTTGCGATTGGACTTTGAACTTATCCCACAGTAGTGGTACCGTGAGGTACTGTGGTGCTACAGTACTCCAACATTATGGTATCATATGTACCGTGCTGTTTTAGTACCACGGTCTACCATTGGTACCAGTACACTGTGCAACACTAGTACATTATACTTTACCATTGCCCAATACTTATTTTTACTGAATAGATCTTAAACGCATCATAATGTACCTCAGTGCAATCTCTGTGAGCTGTTAGTCCCAGCCGGCTGCTACTCACTGTCTCCTCACACAGCATTGAGATCACAGAACCTATTTGCCAAACAGTCATTGCACTCCTCTTGTACCTGCTCATTAATTAAAGTTTTTGGCTGTTTCAATCCCTGCTTTTTAGCCTGATGTGGCACAACAGAAAAACATCAGCCACTGGCAGTGGTGAATGTTATCTTATTTGCCAGCTGATGGCAGTCAACAAGGAGAATATTGGCCGATACTGATGTTCAGCTGATAAATAGGCGCATCTCTGGTGGGTAAATTTATTTAGCAAATGTGACATAAAAGTTATCTTTTAATTACTGTCATTATATCCTGACAGAAGTACATGAGGCAGATAATCTGTGAAAAAATCAGCCCCCTCTGCCTCCTCATAGTGCTCCTAATGGCATTTACATAATCACAAAAACAACTAATCAGAGCGAAAGAGCCTCTAACGCAGCTGTCAGTCATGTCAGTCAGTGGTCATGAAGCGCTGTCAAACTGCTAAACTAGGCAATGCTAACCAGATCTAATTCAACATTCTGCTAATTCATTGCTGAATGCTCATATCTGAGTGTACTGTTTAGCTATGAAATGAGAAAGTTTGCTCTGGCAGGTGGGCGGTCCTATGTTTCGGCTTGACTGTATTCAACATGGTGGCCAGGTCACAAACTCTCATTTTACAGCTAAACAGTACACTAAAACACATTTCTGAGAACACTTAGGCAAGACAAAGGTAATGCAGTAACAAACTCTTGACTGATATTTGATCAGCGCTGCCTAGTTTAACAGTTTGACCGCAGTTTACCAGCAGTGACTGACATGATTGACAGCTGCTCTCTCTGAAAATGACATGTGATTTGCTAAAAGCTCCGGTCATGGGCTAGATTTTCTAAAGCCTGAAAACAGAGCCAAGCAGAGTTACAGAAGAAGAAATGTTCTCCCAGACCTCTGAATCAAAGTTTATTTTGGGATTTTTGCCCAAGGATGCCAAAAATAAAACCGCCTACCCCAGCTTTAAGTATATTTCATGTAAAAGTACTGCTTTAACCCACTGTCACAGGTTCTGGTTTCATTTACACAGCTCTCTGCATTCCCAGAACAAAAATTTAGCTGTACTCAGGGGGAGATACTAAATCCAAGTTCCAGATACTGTCAGGGGGTGCAAGTTAGTTATAATTAGTCAAGCCAATTCGTCAACAAACAATAACAACAGTGAGTCAACAACAAACTCAGCAGCGTTTCACTCCTACAACCACTTGTCGGAGTAACCTGGCAATGTTTGCATTGTGATTGACACATTTTGTCGTTGGCACTGGAGATGCCCATTTTTTCCCCCACAGACCTGTAGCGCTCACAAGTAGATCCTTTAATTTACTCAAAATCAGCTTCTGATGTTTTCCATCCTCTTTTGAAAGTCTTTGTCTTTGTTAACTTAAAATTTCTCATCTAAAATTTACATAAAAGTGAAAGAAAATCAGTGTCAGCATTTCTCTATCGCTGTCTGTCCAACAAATGCACGTCTCTTCCCTTTTTCATCAGTATATCCAATGTTGCCTTTTTCAGCGAAGCATATCTAATATGTCGAGATTTAATAGACACGGTGAAACACAAAGCAGAGCCAAGGCTTTACAAATTCTTAAAACTTGAGGTTATTGAAAGTGTCATGCTATAGGTTGTTGAGTTCCTGCTGTGAAGAAGGCCAAAGGAGGTTCATGACTCTGCATGATGGTTTTGGCAGCACATTTAAAGCTTGTTTACATAATGTTTTTTAATCCACTCATTTTGTGTTTTTCATTGCTGAAATGACCATATTTTAAGTATGTTCTTATGCAGTGAAGCTCATCATGCTAGAGCTGACCTTTTGTTTATTTATTGTGTTGTGTATGTGTTTTTTGTGGGAAACATGTCACACACTGCTTGTTGGGGCCCAAGGTCTGTGCTGGTGCAGCGAAATGATTTCTTTATACGCTGCTATTTTTTACTCCGATTTCATGTAAAAGTGGCAGAGTGCCATCTTTTCACTTGATGTTGAAGTGCGCTGCAAGATTTCTTATTTTGTTCTAGAGAACACAAACAGTATTACTTGAGTTCACGGCCTTAGTGTTTTGTATTCCTTTTAGCTCAGCCAGATTAACCTTAGGTCTTTGCAAGACAAATCTGCTTTTTATCCACCTCTCGCTTCATCTCTATTAGAAACAAAATATGATAATTTTATTCTTACATAAACGCTTGGAGTCAGAAAAACAAGTTATGCTAATGATTTATGGGACAGACCTAGACTTGTAGCTGGAGGGGGCTTGATTTCATGGTTGGAAATTAACGGGGTTTCTTATTTATTTTTTTTATTTTCTTTACAATAGTTTGTTCAAAAACCTCCTACCTTTTCCCAAGGCGCTGACACTTGAACTACACAATCTGTGCTGGAACGATTTAGGCAAAAGCAGCACTGTTTTACTCAAACAGCTCAATTGTATCATTTGATAGTGTTTATCTGAACACGGGGCCAGACTCAGCAGTAATTCTGGCAGGAGTCAGCAGTCTCAATGCCCAGTACCTCCCAGTGCATCTGTACTGGGCTCTCTGCCTTTACAGCTCCCCATGCTTAAAAAAATCCAGGTGGAATAGATGTGGGTTTTGGATGAAGACGAGAAAAAAGAAGATGACTTTATTATGACAGAAGCTTAGATCAGGGGGAGAGACATGATTCACGTGCTCACATTGTGCTCGCTTAAAACCCAAACAATAACGAAAATTGCCACAGCACATGCTGCAGCGTAGTTACCGTTCCACGAGACAAAACATTCATGTGTTTGCCTCTAGAAATGATGGGCGACGATACATCATAGGTAACATTTATTTTGGTGATAAATCAAGCACAGTCACATTAAAAAAAAGTCATGTTGCGTCAATTGCTCGAGCAGCCAAACAGCAGTGTGTGAACATGTTTCCTTTGTTGCTCTGGGGTCCCACCTGTTCCATGTTGAGCCTAGAAATATGAGCTAATTTTGAGCCTAACCACCACATCAAGCTATTAAAGTACTTTCACTTCATCACTTTTTTTTTTTTTTAAACCAAATCTGTTCGGTGAGTTCAATCACTTGGTGAGTGCTTGCCTTAATGCTTCCAAATGCTCCTGCCTGGGTGCACAACTCAAATCCATTTACTTTAGTCCACAATCAGTATTCCATCAAGTCAGTAAGGTGCTGATTTAGAGGAGCGAGGTTGAAGGTTTGGGAAAGAAAGGAAGTGTAATCATGGGTGTGTGCACCTTTGTCTGCATGTGTGTGAGAGGATGCAGTCAGTATAGATTTCAGGTCTTGGTAAGTTTTTTCGTGACGATGGAAGAGATTAGATTGGAGCTGTTGGATTGTGGCTTTTTCAGCCACCTAGCTCAGCAATTGGTTTGTGAGACTTCTCTCAAAGAATGAGAAACTTAATGGATCAACCTTGATTCCCTTTTTTTTTAAAGCTCCCAGAACAGAGAGAGTGTGAGAGAGGAGAGAGAGGACTTAAAGTTGGAGAAAGTAAAAAAAAATCCTGAGGTGTAAGGGAAACGGTTTAGCGGTAAGGAGTTAGAGATGATTGCTGCTGGAGTAGGGGGAGAGATGTCAGGAGAGGGAGACAAGTGAGAAAACCAGGCAGATGGAGAAAGAGAGAGAGGAGCTTTAGATTTATAGTAGACTGAAGCTCCACTTATAATGTTCTGACAGGCCATCCGGCAGGCAGAGCCACACTTGAAGCTACTTATTCCATCCAGCTGCCATCATGAACATTTTACTGCCACTGGGAGCATTTGAACATTTGCATTTCCAGTGTAATACAGTTAACAGTAATCACACTAAAAAAATACCCTTCATCTCTTCCGCTCTTGATGAAGATGGAAAACTGCCTAATCAAGTTGATCCCGCTAGTGTTTGCATCCAAGTGGTCCACTCAGGCAGTCGTGACAGGAGCGTCGATCATTTACTACATTTGATATCAGGTGATACAAGACCTGAGAGGCTGTAAAAGAGACTGACTTTGATTTGGAGCTAATTTCATCCATATTAGATGTTCTGAAAAGCAAAATTGTCTGGGCTTTTACTGTGGAAATCAGGAGGGAACTGACTAAAGAAACAACGATTATACAGCCCAGTATTCAAATGAATTAAGGAATACTTTCTCCAGGCAGTAATGCTGATGTTAGACCATTTCAATCAGGAGAGACTTGTTCTGAGAGAAAAGAATATTAATTAACATGAGCACGTGAAATGAGCAAGTCTTTGGCAACCATTTTCAGGAGGGTGGTAAAGACATAGTCGATTAGGGATCCCCCCCCCCCTGTGGAGTCTAGACGCTGGTGGTGGTGATGAGATGAGATGAAGAGGGAGATGAGGATCTGGATGTGAAGAGGAATGGGTTTTTAATGAGCTTGTCCTGGGCTCTGGATAAGGTGACTAAAGGTGAATGGGTCAGATTATGGCGTGACGATTCCACCTAAAATGACAGTTGACAGGAGCAGAGAGGAGAACAGATGTAAAGTTTGGCAGCAGCAACACGAATGGCTGAAGTGGATCGAAGTTTTAGGGTGATTTGCTACACCCATAGTCAGCTGATTGGTGGAAGTGGGATAGAGGGTGAATTGTGAATGGATATAGCACTAAGAAAGTCTTCCTGATTGAACTTATGCTTAGCTTTATTCTGCAAAACCCAAGACTGCATTTGACTGCATATTTTAAAGGAATACTTCAGCCACAAAGTCATTTTTGTGTCAGTTATTCACCCCATGTTACATTGAATTCGTTAAAGCATTTTCTTCCATGCCTCCGTGCTGAGTGAAGAATCCAAAAACAGCAACCATTCTTGATTAATTAACAACAGCAAAACTACATCTAAACATCCATTTACACTCACTCAACTCATGCAATATAATCCAAGTCTTGTTTAACCAGCTGTATGGGCAGTGTTTCCTCAACACATGCACACACATTTAAAACTTCTGCATACAAGTAGCGCGCCTGGGCAAGAATGTGCGTTTGTTACCTGCTTGTGCATTCCATTAAGCTTAGTTAAAATGCAAGCGCTTGCCCAGGCCCGCTACTTGTCCATGTGAGAGACTGTGTTTTAAATGGTTTTAGCTATAATGTATGTGTTTGGGAAGTACTGAGCATATGACTGGATAACTGAGACCTGGGTTATACAAAACAAGCTGTGTAAAAGTCTGTAAACTGATGTTTTGATTAGGGCAGGGCGATATGGCCTAAAAAAAAAATCTCAGATTTTTTCACAACAAATCCGATTCCCGATTTAAATAAATTTTTCCCCCCTACTTAAAATGGATTTGCAGATGACAAGTTTTAACAGGTAGCACGTACCTGGGGTCCAAAACTTTCAGCATGTGAATAAACCCCGGATTTTCTGCGTTATATATGGCACCATATCTCTTGCAATATACATCGCGATTGCATCCGTGATTGCTTTCTTATTATACGGAATACAGTTTGTAAATGTTTTCAAGACAGTAGTTGTTTTTTGGCGGCAGTGCTGGGGCTGCTGCGGTCTTGTTCATTTCGTAGGGAACAACACCTCTCCCACTCAGCAGCATGCCTCTGTTTGAGGTGCTGCAGTAAATCAGTAGTACTGCCTTCAAACACACTTTGCAGCGGATGCTGTTTGTTCTGTGTCTGACGCCACAAATCTGAACCAATTCCAAAAACTGAAGACGCATTCCCTTTCTTGGGAATGAGTTCTTCCCCGCTCGCTGCCATGTTGTAGGTGTATCAAGCCAGCCGGGGGGGGAGGGGTAAGCCCACTCTGAACTACGGGAGCCCAGCGGGGAGCGTCGGCGGCGGATGTTAAAGAGAAACTCGATTTTCATTAAAACAAATCGACCTAAACTACAAATTTGAATTAAAGGGATAGTGCACCCAAAAATGA
The DNA here is from genome assembly GCF_041903045.1 of Epinephelus lanceolatus. Taxonomy (NCBI): domain Eukaryota; kingdom Metazoa; phylum Chordata; class Actinopteri; order Perciformes; family Serranidae; genus Epinephelus; species Epinephelus lanceolatus. Next base: position 30,578,158 of record NC_135736.1, read on the forward strand.
AAATTCACCCATTATCTACTCACCCATATGCCGAGGGAGGCTCAGGTGAAGTTTTAGAGTCCTCACAATACTTCCAAGATCCAAGGGGAGAGGAGGTAGCAACACAACTCCACCTAATGGAGGCTTAGGGCGCCCCAGATTCAAACGTCCAAAAACACATAGTAGGCATAGGCATAGGCAGTTAGAGCTACAGGCTACAATGAGGCTAAAAACAGTTCAAATGACGTTTTTCCAAACAACTTTTTATGTCGGGGCTTCAGGACACTTGGATCACTACGGGCTAGCAGTATGGAGATATTTTGTGGTTTCAGTTATGTGTTTTTGGACGTTTGAATCTGGGGTGCCATAAGCCTGCATTAGGTGGAGTTGTGTTGCTACCTCCTCTCCCCTTGGATCTCCGCAAGGGATGTGAGGACTCTAAAACTTCACCTGAGTCTCCCTCGGCATATTGGTGAGTATAATGGCTGAATTTTCATTTTTGGGTGCACTATCCCTTTAATCGATAGAATCGATTTATCACCCAGCCCTAGTTTTTATATTGTTTTGCTGTTGTTTTACGCAGCCTCCTTTTACTCCGATTCATGAAGAATTTTCTCAATTTTTGTATTCTTCGTTCACTGCGAAGGCATGCGAGAAAAGCAATGTTTTCTCCACAAATTTAAGGTAACACATAGTCAGTAATTGATATACAAATGATCATTTTTATGTCATTGAATGTAATCTTGGGTTTTGCAGAATCGTCTAATATGAACACTTTAGTCTGGAGGTAGGCTTAGATCATGTTCAGACTGATACTGTGCTCACAGAGATGAGGATTCAAAACTTGACTGTTGCGAGACTTGACTTACATTCAAATCAGGTTTTGAACAAGTGAAGTGCTGGAACAGTTAAACATCAATAAGACTGTAACTAGCAGACCTTGTATGGCTGCACAGCTTTGATGTCTCAAAGGGCTTGACTTGTTTTCAATTAATTTGAGTCTTCCAAAAGACTTGAAAACAGCTCTGGCAGAAAGATTTATTTTCTCTGCACTGTAACAGAACTGGGTTGAATATCACCTCCATATTAAGTAGATCACACATTATAATTTCCTCAGCGATCCTGGTGGATTTTACAGATCCACTGAGACTGGGATTTAGTTTGATTGAGTGCGGTCTTTGTTTCGACAAATGGTGTGGACAGGATTAAGGCAGGACTTTTGAATTGGTAATTCGAGCTAACAAGTGAGCGATGGAAGCGGAAAAGTGATATCTCAGTTTAAGTTATTCACTTTATCATGATTGTCTGTGCGGTTTCCTTGTCTGCACCGCTTTCTTTCATGATCAGTGGGCTGTAAAGGCTCGTCTAAAAGCGTGCCTTTTCATCTGCCTGAGGTAATAAGGTGAAAACAAAATGGAAGGGTTTGCTCGTAAAAATTAGAGGGAATATATGCGGAAATAAAAGGCACATGTTTCGAATTACTTGACACAATTCCAGCTTTAAAGGCACTTTGAAACGGAGCTGATTTAAAAATATAATGTCTGTTCACAGCCAGGTAGCTGCGGCATTTATTTTCATAATATTGAAGAAACCAGGACTGTGATCTCATTGAATGATACCGGCGGCGTTTTCATCTCTCAGCGCTGTGGCATAATTTTAAGAGAGAATTATAATCTCACTGTTTCACAGAGTAAACCGGTTCACTCACTTCAATTTAGATGAGAGTGATAAAGAATATGTAGTTCACATTTTCAGAAATAAGAGAACATCCCCGGAGACGGTGGTTTTATTCGGACATCATTTTAATTTTGAAAACTCAAATGTAAATGCATTCAAAATGTGGTGATGACCCAGAGGCAACTGGGAATATGTGTGACTCCAGAACTCCAGACTGTGTGTGAGTGTGTTTGTGTGTGTTTCTTATTTTTTTTCCAGGACCGTTTGCTTGTCAAAATGACCAGACTCTGCCCTCTAACATCATGTTTATTTTTTATTTTCTTTGCTCTCATACACTAAACAATGCCCGCAACCTTTGTTTGTTTGGCTATTTGTTTTGCAGCTCTCTTCGCCTTAACTCACAGAGTAGCCGGGATAAGATGCCAGCCCCAAGGTTAGCTCCACATGTTTCTCCAAATAATCTTGCTAGACATGTATTGCTGGGGGCACATCCTCTGAATCCTGGGCTCACTCACTTATTTATAGAGCCAGACCCACCCCCACCCAACACCACTAAAACCTCACACCCGTTGGCAGCGGCCATCTTCTCCCCTCCAGCCTCAGATGTGTGCAAACAGCTTACACTCTGCAGACCTGATTTCACCTGGAGCCGTGTCTTAACATGAATTATGCTGAGGTTCTTTAGTGTTTCATTAAGATTCAACCACCCCTCTGGTCGACCTCTTAGAATACTAACGAAGCCCTTAAAGCTGAAATCTATAATGTTTTTTTTAATTAATATATCAGTAATATATCCATGCGTATGGCGCAGAGTAAAAACCGAGGCTTTTACTGTGGTTGGAGACGCTCTGCATACATAACTACACAGAAATCAGTCAGGTGGAGAATGCCAATGCTATCATACTTCATCACTTAGGTAAATGAAATATTCACCATGACATTACCCAGTCGATCAATGACATTTCCACTGCATACAAACGAGCTGGAGCAAATTCAGACCCTACATGATCTGTCCTCTATACAGTACGCATCTGGACACTAGTACTGAAATGATGAACTGATTAATTGATTAGGCAATCAGCAGTTCTGATAGGATTATTTGTGTATTTGATATTTTCTTCTGGTTGCATCATCTTTAAAGAAGACTGCAGATTACAACCAGGTGACACTTCTCCGGGTTAGAATTCCTTCAGTGTTTATTATTCAGGAATCTTTTTACCAGGAGCCAAATTATCCACAGAGGTCTCCTCCTCTCCAAAACAAACAAACTGTACTACGAAGCCAGGTCAACTTACCCAGGGTATCTTTTTGTTATCTGGCTTGACTAACCCTAACACTGCCCATCTGGATAACGGATACCACAAAGCTGGTCATCACCAGGTCATGTGAAAGAGGCTGGGGTGTTAACTGCGAGCGACATCATGAGAACCATGAATGAAATAGGCTGTTTAATAACATATGAGACAAAATAGTACTGAAAGCAGCTGCGACAACGAGACAGTAAAATGTCAGTGGCGTGAGATGTAAACGATACTCTGTAATCTTTCAACGGAAATGTAGAAAAATTTAAAGTACTGTTGTAAAAGTCACTGTCGGCTGTGTCTTAAATTGCATGTAGACTATAAGTGGCATTAATATAGAGTATTTTTTGCTATTTAGTTGGATGATGAACACTTTAAAGTAACAGCAGACTGTTTCTGCTACTATACTAACAGGTGGAAAAGTAGCCTAGTTAACTGATGAGGTCTATCTGGCCGGAATGTGACATTTATAATAACAGGAGCCAATTAACAATGTGTGAGTATTCCCAGCTCTTACTACACAGGTGTCTCATGTTATTTTGAGCTGCAGTGACGGAATCAGACTGTAACATAGCAACACTATCACTGCCGACTAAAATAAACTTTACATAAAGTAAAATCCTATTAAAATCATGTGTTCTACTCTTTTTTTTAAATGAGACTCCAGCCTTTTGTCCATGGATACTTTTTTCTTCAGTGATTGGATTGGCTAGAGGTCGGGTTGTGATCTGATACTCTGAAGTTAACCTGCTCTGGACCAGGTTAGCTGTATAGCATGATTTATTCTAGTAAAAAGAGAACCAGCTCTGTCATACTGAAAACCCAGAGTTAACCCTTCACTAACTCCAAATCCTGCTTCCAGTAAAAATAATGAATAAAGCAGTTTCATGTTCCAAATCAGTGTTTCTCCGACGCTGTTCGGTTTGCTCGAGACAGACCGCTAGCCCAGCACCTGCTATTGTGCGCTCGCCCTTTTTCTCTAATAACTTAAGATCCAGATGTTCAGAAAGTTTTCAACCGAAGCTGGATTATCCACAGAAGTCTCTTCATCTCCAAAACAAATGAATCAGGTGATTTAAACTGGTTCAAACCAGGTTAAAGCAGTTTCATGTTAAAACGTTTTCTCCAACACTGAGTGCGTTTACATGGACAGTTTAATTCCCTTTTCATTTGGAATTAAAGTTCATTCCTATTAAAAGTGATCTTCTAAACACGTCATTCGGAATGAAAACGGCCAATGCGATTAAAAATTCATTCCGATGTAAGGGGCTGGAATATTACGTTTCTAATTCCGAATGAAAGAATTTCTCGCACTTGTATACACTCATTCCTCTTTAAGTTCATTCCAGTCTTTCTGCGCATGCTCGTTTCCTTGCCCATCTGGCACGATGACGTACAGTACAGGCCAAAAGTTTGGACACACCTTCTCATTCAATGCGTTTTCTTTATTTTCATGACTATTTACATTGTAGATTCTCACTGAAGGCATCAAAACTATGAATGAACACATGTGGAGTTATGTACTTAACAAAAAAAGGTGAAATAACTGAAAACATGTTTTATATTCTAGTTTCTTCAAAATAGCCACCCTTTGCTCTGATTACTGCTTTGCACACTCTTGGCATTCTCTCCATGAGCTTCAAGAGGTAGTCACCTGAAATGGTTTTCCAACAGTCTTGAAGGAGTTCCCAGAGGTGTTTAGCACTTGTTGGCCCCTTTGCCTTCACTCTGCGGTCCAGCTCACCCCAAACCATCTCGATTGGGTTCAGGTCCGGTGACTGTGGAGGCCAGGTCATCTGCCGCAGCACTCCATCGCTCTCCTTCTTGGTCAAATAGCCCTTACACAGCCTGGAGGTGTGTTTGGGGTCATTGTCCTGTTGAAAAATAAATGATCGTCCAACTAAACGCAAACCGGATGGGATGGCATGTCGCTGCAGGATGCTGTGGTAGCCATGCTGGTTCAGTGTGCCTTCAATTTTGAATAAATCCCCAACAGTGTCACCAGCAAAACACCCCCACACCATCACACCTCCTCCTCCATGCTTCACAGTGGGAACCAGGTATGTGGAATCCATCCATTCACCTTTTCTGCGTCTCACAAAGACACAGCGGTTGGAACCAAAGATCTCAAATTTGGACTCATCAGACCAAAGCACAGATTTCCACTGGTCTAATGTCCATTCCTTGTGTTTCTTGGCCCAAACAAATCTCTTCTGCTTGTTGCCTCTCCTTAGCAGTGGTTTCCTAGCAGCTATTTGACCATGAAGGCCTGATTGGCGCAGTCTCCTCTTAACAGTTGTTCTAGAGATGGGTCTGCTGCTAGAACTCTGTGTGGCATTCATCTGGTCTCTGATCTGAGCTGCTGTTAACTTGCGATTTCTGAGGCTGGTGACTCGGATGAACTTATCCTCAGAAGCAGAGGTGACTCTTGGTCTTCCTTTCCTGGGTCGGTCCTCATGTGTGCCAGTTTCGTTGTAGCGCCTGATGGTTTTTGCCACTCCACTTGGGGACACATTTAAAGTTTTTGCAATTTTCCGGACTGACTGACCTTCATTTCTTAAAGTAATGATGGCCACTCGTTTTTCTTTAGTTAGCTGATTGGTTCTTGCCATAATATGAATTTTAACAGTTGTCCAATAGGGCTGTCGGCTGTGTATTAACCTGACTTCTGCACAACACAACTGATGGTCCCAACCCCATTGATAAAGCAAGAAATTCCACTAATTAACCCTGATAAGGCACACCTGTGAAGTGGAAACCATTTCAGGTAACTACCTCTTGAAGCTCATGGAGAGAATGCCAAGAGTGTGCAAAGCAGTAATCAGAGCAAAGGGTGGCTATTTTGAAGAAACTAGAATATAAAACATGTTTTCAGTTATTTCACCTTTTTTTGTTAAGTACATAACTCCACATGTGTTCATTCATAGTTTTGATGCCTTCAGTGAGAATCTACAATGTAAATAGTCATGAAAATAAAGAAAATGCATTGAATGAGAAGGTGTGTCCAAACTTTTGGCCTGTACTGTATATAGCGCGCATAGCAAAGGGCTGAGATAGAGCAGTCGGACTCATTGCACTCACTTGTTTCCATTTGCCAAAGCACGGTCTTCTATCTCCCTTCTCCTCCACAACAGATGAAGCATTAGCAGAACAAGGTTGTTGTCGTACTGCTGCTTCAAGAATATAAGCAAAACAAGTCCGAAAAAGGCACTAAGAACAGCGTCGTCAAGCGTCTTGTTATCCGGAGCGAGGACTACAGTGTTTTCTTCCAGTAAACATGTAACATCTGTCCCTCCCCCTATACAGTCAGAAACCTTCCCTGCCCCAAACCTTGTGCGGACCCGAATAAAGGCAATTAAAATGATCTCCCGTGTAAACCCTCATTGGGAATGAATATTTAATTCAACTTTAATTCCGAATGATCAAATTTATTTAATTCTGACAAAGAAGCCATCATGTAACCGCACCCACTGCTAGTCTCAGAGAGGCTGCTAACTATGGTGGCCAAACGTGAAAATGTGAGTGGCCCCATCTAGGCCTAGTGTTTGGTTTGTCCATTCTGGGCTACTGTAAGAAGATGTTGAACTCTGTGGATGAGGACCTGCTCCCTATGTAAATATAAACAGTTCATTCTACGATAATAAAAACACGATTCTTATTTTCAAGTGATTATACACTAAAGAAAACATATTTATTATATTACATTTCTATCAGTATATCCCCCTAAAGCCTACACACTGGAACTTCTGCTTATCTGTATTTTACATCATTGTTAACGGAATACATAATATAATCTTGGTAATATATAATCTTGGTCTGTGAGAACTCTTACTGATTGATAACAAAACAAAACAATCAGCAAATCAACCCTATAATGAAATAACCATTACAAGCAGCCGTAGGTAATTACTTGGTTGATTGCAAGATGATGCAACTTGTAATTGATTTAGTAATGATTTTCCCATCTTGCTTTGATGAAGCAATGCATCAAGCTGGTATAAATATTCATACGCAATATCAGTGTCAATTAAAAAAATAATACCTCCATATGTGTTTACCATCAGGCATCCATCAGCAGCCAATAAATCAAAAGAATCTGCATCAGTGGCAGCAGCGTGCTGTTCTGAGGAATGGCTGATGTAAACCAGAGTGAAAGTGTGTCATCACTCGGCATGTTTTGATGGTGTTCATGGAACGAGGGTCATACATGCTATGTTTGGCCTTCCAGCTGGTACGACCATTTTTAGCCCTCCACGTCCTCTGCTGTGGTTAATGAACACTGGCCATTTCGTGATCTCTCTGCCAGGCCAGAGGCTTAAAAATACCCTCAGAGGCAAAGCCTGTTGATGGCCGCCTCTGATCCTGCTAATCAAATCCTCCCCCATGCAGGCGAATAACAAAAAGCCCTCCACTTGGCTTCTCTCTAACTAACAACATCACAAGCTTCTTTCATTGCATCCGCTGACCAGACCAAGGTCTAAGGAAGTCCAAAAAAGTACAACTCTTTTCCTTTTTCCTCCAACAAATTGGGCCATTTTTAATTTGTAATTGTGAACTTTGACTGCTTGGTGTGTTAACACACGGCTCATATCGCAGGCCTCCCCAAGTGGGCTGACAATAGCTTCTTTCTATTTGATTACATAGCCAAATAAAGTGGAATGAGTCTGGAGATGTTATCGACTCCAGTTAAAGGATTCATCACATTCCTCCGTGTCTTTTGAATTCAGTTTGAACAATGTTACAGACTGAAACCTGAGGAGTTTAAGATGTCCTTCCTGCCTTGCAAGCTGAACGTGCATGAATGGAAATTTCTCAGATTGTAACTTAACTCTGAAAGTGCACATTTCATATACAGTATATTATTCAACCCCCGTTTCTTCAGTAGGTTGTTCACCTTATTTCTACCATTTATAGAAATTCATTAAAGGAAGGAAATACTTTTAGAGTGAATATCTCCACAAGGCTGCACAGCTCAATGCAAACATACTCAATGCCATTAGTTATGCAGGATTTCTTTGATTTGATACTTGCATACTGTATATAATATAAATGTAGTTGCAAGTGCACATTGTGGTCAAGAGTTCATGGCAGTTTGTGCAAAATAGACCATGCAGCATATTGAAATGTAGGAATGATTCCAAGTGTTCTGCAAAAAAATAAAAACGCAGGAAAAATCTCTTTCGACCCAAATAAATGTTCCTTCTACTAAAAGATGAAACGAGAAACAGAAAATCTGGTTCCGCCTCACAATTTAGATGCACAAGCAGAATGATAATGCTTTGTGGTTATGCTACACACACACACACACCACAAGCTAAGGTCCTGTTCAAACTGACATTGACCCCCTTTTTATTTCAATGAGAAGACTGCATTGGCAGAGTGGGTGTCCTGATGCTGGAGGCTCTGGCAAATAAACGAAGGGTCATATAGCAACAAAGGTTAACCTAAGTTAAAGACAAAAGATTGATTTCCAGCAATTGTCTCATGGCATTATAACAACTGTGCAGTTTTTTTTTAGCCTCTGATAGACCTCAAGAAGCACATATTTATTGGCCAAAATGGACTTTCTGGAAATCTGTGAAGTAGTTGGTTGGCCATTGGTCAGTGATAGGCCATCGGTGAGCATCTGTCACTCTAGAAAGGGTAGAAGTCCCGCACTGTTAGCTCTTACTGGCCCTCTTTTTCGGCCAATTCAGCATATTGAGTCCATGTCAGAGACAGTGGAGCCTATCCGTGTGTGAAGTGACTCTGATTGGCAGTTGAGCTCAGCTCACGAGAAGAGAAACAGAAGTGAGGAAAGCATTATGACAGAATTATTTTTTCTACCCAGTTGTGCTCTTTAGCAGACACAGTTTGTAGTTGTAAATATCTTTTGTTCTCTCAAAACCTGCTGGTGTTGTTAGGCCCCAATCACACAGAAATTTTTCAGACATTTTGCAGGTTGCAAAATGTGAAGTGCACGGCACTGCCTTTTTAAAAAAAATTGAAAGCCGCCACTGAAAAAACAAACAAACACCGTGAGGTAGGCACAGGGAAATGGAGATCCGTGTGGGTATATGAGACTCCAAAAAAGAGGATGGATCAAGGGGTTTACCACCAGTTGGTCCAGGAGCTTCCCCTCGATAATGGCCGTTCCTCCTCCATTTTTAACCAACTGTGAACTTGTTGTGGTGACATCACAGAAGGCCTGCCTCTCAAATCTTCCGATTGGACAATGGGAAAAGATGATGAAAAAAGAGATGACGTTGGGTGCTTTTCCGCTCTGAGTTGAACTTATTTTTTAAACTCAAGAAGTTCAGAGCTGGCAGCAAAAAGGGTCCATGTCATTGGTTCGACAGCCCATTGGTTCAACATCCCATTAGTTCGACTGTCCGCGGTGCTGAACGGCTCGCGGCGCACCATACGCCCGCCACGACCGGCTTGAGGCGGAGCAGGCTCACGGCTTATGTGTTTGTCACTTTCTTTTTCATTTTAACCCACACCATGATCTTTTCCTGACCCTAACCAAGTGGTTTTTGTGCCTAAACCTAACCAGACCTTAACCACAGGGCGTCATGATGATTTCGGAAGGGACTTCGGAACAATGAGTTTAATATGGTCGGAACAATGGGATGTCGAACCAATGGGTTGTCGAACCAATGGGCAGTTCCCCAGCAAAAACACCAGGCGCCTAGATTGCAGAAAACTTCAATCTCATTAAAAACAGTTTCAAAATGGCGCCTCCAGCTGCTAAAACACTGTGGTAACTAATTAGTGACTCAAATCCATCCTGTCCGACTTCCGGTTTCCCTCTCTGAATGACAAACACTATCACCGCCTGCTGGTATGGAGAGCTATTTCTTCTCACACAGATGCAGAATGTACGTGCTAGTCGACGATTGGTTGTAGTCTTTACGTTGTGTTCATGAGCAACTTTCTGGCTGGGACACAGGCAACATGAGACGACGCAACAGTCAGCCTTCTTCGCCACTAGTTCTTTGATGTCAGTTTGGTGCGTCTGGGCCTTAATAGTTATAAGACAAACATGAAAAAACAAATAGCTCAGAAACCAAAAGCTACATCTCTTTGGTGGATGTTATGTACCAAGAAGGATGTTTGGGTGTAATATGTGTGGCGACGCTGACACAACTATATAATAAATCTTTAAGCTGTATTGTCACAAATAAAACTACACATTACACCTTTCCAGATCCACAACAAACTGGCTGGTGTGATAAGCACTCCACTCCAGAGGTTTTACACACACAAACACACACACTTAGACACACACACACACACACACACACACACGTATGTACTGCCTCTTCCACCACAGTGATAATTAAGTCCTCTGATTGCACCGTATTATGACAGAATTAATGAAGCTTTTAATGAAAATTAGTAACACTTGGCTGAGGCCCCGTGTATCAGACATGCTTAGCAGCAAGCTGCAGTAAGCACAGTCAGATAAGCAGGGTAAACCTACAGCTCACTGAGACAGAACACAGAGTCAGTGGAGCTGTGCAGCTCCCGCAACTACCACGTCTCTGTGCACGCTCAAAATATCACCATCCACGCTCTGTGTACGATCTGCAGGGCAGCTCTTTACTGAGGCACTAATTATAATCTACTATTTTGGTGCTCTAATTGTTTCAGCTTCAGTCTAAGGGGGAAATATTATTCGCCTAGGTAATCCTCGTTGGCTGTTTGCCAGCGTAAATAACTGCTCTGTATTTTATAAGCAGGGGAAAATCAAAACTTTGCGCGGTGTTAAAAGGTCAAACTTCTCATTTATCTCTCACAGTGTGAAAAGATTTAGTATCTGTGAGGACAATAAAACTTTTCCAGCTCCAAAATGATGTGGTTAGCTGGAAATGGCTGCACTATTACCATTCGTCAATGATAATAACACTGTCACACGTGGAGAAAGAAACAAACACATTTCACACACACATAAATGAGGCTTCATGCTGTCTTATTGCTGTAAATGTGGAGTAAACAGATAATTTAGAGCCAAGTCAAGGAGCAGTAGGATTAAGTGCTTTGTCATCCTGATCTGGAACAAGTAGTCTGCCAGGGCGCTGCACTGATCTGTCTCTTCCTCTTTGAATCCCCCCTGAACAGCTGTGTGCCAGCCTGGCTGTAAGCACGGAGACTGCGTGGGACCCAATAAATGCAAGTGCCACCCTGGTTTCACCGGCAAGACCTGCAATCAAGGTAAGCTCTCGCCTGGAACTTGTAGACACAACACAACACAGGAGTAACTTTGCAGCTGTGTGTAACTTTTTTTTAATTTGTTGTTGGGGCACAGAAGTTGAAGAGCGAGAGTCAAATATATGATCCCTCCCCTCCAGCGACACACAGGCCTGCTGACGTGCACATTTTCCACATGAATCCGAAGTGAAGGAGAACCCCTGCCCTGAGCAACGGCAGAATAATCATTGTTTATTGTGGCCAGATCTTCAGCACACAACTCCAGCATATTAGAGTTGCCACTTTTTCACGGGGTGGAAGCTGGTTTGCCACCAGCCGACAGCAGAGATGCTTTAATCACAAGGGAGGAGGTGCAGAGAGAGAGAGCTGATTCAGCTCAAATGGAAATGAGTGGTGAGGCCATGTTGAATGATCCGGGGAGGGGTGCATCCTCCCCTGTGAAGATAACATCTCAATTACTGACCTGAGATAACTTTGGCTCGGCTGAGTGGAACCAATGCTATTGAAAGTGTGTGTATGTGTGCGTGTGTGTGGAGTTTTTGTGCATTTTCATCACTGACAGATTGGACATGTTGAAAAGCGTTAAAGCGTCCCACTTTGTTAGTCAGCTGACGTGCATCCAAGCAGCTTGAAAATACTTGTGGAATTCACGCCCTAAGACAGGAATAGGATAGTGTGTAATTAAAAGCAAGGGGCTGAGGTGGTGGGAGGAGGAGGAGGAGGAGGTGTTGAAATCCTTTCCGGAATGTTCCAAATGACTCATCCTGCATTTTGAGGCTATAGGTGGCTCCTGTCTGCCCGGCCAGACGGCTGTACTTTGTCTTAATCTGCAACAAAGGGGAGAGGAAAAAGGATCAGCGTCCCATATCCAACTACAATAGACTTTGCTGCCAACCATTCAGACAGACTTATCTGACAAATGTGATTCCAAGACCTTTCAAGATGAAACTGTACTTTCAAGTGTCCACCGAAGCCCCATTTGTCCAATAAGCTCTCCGCGTTTTACAGAGCTTTCCATTTTACTCGGCTTTGAGTGGCAGACTTGCCCTTTCAGCCTATTTAGGTGCAGATAACCTTGGGTTCTGTTTTGAGCTGGCACATGCTATGGAAACCAATTTAATTATTCTCAAACCATAGATTAGATTTTCTCATTTAAATGCAGGCTCCATCAAACATTGATTTGAGGTTTACTATTGACGTGCCAGGTGGCCAATGTTTCTAGGCATTCTAATATCCTGCCTCTCTCGAGCACCGCATTTATCTTGAGGAGCAAACTGAAGGAGTGAAGCAAGTCGCACAGAGCTGCTTACCTGTCCTCAACACTGCTAGAGGTCAAGTAGTCAACCTGGTGCACTATAAAACATCATATAGGAATTAAGTGGAACCAACTAATCTTTATGATTATGAATGATCTACATTTATACGATTCACTTATGTTACGTTAATTCAACTTAAAATTCTCATTTTCATTTTTAGACCACTTTAGAACTCATAGAGACAGAGCGCAACGTGTCACACTCTGAAAACCACGCTCCTGGGGGGGAAAACTGTCAGTGCCACAATGTTCAACAAAGGGCTAAAACGCTAACAAAATACCTGTAGCTAGTGAAAAACATTAGATTTCAGCAAGTCAAGGGATTATTTGAGCACCTTAAGCCTAGTTCACATCACACGATTTTCACCCTGATTTTGCGTCGCGGAGACTACTGCAATCTTTTGAGTGTTCATACTACGACATGTGTTGCTATCAACGGGAGTCTCGCCAACTGCGTTACGACCTGTGTGTGCACCCCACAAAGATTTCTCCATCGAGCCCTCGCCGACAGAGCCCCAGATAACGCGGTGACGTCACCAAACTTGGAGACAACACGTGGTAAAGGCATGGATATTCTTCCCAGTGTTGAATCAGATCTTGGGAGAAAAACAAGCAACCAGGGCTATGGAAACAAGCCCAAAAGAAGCGACTATCAATAATTTATTAGACTATAGAATATATAGAGAGAAAGGTGACGTTTAGAGAGCAAGCCCAAATAAGCAACTCCACTTTAGAAACAAGCCCAAAGTTGCGGCTAATAAGCGGACCTGGCAAGTGGCAGCCCTGCGGCTTGTCCTCCTCACATTTCTTCCGTCCTCCTGCGTACTGACATGGGACGTATCCCGCCTCTCATTGGCTGATGCTCTTTGTCAGTCGTGTCAGACTTGCCAAATATCCAGTCCCAGTCACAGACGAGGGGGCGACTTGCTCATAGGCTTATTCACACATGAGGACTCGTGGCAGACTATCTGCCGACTCACCTCCGACCCAAGGTGGCTCTCAAGATCCTCTGCGACGTCGGTGAAAATCGTGTAATGTAAACTAGGCTTTATATACACCAGAAAGGAAAAGGTATATTGACAAACTCAGTGTTGCTGGTCTGTCTCACTGTCCCTTCTTCTTACAATGCTTATCTCGGAGGAAATGATCCCACTTAATGGCCAGAAGTGACATACTTTGATATTTACATCTGTTTGATTAAATCACCAGATAATATCATTTAAGCCACGAAAGATCAAAACCAGGCATTACATAGCTTAGTTACCTACGGCAGTGCTTTTCAAACTTTCTATGCACAAGACACACCAAAGGGCAAGCCAAAATCTCAAGGCACATCTGTATTTATACCGGACATCTTCTATAGCATGTTTGATCACTCTTATCACAACATAAGACAAAAAAATAAGACAGGTAGCTTTCATGATACTGTCTACTGACATTTTTTAACTCCTTTCTTTCAATGGTAGGTCATCTTCGCTGGTGCTTTGTTGTAATTTGCTCCGTACAATAAAGCAATCCATTTTTCCTCTCATGGCTTTGTCCCTTTAAATGTTATCATCCCTCACACTGGCTGCCAATCAGGGCTTTTGATGTGTCACACACTTACGATTCCCACATGCGAACAGCACAAATAGGTTCCCTGTGAACCTTTAAATTTAAGTTACATATTTGAGCCAGAGTTTGCCTCTTTATGAGGAAATGGGTGCACACAACATACTGATGCAGTCAATTAAAAATTCATTCATAATTTTTTGTGTAGGCCCAGTGAAATATTGCCATAATAATGTGTGGTTATCACAAAATCCCGTGGCACACTTGGACTGGCACCATCCCACCATTTAAGAACCACTGCTCTGCAGTTTATCTGGCCCAACTTAGCAGAATGCTTGCTGCATACCTACTGAGTACCAGGATCTTCTTGTTAATGCCTCACGTCTCACTGCTTAAAAGCCCAGTTTTTCAGTTCAGCAGCTATTAAAATTTTAGTCATGGATTCTTTCTGTTGGGAGCACATCCCATCACAAAGCAGCTTTAGGGCATTTTTGTGTTGTTTGCTTGCAGATGTAAATGACCAGAAGGCACATTCACACAATACAAAGTCAAAGGCGAGTGATTAATTGTTTTCCTCTCCGGTGGGGGCGGGACTTAAATGTGCTCTGCCTCCATGAACCTGAGTGTTTTCACTTTAAATAAAAAGTTTCTCAAAGTGCAGCCAGCTGGCCAGTGGTGTGCCGCAGAAACTATTTGTGCAGCTGCTAAATTTGAGGTGACGTGCATGCATTAGATTTTAATAATCTGCCCATTTCAATACTTTCACTTTCAGTTACTTACATTTAATACACCTCTCAGCTGCTGTGTCAAACTGCACTCCCTAATAAGCATCTGTCAGGTTGGGAATGACAACTTGTAGGAAGCTACTGGTTGCATGGCAGCTAGTGGCACCTCATGAGTATTGAAGGACTTGCGTTCTCATTAATGCTGGTGCTGTTAGTCAAATTTAACAATATTTGGGGAAGAGCTAGGCAGTTCAATATGAAAGAGAGATGGAAAAGATTTTTGTTTTGTGTGTGCACTGTTTCTGTGTGGCCCTTAATCATATGCGGGCTGTGTAAATTGGCACTCAGTCAACAAAACTTTAAGAACCTCCGCTTTAAATGATGAATGAGTTGAGTGAATGTGCTGCTGAGAGTTCACTAAATTAAGTTACTAAAGAAATGTGATCAGCACATTAGCAGCATGCATCGTTTGAAAGATACAGCTTTTTTATAGTTTGAGGGAAAAGTCATGATGAAAACTTGCTGTGTGTCTTTGATAAATATTAGGTCATGATTGTTTCTTCTTAATAATAATGTGAACCGAGATGATGTTGGTAATTCAGCCCCCTCTCAGCTTTCAACAAAAAAGCCCTTTTTAAACAGCGATCCTGCAATGCTGCTGTAAAGACGATCCATCATTACATAAGCGTACTAAATAATGCAAAAAGGTGTGACATGTGACACAACAGCGTCTGCGAAGTGTGTGTGCATGTCATCCCGCCATGCCGGCTGTCCCTTTTACACAGACGTCGGTTCAGCACTGTGACTACCTCCGCTGAAAGCTCAGTGTCGGTGCAACAATGCCTGTCTACTCTGTGTTTGTACCTTTTTATAAAGAACAGCAAGGCAGAGAAACAGAGCATCGATCCCACCTTGTCCAGGCTGTATATAAATGGGCAAATCATTCAAGTTTAGTTCACTCCACTTCCATTTTAAGGGCATGATAATGTCCCCAAAAAAGATGCTTCGTAATTGAAATGTGCAGTAAAACATTGTAATGCACACTCAGTGTAAATAAACCTACACGTGCGACGAGATATTTTGCATGCACTCGCAAATGGACACACATTCCTTTGCTCTGAGAGGAAGGCGTGGACAGATGTGTGACCCTGGAGGCGATCTGATTATAAAAGAGTGTTAAACACCACGGGAACACCGGTAGCATGGGGTAAAAACAAACCACAGAGGAAACACAGGTGTTTACACCAAACACAAAGCATGGCAGATACCGTATTGATTTCATCACTCTCAGAAATCAAAGCCATATTTTCCTCTGTCAGACTTTTATGAGCTGGTACTGTTAGGGGGAGATTTATACTTCAAGGACTACATGTCTGTTTTTACTGCCAGCTCTTTTCACCTGCCAAATCATCTCACCATAGTGTTTATTTCACTTTAATGGCTTTCCCCATACAGAAAAACCTCCTGAATGGGATCATTTGAGTGATCCTGATTGTGTTTATTAAATTAACGGGCACTCAACTGTCAAGAATAATAGCACTACTTTGAGAATCCCGATCATTTTTAGAAAGTGCTTCACCTTTGGTGCTGATGAGAATTGAATCTGTCATACAGCATGGTGAGGATAGATGAATACGCTCTCGCTGCACAAATAAACTCATTATAGGGATAATCTGTTTAACAATTTGGCAGCACGCTCCCCCTGCTGATCCAATCATTTTAATAGATGATTATTCCGTGCAGGTGGATTTAATTAGGTGTAGTTGACCTGCTGTTAAGACACTATAAAAAGATTTTGCTGGAGGAATGACACATCGCAGACATCAGAAGCGATACAGCTGCGGCGCCTCCAGATGCTGCTTTCTTCTTTTCCCCCCTTTTTCTGTCTGCCAACTATATAATTAATACCACTTCAAGTATGATGGTCTCTTGAGCCGTGGTTGAAGAAAGTATGCAATTTGTCCCCATGTCTTTTTTTTAGAATATTAGCTAATATCTGGACCTTTCACTGCTTTATCTTGGCGACGGCACTTTGCTGTCTGTGAAAGTTTTATGATTTAATTCAGTCTACATGTAGACAGATACTTTGGGGTTGTTGGTTTAGAAAACAGTCCCTCTCTGTCACTGTTTGTCTTCCTGGCTGTCTGCTGTTAACGGTCAAGCAGCTGCAAGTGTTCCAAGTATTGTATGTATTACATCATACTGTGTATTTTCCCTCAATTATTATCTAATTCCTCCAAATTTTGTTTGTTTTATCTGAGTTTTATAGTATAATAAGGTCATTAAAAAAAGTATGAGGTAATGTTGACCTTAAATGACCTTGTACAATATCAGATTTCCACTACATGATTAACATGTCCAAAAGATTTCACAATAATAAAATTTTGAGATATCTATAGAATATTTTGGGGGAAAATCTATAAGTCAAATTAATCATTAACTTTGTTTATTGTAAATTTTGTCCTTGCTTGGGGCAAAGGAATGACACTGAATATACGAGTCTAGGAGGCAGAGAGAGTCTTTAACCATAGCTGTAGAAAAGCATACAGAAAGATCATTTACACTTAATGTAGTACTTCACTGCTGGAGACACAAATGCTTTTGAAATTGGTGCCAGAATATACTGTTCTGTACTGGACAAATTAACGGTGCTGCTGGTGGGCATCAGTTTTTTTCCCCACAGGAAACAATTTGGAAGCTGGCTGTCAAAGAACACGTCTCAATACCTATACTACCACGCTATATAGTATGCCAGAGAAGGATTTAGTATGACCCAGTACATAGTGGGCGCTAGTTTCCCAGTGCAGCGCAGGGTGGCACAGGGTGGCGAACCACGCGCAGAGCTAGTTTCGAGCAGCACAACCCGAGAAGCGCTCAGTTTGGTAGTTTGGCAGACCGAGGTGCGCTGAGATGGGTGTGGCGGCGCAGCAGGGGGAGGTGTCGACAGATCCAGCTTGGCGCAGTGACAATTTTGTGCCAAAAGGCTTTGCCGAAGGTGCGCTAAAAGCTCGCCAGCTGAAACCAGGTCTACTGTCAGCGCAGGGGGAGCACAGCCAGTGTAAGCCGAAGTTTGGCTGACCGGCGGACAGTGCGCACACGTCACCAAAACCTCACAGGCAGGTTTCCACAATGTCAGGCACATTAACAATAAAATGAATAGCCACAAAACCACTATTCAATGCAACTATCTGCAATCAGCACATAAATGTATCTCTATATCGACTGTCCCGTCACATCTGATGTCAAATCAAAGGGGATTGGCACTGTTTGGCACGTTTGGCACGCGTAATGGAAACCCAACCTGATTTGATTAACACAGCTGCAAACTAATGAGTTCACATCCCTCTCAGCCAACCACAAACAGCCACAGCATCAGATAGGGAGTATATATTCAGCATCTGTCAAACCCACTCCACGCCTTCTCTCCTCCCTCTTTCCGACTTGCGCCGGTAGGAGGGACGGAGGTGGGAAAGAGGAGTAGCTGCACCAGCGCGCGCAGTGTGCCAAACTTGCAAAATCCGCCTGACCACACCCAGTTGGCGAAGCGCAGGTGCACTGCACCCCCGCCTCGCCCGGTCTGCGAAACTAGAGCCCAGTATGTCTGATTATGCAGTATGCAAGTCAGCATGCTTCTCTGGCTGTTCTGACCCATAATCCTCTGCGCAGCGGACCATACTTCACGTCGACTGCGCCGGAATCAGATGACAGCTGATTGACAGCTGGAAGAAGTTGCAATGACGGATGGCAGTGCATTCAAGTAACTGATGACCAGTCGAATATTAATAATAGGAATATTGATTAAGTTTAAGTGGTCAAAATAATCATAAATATCACTAGCAACAATGGGACATAACTATAAAAATAACAATGACAGCAAACCGGAGATGTTAAACTACATACATTGCAAAGTAACAACAGCAGAGCTCTCCGGGTTGATCTCCGTCTCTGTTAAACTTGGTAAGCTGTGTTTTTCTTTTATCTCCATGGTAACGGATATATCAATAAGAAGGTCAAAGTTCAGGGCGTAATGTAATGAGAAAGTAGTGTGTCCTTATTGTGTGCATACAGCATGCAACAGTATGTACTTTTTAAGGGCAGCTGCAATACCTACTAAAAGTAAAAAGAAAAAGTATGTGATTCGAAACGCACCCACAGTCTAGAATTACAGTTGAACAGTGAGATAAAATATGATTCTGAAAACATTTTAGATGAGAAATAGGCAGCGCAGTAATGGAGTCTTGGTTTGTATTTGATTTTTTTTTAGTTTACTGTTTTTAAACCTCAGTTTTTTACCTCCATTTTTACAATAGAGGAAACAGTTCGGTGCCCACTTATTGTTCACAAATTCTCATACTACAGCCAAACAGTCCACTAAAATATATTTCTGACGTATTAGGCTTAAAGTAGGCAATACAGTAACAGAACCTTGGTTTATAATTCATCAGCACTGCCTAGTTTTACCATTTGATTCAATTTGGTCTGAGTTTTGGAGAGAGACAGAGAGGGAGGGGGGTCTCTCCTTCTAAATCTGCATACATACTCTTTGTGTCTGTGGTGGCAGGCATTCAAAAACGAGGAGGTACATTCTGTAGTTCTGTATTCTGTATTCTGTAGCAACAGCCGTAGACCCAGCAAAAGTTGCGTCATCTGGCGGATTTGAGCTGAGAGATGAGCAGGGAGATCTGGGCACTGGTAAGATGGAGGGAAGCGTACCACAGTAGATTCACACATACTACCCACAGTGTTTTAATACAAAGCTGGTTGAAAATCTGCAAAGTATCCCTTTAATGGCTGGTGAAAAGGCAATCAGATGGTGGGAGACAAAGTGAGAACAGAAAGAAATGGAAATCATTTATATATATATAGATATTAATAATAGATCTGATCTGAGCTCACCTCCCACTGAGTGCTGATCGTAATGATGCAAAAAAGAAAGTCACATTTTCACTGTAAAGATGATTAAGCAAGTCAGTTACCACCACAACTGAGAAAATGCATATGAAGAAGCAATATGTTACAGTGAAAAAAACAGTGCGGCACTATCTCCTCATACCGGGTGCTGTCTTGCAGGACTGCCCTCTATCACTGAGCTGATGAAAAGGAATGGAGAATGGCAGGAAGGTGCCGCATGGATACAGACCAGAAAGTAAAGCAGCATTAAAATCTCAACACATGGCTAAATGATTGTTGAGATCAGATCAATAATGTCACCGACCTCCTTCAGACTCTTTGAGGTTATTTTGTGTTATCAGACAGCAGAAATCATGCCCCGCTAAATGAACGAGTCGACACAACCATACTCGAGGTTTTGGCTGTTATCTATGTTATTTTCTCACTGTGGCTGTATACTGTAGCTGAGTTCATCCATCAATGGGTGCACAGCACAGTTTTTTTTTACTATTTTATTATTTATGCCACATGATGTACTTTTTGGCATTTCACTAACACTCATTGAGTCCCATGGGTTTCAGTCTCAGATCCCTTTAGATAATCATGCAGTTTGTCTCTGGGGGATATTGGTGGTGCGATTCTACAGCCTCATCTTCTGGTAAAGCTGCTCTCTTCAAATTTCATGTGATATTGTTCAAGTTTAAAGGTATAGTAAGTGGGAATTTTTTTAGATTCATGCAAATGTAATCCCCTTTAATCATCAGATATGCCTACAAGTGTGTGTTGATGTATTTTTTGGAAAGACTCTGCCCTCTGTCTGTATTTTCTTATTTTGTTATGTTATCAGCATGTAGCCCCCAGCCAATAACAGAGCACAGGAGAGGCTGACATGTTATAAAAGAGTAGCAATCAGGTAGTAGCAGCATGCATCCAAGGGGAAGCTTCAAAAATTGCAGACCCAACACTGACATGTACACAAATGTAGCAAGGCGAAACACCAAGAGGACTAAGCTCGTTCCAAAACAACACTGCCCAAATACATGGGGTTTTTGGTTTTGCAGGACGCAGCAGTGCACGCTTCAGTCAGTTCTGTGACCATGCTGTCTCAGCCTGTGCTCTGAGTGCATGTTCATACTTTATGTGATCACCTGCGTGCATCTTTGTAAGAACGTCAAACAAAAATACGGATTTATTTTGGTTAGATGACAATGAGAAGTTGGACTGAGTGGCAGAGTGTGGCCCAGTTTTATTTCTAAAGCTTGTAAAATCAGGCAAACTAGATGAAAGCTAAAGTATCTAAAGTCTAAGGCCCAGTCCCAATACCCCCCTTGTCCACTACCCCCTGGCCCTCGAAATGAAGCAACGAGGGGTAGGGGTTGAAATCTTTCCCTAGGAATTGGGACACCACTCACTACGTCACCGTGTCGGTTACGTTCACGCATACGGAACTATTTTGTAGGGGTAGGGCTAAGGGGGGGTATTGGGACTGGCCCTAAATATCAATATGAAGTGAAGCTCATTTAAAAAACTGCAGGGAAGTCTTACATTAACACAGCTGCAGCCATGGCGGCAGTATAAGTAGCAAAATTCTTAAGTGTATCTTTATTAATTGCTGATCACCAAAAACTAAAGAAATAATCTCTGTTTAAAGTTACAGTTAGGCTTAAGTCTTCTGTGCATTTAAATTTGCTGTTAAGGCAAAGATCAGGCTAATAAACAACTTTATCGGTTATGGTTTTGCTAGCGCAACTGTCAAGTGATGAGACGATGTGATGAGCTGACAAGAACACCCATCAGGAACACAACAGTCTGTGTGATGCAGGACATATGGCACCACCTCCAGGCAAAACCCTGTGTTTTTAGGGAGTCCCCTCAAAAACCAGAGTGAATCCAGGGTTGTGTCTCACTTTTGCTGGTGAGGGCAAAGAGCAATGTGGAATTTCTGTTGAAAAGCATAGTTAGCTCACTTAAGTATCAGCTTACAACAGCTGCAATGTTCCTGCAATATTAGCTTGCAGTGTGCGAACATGCAGTGGCAAGGTGGGGCCAAATTTGGAGGAATTTAGGTAATTATTATCCAGCATGCATGTAAATGTGATTTGAGCAATATTCAAAATGCCTTTCAGCATAATGAGGGCTCTTGTATTGTTTGCCGGACCATGCTTGCTATTGACGATGGTCAATAACGATTCATTTGAATTCGTTTTGGCAGGTGGAAGATTGCTTGCTTGCAGGGGTATGGTTTACAATAATGTGAAGTCCCAAAAAGAACTTTAAAATCTATTTCTGCAAAAATAGCTCAGTCCAAGTTTTGATCACGCCCGAGCATGAGACTGCTCATATGACAGTACAAGTAGGTAAGAGAGGCGCACAAGGCCAGATTAGCAAAGTTAAATTGCAGAGAAAAATGGTCACCAACCTTTGTAGAAGTGAGTGGCATAGAAAGAGGAGGAACACAGCCTTTATTTTGAATGTCTTTAGATTCACAAAGAAGACCCTGGGCAAAATCAAAGTGGCCAACTCACAAGGAGGTGGACAAGTACCTCAGCAAAACCTATAGCATCCTAGCGACATAGCTTAAGCTGTTAGCAGTTAGCGTCACCAACGAACTAGCTGAGCATATACTGCACACAGTGATTGAGTGAGACACTGATCTTATGGGAACTGATTCATGGCTCTACTTCAACTGTGTGAGAGCCTGACAACAGACAACCACAATTTCTGACGTGCCAGAAATTCATCCAAAAGTTTGACGGACAGTCAGGAGCAGTTATCAGGCCATCGTCTGCCCACACTTCCCCTTGTACACTGCACAGCAAACAGTGTCCAACAAAGCTGAAACCAATCCAGCTATAAAATGAGGCTGTATGCCCAGCTTTACTTAATAAACCTCTGATTTCTTGTATTGTTTTCGAGGATGTCTCTGTTTCAAAAGACATTTAAACCAATGTGTTCCTCATTTGCTTTCTGCCTGGACTGTTTACCTGCCTGCAAACTTATTAGACCGTGCTGCACTTGTTACATGATTCTCTCAATGAATTATTGTTCTTTACTACTTAAATATCTTTCACCGATACCCATCCATGGTACCTATTTGCAGAGAAGGCATGCGACAAGTGTTTCCGCCCTGTGTAGAGTTGGCAGGAATGCAGCAGACTTGCATAACCTCTCAGCTTAAGTTACAGCATCCCTC
Organism: Epinephelus lanceolatus; assembly: GCF_041903045.1. Classification (NCBI taxonomy): domain Eukaryota; kingdom Metazoa; phylum Chordata; class Actinopteri; order Perciformes; family Serranidae; genus Epinephelus; species Epinephelus lanceolatus. The sequence continues at coordinate 30,600,982 of NC_135736.1, forward strand.
AATGGGGAAACGCTTCAACGATTTAAAGTGTGCAAAACAGTCAGAGGTAGCTGTATCATCTTCCTGTCACTTAACAAAAGGTGTTGTTAGCTGACTGCCGGAGGAAAGGCTGCTGGATGGATGGATGGCTAGACGGAGAGGGGAGGGGGCTGAAGTTCTCGAGGATGGTGTTTGTAGTCAAGCAGTGATTTGCCCTTTTTAACGGCAACTCCTGTCTACCTTTGAACCTCCAGATACAAACTGAGAAGGGATCCTCTGAATCCGTGAGATACTGTAATTCTCTCAGATCCTATTTCACCCTCCCGACAAAATAGGAATGCAGAAGAGAGAGGAGGGCAGGAGGAGAAGGGACGCAAAAACACTTCCACTGTTTCTCCCATGTGCCCCAGAATTATTTTTTTTCTGATACTCAGCTCATGTCCAATTCCCACAAGTGTAATCCTCTTTGCTGCATAATGTTCCTCTTTACTTTCCAGGAATGTGGTGTGGTCAGAGGTGTTCTAATCCATGGGTTGGTGCTTTTTGTTCTCACTACATCTCTCTCTGTCTCTCTCCTTCTCTCCTCCTTACTCTCTCCACCCTGTACTACTTTATCTTCAATCAAACCTCCTTCCATCCACTCCCCCCAATCCCCTCTAACCCATTTTATTTTGTCTAAAGAAGAGGAGCTGGACTATTTAACTCCACCTGTGTGGTTCAGTCACCCTCCTATCTTTCTTCCCGTGGACCATCAGCCAGCGAGAGTAGTGATGGAGGGTGAGATTCTTCGATCGACCTGCCCTTGCCCCCCGGCAGCTTCTCCTCTTCTTCCCAATCTTAGCAACGTGCATGGTGCTGCACTGTGCGGACTGCGGAGGAGCGAATGTCACTCTCAACTATTTTCTTACGGCTTTCTGTCTTCCGCCGGCAGAAGAGACAACACCCAAGAGTAAATTTTCAGCAGAAATGCCAGCATGAATGCCAAGCATGCCACCACTCCACTTCTGCCTCACTTTCTTTCACTCTCTACTTTAAAAAACTGTTTCTCAGTACCAAAGAGCCATCACGATTTTCTGCCCCCTTGCTCTCTCTTATTTCCCTGTCTAGTTTTTTTGAGCACCTGAAACAAAGAGCTCCTCCTTCCCTTTTAAAACCATCATCGACATGGACACAGCACTCATGACTCCTCCACCGATGCTAGAAAAAGGCCTCGAGTTCCAACCAGTCTTATCTTCTTTAGAGTCAAGCATATCCCCAAGAAAAAGCCTTCTGCTAATCTCTCTGTCAGTGATAGAGGCGTGTCGGGAATGTAGCATAGCATACCTCAGTGGAGCTGACCCAATAAATCACTCCACTTTGCATCACTTCAGATGTGTCTCAGCAGTTCATTTAGCGTACAGTGAACGACCCGGAGGGGCTCTCCACCTCTGATATCGCACAGGTTTCTGCAGTCCTGGGGCCGTGTCGAACTGTCAGTTGGTGGTCATGTCTGTCTGTTATCTCTAAGTTTTTCCATCTCTCTGTGTCCTCTCTCTCAGTCTTGTCCTCTGTGTCCTCTCACCGTCTTGTCTGTTTCTTTCTACGCGGAGGAGGCCCTGGCTGTGTCTTGTGTCTGGCATGTGCTGATGCTCACAGAGCTGCCTCTGTCTGAGAATGTGACCATTTCAATAATCCCTCATTTACATTTTTAAGCTGTTTTTCAGTGCAACGGGCAAGTGGAGACCTGTTTCTCTGCCACGCTGACAATGGAGAGTGTTGCTATGGTTTTCTGTAATCGCCGTAATGAGAATGCCAGTTGTTTACTGTGAAAACCAGGGAGGAAAACAGGGCTGACACTGCTAATTAAAAAAGTGAAGTGTGTGTGTGTGTGTGTGTGTGTGTGTGTGTCACTGACTGTGAAAATGATCAGAGCCAAGCCATCTGTCTGACAAGGACAAGACAAATCATTTTGACTTAGTTTGTTTTGATAAAGAATTAAGAAGAATTAATATTTGTCAAGAAAGAAAGGCTTTTAAAAAGGCTTCAAAAACACAATGGCCTCTGTATTCATGTGGTGCGCACCAGCAGTAGCACACACACAGTGGCAGTGCAATTTTATGTCAGGCCTATTATGTGCGTGTAGTGCAATGTCAGTATTCAGTTTGGTATGACATTGCACCTGCAGAGAAACTTCTTTTCATATGCACACATGCAAACAAAAAAACAAACAGATCTGAAATTTGGTTTTTACTTGAATAGTGTTACAGGACAATTTGGCCCTACATATTCATCCTATCATTTTTATATTTGGATCATTTAAAACATTACCTTTAAAGGTCCAGTATGTAGGATTTAGGGGAATAAACTGGCAGAAATGTAGGTATGTAAGTAAGTTTTCCTAATGTATACATATCTATTCTGGCTCTAGATAGGGCCATTGGAATTTTCACCTTGGCCACCATAGTTCACAGCCACTCTACAATGACTGTCGGAAAAACGCAAATTCTTTTAACATGAAACTGCTTTTATATAGTGTTTTTACTGGTTTAAATCAGTGGGTCTGTTTGTTTTGTAAAGGAAGAGACCTCTGCCAATAATTCAGCTCCCGGTATAAATCTCCTGAAGGTCTGGATCTTATCAAAGAGCCGAATGGCATTGGAGAAACATGAATTTGTAACGTGAAAGTGTTTTATTCAGTGTTTATACCAGTTTAAATCAACTGTTCAATGTGTTTTGGAGAAGAAGAGACCACTGGAGATAATTCTGTTCCCAGTACAAAACCTCCTGAACACTGATGGAATCCTAACCAAAAGAAGTTTCAGCTGATTGCAATCTGCAGTCCTCACCACTAGATGCCACTAAATCCCCCCAAATCTTACACACTGGCCCTCCCCTTTTTCTTCTTACGTTTTTTTGGCTTTTTGCCTCTATTTGCTGGGACAGCTTCAGAGTTAAAGGGGAAAAGAGAGGGGATGACATGAAGCAAAGGGTCGCAGGTTGGAAAACAACCCGCAGCTGCTGGGGACATAAGCCTCTGTACATGGGGCACCTGCTCTGCCAGGTGAGCCACTGGGTGCCTCACACGCTACTCCATAAATCAATTTAGTTTGCTTGTAACACAAGTCCGTGTGACACTCCTAAAAATTGGCTCCTTGTTATCCTTTCTCTTTTATTCAGTCAAAGTATCGCTATAATTTTTTTTACTATAGTGGTTGTCATCCAACAACTGCATTCCCAAATTGACCTCTATATATCCAGAGGAATTTACAGTCATGGAACAAGACTTAAAGCCTGGTGGCACTCGGTACAATAGGATTCAACAAGCAGACAGTCGGTCCAAATTCCAGCCGCGCCCTCTGAATCAACCAACAAGGCTTCAGCCAACCATTAATAGAAGGTGGGGTCTGCGGATATACAAACTAGGCATCTGCTCCATCATTCATCCAAATTAATCTATGGTATCTGTTAAATGTAGGAGGTATGCAGCACTTAAAGAATGCGCCCTGCATATGTCCGCAGAGCTAAACACGGCGCCATTTACAGTGCGGCCGGCCAAGATGAAAACGACCCCTCATGTGCTGTACAGTGAGGCAAAATCTATTTGTGATGGTTCAGCTGTATCCCTGAAACAGCGGGTGATATTCATAGTTTAAGTTATTTCTATTTGTTGGAGCCTGTGTTGTCATTCCAGTGTGATATATTCCCGTGTAGTTGGATTTTCCCCTTTTTGGCCTGGTACTCCCAACGGACCCTATATTTAGGTGAGAGGCGGGAAGAAATGTTTTGGTGATTTAAGGAAGAAATATGTGAAATATTCACTTCCATCAATGCCCATTGTCTCCGTCAATATTCGTACGTTTTAAACCCCACCGACACACTCATTAGAAATTACTCAGGGGAAAGCACTGGACCAAAGCCAGAAGTCATTCATTACTTGAGCCTCGATTTAATTTGAAAGGTTATTTCAGACATCCAGTAAAATTAAGCTCTATGATATGCCAACTCTCACATTATAGGAATTATAACTAACTTTTGTCTGAGATCAGAACATCAAATGTTTCCTGATGAATCACTGTAATAAAATTTGGCTTAATCCTTACAGGCTGTAAAAGTCATGTTTTACCCTCGGATCCAGTAATTAAGATTCCATGACAATTACCTAAAACTGCAGTAAGGAAGATTTCAATAATATCCAGTCAAGTTCTGTTGCTTTCCCCAAATATAACTTAAAATTTGAAGAAGTAAGAAAACATTTTTAAACCTACCCTCCTCAGTAAAGTGATGCTCTGCAAGAGTAGCAACACTATTTTCTTCATGAGAAAACTTAATCTTGAACATTGCTTTAGGAGGAAAAAGAGGTTTAAAGAAAAGTGAAATGAAAAATCTTCCTCTCTGTGTCGGAGCAGGGTAACTCCAGGCGACTCTGTAATCCCTCTCTTTCTCAATGTATGAGTGCAGACAGAATCAAGAATCCACTTAAATGAATTATTGAGTGTACTCAAACAGAACAAATACTCTGCAAAGATTCCCAATTACAATAATGAGAGTAATTAGTTACTTTCCACCACGGCTAATGGCAGCGTGATCAATATTCTATTAAAAACGATGTGTATCTGGAATGCTTATTGGCCTTTTTCACAAAAGACATTCTGACTTATGCTTGTGGGAGGAGCACAATAACATTTCAGACAGGACGATCAGGTCAAGGTTTAACCATTTATTGGAGAGGGCAGAAAAAATAAGCACCAGCCAGACTGTACGAGAACTAAAATGGGTGAGATGGTCGTGAACTTGATAACTGTGACTATAAAACCACTCCTGTCCCTACTTGAACTACCGCAATGCTCCATGATGGCTCCATTTCATTTAGATGTCCCAGTATGCCGAAGTGGAATACAGACATTCATTAATTAATGTTTTAATTACACCTGTGTGCAAAAAACTGTCTGCTGTGACAAAAGGTAGTGAGCTAAATGATTCTGTTTGGTTGGTTTGAATGCTTTGTTATCAAAGAATTGACAGCAAGAAGGCCCTGACTGCACTAAAATGGATATTTCCCCCTCCATTTAAAAAAGAAATCCATCCACATGACCTTCATTTTACAAAATATCTTTGTTCACACTAGAACGCAAAAACTTCAGCCGGTGTAAACTGTCCTCCACAGTTTAAAAAGGTCCTTACCTTTTTAAAAACACCTACTGGAGATCTCATCACTGTTGATTCCCCTTTGATATAAAGACAAAGGAACTCAAAGATATGAATGATGCTCTTATAGGAAAAATGTTTACTTTCCACTCCTCATCAAAATTGTCCCACCATCTGCTGGTTTGACTGGACCTGTTTAAAACCATTGTTTCTGTTGGACTTCAAACCGCAGACTCTGAGGAGGACCAATAATGCTAGGCACAGCACACGCCTCCCTTCATCGGTGAAGTGGCGCAGCAGTTCTAACTTTCAGTCTGAAGCAGTCATTAGACTGAGCAGAGCTAACAGAAAGTAATGAAATAGGAAGTCCACTATTGTTGTTGCTTCTGAGAGAACAATAGGCATGTGCAAGTTGAAGAGTCATCATTTCCAAAATGCTCCATTTTACATGTCCGCAAGGATACAAAGAATACAAGAATTGCATCTTACAAGGCTTTTTCATTTTAGAACTAAAACTCTGTTCGGGTGTGGATAAGAGGCCAAATGTAGAGGATAATATCCATTTTCAAAAATATATGTATATGTTGAGACCATAGACTACATGTGAATGATGCATCTCCACTGTACAACAATGAAGCCAAAATATGCTGGACACATCCACTGCCATCTTACGCTGGTAGCGCCATTTGGTGCTGGAGTCTGCACAGTAGTGATCTCTACAGTATCAAGTTCCTGCCCATTTACACGTCTGTAAAATACAACTTGAACGTACAGCAGTGTGATAAGAGCCTTCTAAAATGAGAGAAACCATCTTTTGGACAAATTTATTTGGCGTGTACTTTGGCCGTTGAGTTTGGCCCATGTCCCGTCAGTGTATGACCTATACTGCAGCCAGCCACCAGGGGGGCGATCGGGATGTTTTGGCTTCACTTTTGTGGGGTCATGTCGTTCATGTTTGATACAGTCTACGGTGTAGACAGGACCTAAATCAAAGCACAGCACTTTCACACAGGTGTTATTAGTAACAGCAATGATGTGGCTGTTTAATTCAGGTACGTCAAGGAGCCAGCATACACAGTATCAAGGCTCTGTACCTGACACATCTAAATGGAATGCAGGCATCATTAATGCTATTAGTTATCTATGTGTTTAATACTGTGACATGTCAAAATACCTGCCATGTAACATCATCACGCTCTCATGGGATGCTTTGAACATCACTTTACATTCTTTAAAATGTGTTCAGTGCAGTTTATAGTAAAAAATAAACCTGTTTACATCCTTAATTCAGCCTCTATAAGCATTTTGAATGATCGACACGTTGACTTGTCGTTGCAGGAAGTATACAGGTGTAACTAAGAACATTAATGGTGTCTCTGTTCCAATTAGAAGTGTCAGTGAGTTATCCCAGGGAGGTGACATACACAACACCAAGGACCTGTGACTGAAATATCAAAGTGGAATGAGGACATGATTAATGTTATTTGTTACACCTGTGCGTTTCCTGCTATGGCACGTCAAAGTACTACAGAGCTGTCTCGCTCTTGGTTGGTTGGTTTGCTACATTTTTTATGTTGGGAACGTCACTTTACTTTAGTTACAGTCCTTGAAATAAGATTTCAGAGAAATATACAATAAGTAAAGAGTAAGTAAACGGAAAAATATTTATTTAATTTCGCCACCATAAACCCTTCACGCGGAGGACTTGTCGTAGCAGAGAGTACACAGGTGTAACTAATAACATTAATGCTGTAGCTCTGTCAGCAAGTCATTCCTGTGAGGCAACATACATAACACCAGGGCCCTGCGACTGAAATGTATAAATGTTGTGCAGTGAGAAGGGTATAATGACTTGAATTTGCATAAGCGTTTGACAGGTGTTGAGCTCAGGGCATATTCCTTTCTCCCAAGAGCCCTCCCTGCTCCGAAGTCAGACAGCATCATTTTCTAATACGATTTTCACGGGCTGTTGTGGGTGAGATTTCGCTACTTTTATGTCTGCATAAAAACACCGGAATTATATGTAGCTATCAAAGAGTGTTGGATTTTGCAGCCACAACCACATGAGGTCGTGGTGAGTCAGAGGGGTATAATAGCATCTTTTATCACTTGCAGGTAATGGGCAGGTTGACAGCTGACACTGGCTTCCTGTTAAATCATCAAAGAGGGAAGTTACAGGCTTGTCAGAACACGGCACTTCCTCGAAGACACCCCCACCCCTTACAAAACACACACACATAAACACACCCACAGACACACACCTAAATGGATGGGTGAGGTTTGACAGCGTTGACCTCTTCACCTTTGCCCTCTGACTAATTTCACCTCTGTGACGGAGGGTCTGTCTTTCTCTGTCCTCCAGTCCACTTATGCCGTCTCTCTCTGTCTGCAGACCTGAATGAGTGCGGGCTCAAGCCGAGGCCTTGTAAACACAGGTGCATGAACACATATGGGAGTTACAAGTGCTACTGCCTCAACGGCTACATGCTGATGCCTGATGGGACCTGTGGAAGTGAGTCTGTCGCTCACACACACAAACACACATGTCTCTGTTTGTTTTGTTGTCTGACATGTAGATATTCTCATCCCTGATCTATTTTCTGCCTCATGTTTTTTCTCAGTCGCTCTTTTTGTAGCCTGGGTGTGCTACTGTGAAGCCTTTATTCACTTAACTACAAATGTATTCATCTGAATGCCAGTGCGAAGCAATGCTGATGACATATGCTCTCTATTATAAAATACGTTTTCCCACTTGTGTGAGTACCTCTGACAGCAGCCTCGCAGTCCTTTGATAGACTGTTTTGATTAAAGCCCCACGTTGATCCGCTTCATTCTAGCAGCTCCGCAGTCTGAAGGACCCCTCTGAAGAACCCTAAGAGGCCTAAAATGAAAAGTATGAAAGAAACACAATCTTAAGACCCTTGAGTGAATGTGCACTTCTCATTGGTTGCCCTGAGGTATTCTGCAGAATGGGAGTTAATGCCTGTACATGTCTCTCTGTAAACTCTGTTTCCCACCTGATAACTATTTTCTCCTCACGTTTCCACTCGAGCATGGCGTGACTCTCAGTGCCTCATTTTAATTAGTTCTTTTTTATCAGGAGAAAATTCATTTTCCCCCCTTTTAAAGTCTGAATTGCTCACCACTTGGGGCAATCTCAAACTATTCCAGGTGTTGTTGTGTGATGATAGCATGATAGTGTTAAACACCTTACCGCTCTTCTTTTCTCCCCTGCTACTGCTTTGATCAATAGATTGCTGTAGCATTTAATCAGCCCGGCCTGCCTCAGTCATCAAACTGTGCTCCAGGGTGCCTGCAGCAGCCGAAGTGGCAACGGCAGCATGAGCCTCACTTTTAATTTCCTTTTTAGGATCCGAAGTTATTGAGAGAAGCCGAACAAAATCTGTTCCATTATGTTATTATTTTGGAGGGTCTTGATCTGCCCGGCAAGGCTCGACAACAGAGGCGCTACACACTGCACACACTTCGATAGGATGGAGATGGATTACGATTCTTTAGGTGTAGGAAGGGATGAAAGTGGATGAGGGAGGATTGCGTGGGCTAAGGTGTGAGCCTAGAGTGACTGCGCAGCACAGGAATCTAATAATGGCAGAGTGTGAGCTGCTCTGTTGTCTGCACCTCAGGGTCAACTCGGCTAATATCTGAAAAGGCAGGCAGCGGCCTGGCACTCACACACTAGCTGGAGGATAGAGTGTGAGTGTGGATGTGAGAAGGAAAGAAAGTGAGCGTGAGCATTACAAACAACCCCCCCTACTCCCACCACCCCCGTCCTTCTCTCCCTTGTGGTACCATCATGTGTTAATATGTGTTGTGTTTCCCTTGTGTCCGTCAGACGCTCGCACTTGTGGCATGGCCAACTGCCAGTACGGCTGCGAGGTGCTGAAAGGAGAGGTCCGATGTCAGTGTCCATCGCCGGGGCTACAGCTGGCTCCGGATGGAAGAACCTGTGTGGGTACGTCCTGGTCTTTATATATCTCCACAGGCCTGAAAACTGAGCCTGGTGCCACCACTCCCTTCCATGAGCCGCTCATGTAAAGCATCACAAACAATTATTATTTATTTATTTATCATTAATTTTTTTTATGTTCTTCTCAGCTTTTAAATTAGCTGAGTGATAATCAAATGCAACAGTTTTGGCAGAGTAAGAAAGAAAATTTGGCTGTGAAAATATAATTTTGGAACTCGAACAAAACCTATTAGTGAGCGAAGCCCACATTCATACAACTAAATTAACCAATTCGCCTTTTTTTTATCTTTGATCACAGACCCAACAATTTAACAGGCCTCGCCAACCAAATGGTGACTTTATTCTGCTAACTTCCTCCAGCTGTTACAGCAGAAATGCGATCAGGGGGAGCCCACCCCTCTCCCCTCCTCCTATCCTCCTCCTATCCTCCCCTCTTTCCTCTATTATATGGAGCAGCTCCTCAGATAGGTAGCTAACAGAGGAAGGGGGCAGTTGAGGCAGTTAACCTGTGTCAGGTTTAGGCTGCTCCAGACGAGACTGTTCCTGTTACGCCTCCTTACAGTCCCACTTAAGTCGGGGCTGGCTAATAGGGGGCGGTGTTCTAAAACAGGACGCTCATCAATCATGAAGAATGATGGAGGAGAGGAAGAAAAGGTTGCCTGCAACAGGTGTTACGACAGTTCAGGGAATGTTTCCGAATCCCCGGAGAAGCTGATGCTTTATGGAGAGTTTTATGGAGAGTTTCTAATCATATTTATGGAGGTGATTCCTTCCAGTAACCAGAGCTTTAGATGGAAGAGTCAGATAAAAAGCAGTTTTTACTCATGTGAAATGTGTCAACACCTTTTTGTTGTAGCTTTAAAAGTGGTCTGGGCCCATGTTTATCAAGCATTTGCTTATGAATGCTCCAGAAATCTAGTTAAGTAGTAAAAGCATCCTGAGCTGAGCGTGGAGAACCAGACTCTTTATCAAGGAACTTACCCTTTTTTTAAAAAAAAAAAAAAAAGTGTAAAGGTACAGTCACATTACACTGCCATCCTTCGCTCCATCTCCCATTCACTTCTATTGAAGCACAGTGAATGGAGGACAGTGAATTCAAGTCTGCATTTCCTGTTTTGCTGCAATCTCTAAAAACAGGCAGCCAGAGTCAAAGATTAACTCAGCCCTGTGGTTCATAAATAATTTGCAATGTTTTAATTTGTATGAAACAGCTCCACTACTAATTAACATGTGAAATCAACACCTATCTACTATTTTTGATATATAAATGTGGATGAATTATGTAGGAGGAAATAAAAGGAAATTAGCACAATGTGAAACACAGAGAAAACCAAACTGCAGGAAAGAAATTCTGCAGCTGGTGGACGATATAACAAGCAGAAATCACCATATCTACCACGCTGACAAGTGCAGACAGCGAAGATACATGAAAAGAGACTGAAAACAAAATCAGTGCCAGCTTTATTTGTGTTGTTGTGTTGCACCCCTGATAAATGACTTATGGAAGCTATGTCATAAAGGATTTGATGAAGAGCTTCTATTCTTTGCAAGTAGCAGTGAAAGTGAAGAATTTTCACCCTTTATCTTGAGCTTAAGTCCAAAATTGAACTTGTAGCAGTTTGACAGATACATACCAGATGGTTGACGAAATATATTTTGGTTAATTGGATTCATGATTTGATGTGAAATGTTTCAAATTTCGTATTGCCTTTTTTTTTCCTTTTTTTAATGAACACTTGCTATTCGTGTAATAAAAATGGATCACGCCAGAAATCCCCTTAAGAAGGATGTCTGATGATCCACTCGGATGAAGTATCGACTTGTTTTGCACTGTGACAGAAAATTAATGACAAAGTGTATTGATGTTTTGCATTGTTGCAGAAGTTTGGTATGAGACAGCTTCATATTTCAATGCTGCCTCTCATACAAATCGCTTAATGTATCAGACAAGTTGTCAAGTAAAACACAATTGCGGGGCTTAATATCGGCTGATGTATAATGTAACTATGAATAAGGGTTTTAATCTGATGCGTAAAGATTTGCTGCTTTGAAAAATCCAGTCGGAGCCATCTTCAAATCCAGATGTAATGTTCATTAAAACAGGCATTTATGAGCAATATTAATATTCATTTTGACAGTGACTGTATTTATGTGTGCAAATGTGTGTGTTATGTAAAACATGATCATTCACAATTCCTCTGTCAGTAGCTAAATAATTCAACTGTTGGCCATTAGGCAGCTCCACTGGAGCAGTTTGGGATTAAGCACTTGCTGATGAGAACCTCAACAGTAGTTGTTAGGGGATAAGAGAGTTCTGCACACTTACTTCACTCGCTTGTGTTCCCAGCTGGTCCAGGTGTCTCTATGTTTTGAAGGTCCTTTTAAACAACAGTCCCTGTAGTGCCGCGGCGCCTCAGCTGCATTATGCAGCAAATAAATTAATGATTTTAAGGCAAATGCGTTGAGCCTCTCCTGCGTCTAAATATTAATGCCCACATGTCTGCAAAGGTGATCAACAGAGACACTTAGAATAGGTCTTTAAATAATGAAACAAGGTATTGTGCATTGTATTCTGCTTGCTGAACAGAATACCTAATGTGCTTTGTTCATAAATGAATACTAACCAGGGGAGGTGAAAAAGTCTTCTGGTACGAACAGAGATGTTTGCTTAGTTTTGGATTCAATTGCCTTTTTCTTTAACCTTGAAGTTTTTCATTGCGTTGTGTTATTTTGAATGCATTACGTACTGTATGTGACCAACTCTAAAAGAAGTTTTTAGTAAAAAGTGATGAATACATTACGTTTTAATTTGGATATTTTCTCCTGTGTAATAACCTGCATCTTTGATTTCTCCTCTTGCAGATGTGGATGAGTGTGCAGCAGGGATCGCGGTGTGTCCCAGGTTCAGGAAATGCATAAACACCTTTGGTAGCTACATCTGCAAGTGCCACGAAGGCTTTGACCTGCAATACATCAATGGGAAATACCAATGCATAGGTACTGTCACAAGGTCTCCTCAGTGAGGCTTTTACAGATAAAACCTACAAAGGTCATGGATGCACTTGTTTTGAGTCATGACCAGGTTATTTTTAGTGATGCAGGTTTGCTTTTACACCAGACACTGAGGAAAAGAAAAGATGGCACACACACATATTAACACATTAAAAAAAATGCACTTTTAATAATAGTCTGGTGCAATTTGTGCCTGCTTTAATACTTTCTCCTGCAACTTCAGAAGATAACCACCACTCAGTTACTGTTCTTCTATGCAATTATGACAGACTTATTTTATTTTACTTATTTTATGCTGCTTTATACTGCCATTTCACTGTGTTGTTTCAGGGGCTAATATTTTACTTTCTACTCCTCTGCATTCATCTGATAGCTGTAGTTAGCAGTTGCTTTGCAGATTAAGATTTTACACACAAAACACATGATCAGTTTATGAAACATGACGCATTATTATAGATTTATCCACTCAGCATTGACATTCAAATTAGCTTTACCTTGAACTGCTACAACATCAGTAATAATAATCCAGTAAAGTCCTAATACCACATCATAGAAATACTCTGTTACAGGTAAAAGCCCTGCATTCAGCACCTTGCTTAAGTACAGGTACAAATATGCACATCAAAATGTACTTAAAGTGCAAAACAGGAAAACTACTCATTATGCAGAGTGCTCCATTTCAGTATGATATATAATATATTAGTGATGCATTAATGTATACATTACTTTCATGTTGGAGATGGGCTTATTCGTTACTATATGCACTGCTTGGTAGTGGGAGTGGGAATCACCAGAGGCCTCATGATATGATATCTAATAAGGTTTCAGTCTGCTCATCTAATGTCAGTCCTTTTTTATTGCAGCAAAATGTATCGAAAGGACAGAAAAGGCAACTGATTTTATTATTCTAGTATTTTAGTTCTCTACCAAAGTTTATTTTTTAGTTGCAATATTGATCATTTATATAGAGAAAGAATCAATACTTGGCTTTCTTGTATCGATACAATTTTGCCATGAAAAATATGGCGATACTATGCTGTATACATTTTTGCCCCACCTTTACCAGGTAGCAGTCAAGTCTTATCTTCATACATAACACATTATCATTTATTTGTTAATTTTATTTTGTATTATTAATTGGAATCTGTAAAGTATTAAAGCTACCAAATAAATGTAGAAAAAGTACAATATTTTCATCTTAGATGTAGTAAAGCAGAAGTACAGACTAGAAAAATGTGGAAATACTCAAAAGTATCTCATAATTATACTTGAGTAAATGTACTTTGTTTTATTCTATCACAGTGATAAAGTAACATTTTGATAAGTGAATTTAACTGGTGCTAACTCCTTTTTAAGAAGTTGATTTTACTGTATTGAGACCTGCAATGTAATATAATACAGTATAGCATCACATGTAAAATATACCACTGCTTAGGAACTTGAAAAGTGATCTAAAACAGATACATATCGAAGTCAGTTTAGTCCATCTCACAAAGTAGGATCACTGATTCCATTCATTTACATTTGCAATGCTCTGTAGTAAAAGCGATAGATGAAGAAAATACTAAATAAAGAATTAGAATACTTAAGATTATATATAGTATATTTATAGTATATAGTATGCCGGCAAGTTGCACTGGTGTTTCTATAAGGTCAGCAAAATGTACAACATGTTTTCCCTCGTTGTCTGTGCTCATGTCTTTCATATGTGTTATTTTGAAGGGCCTTTTAAGGACAGGCATTACAAATTATCACTGAGATACATTGCATTGGATAACTGTCTTGCAAAACTATATCCATATTGTATTTGTCCCTATCAAATAAACGTTAACACCATACTAAACCATATCATATATTCTACACACATCCATAGGGTTACACTGAATCTTAGCAGCATTTGGAAGATGCACCATCTCCAATCTTTACTTATTAATTTTGTTTTTTAGAGCAATTTTTTTAAAGTAGTTCTGCTTCAAATGCTTCAAAGACCCTCCAGCTCTGTGTCAGAGAGGATCTCTGATGAATAACTCTCATTTTGCTCTGGCATTCACAGAGGGATCACTGTTATTCACTTAAATGCTTTCACTAAAAGTACGTGTGACATAAACTTTGAGCCCTCCTTGAAGTGGATGCGAAGCAATTATCCTTTGATATTCCTCTGTTGCGTCTGAAGGTTTTTCACACTTGCACCCAGTAGCTGAATGCTGTTATGTTTCCATTATCTTTCAGATGTGGATGAGTGCTCTTTAGGCCAGAGCCACTGCAGCAGCTTCGCCACTTGCTACAACACGCCAGGCTCGTACAAGTGCAAATGCAAAGACGGCTACAGGGGGATGGGCCACGACTGCAAACGTAAGAGCTGAGAACCAAAACCCCTTGGCCCCGATGCTCACTTTTGCAAAGAGGAGCGGGGCCTCACATTTTTGTTTTCTCTGCCCGTGCTTTTTAAAAAGCCAGGAAAGCAAGAAGGAGGGAGGAATAGCTTCACAAGCACAGAGTCGGGACTGAAATTCCTTCCTTTGTATTGGCTGTCAGTCATTACTTGAATCACCCTACTCCTTTATCATATGTGCCCAGAGTGAGCCTTGACTCCTCTCTGACATCTGGCCATTTTAATCAGCCAAAAAGAGGAGTCATCATCAAATGTGATATATTTCTTTTCCTGGTAGTTTGTTTCATTTTGCTTGCCGACACAGAGTTCATTAGTCTGTGCGTCTGCAGTTTTTTACAGCCGCTCAGTGGACAAGAAGTCATTTATTCTCCACAGTTATTTAATCATCTAACAGACACAACTGCTGTAGCAGTCTATAGAGTAGAGAGGATGCCTCCTGGTGTAGTGAGCTGCAAATATTTCACCCTGTCGCCTGCCCAAGGGGGTGTGAGCCACAAGTGCTCCGGGAGTCGAGTTGCAATATCCTATTTGTGTATCACATATCAAAGTCGCCCGCAACCTGAGAAGGCAATAACTGAGTTCAAACATCGTGCCTTTGTCCACTCTCATTCCTCACTCATGAAACCCTTATGAAGCCCCCCCACCACCGCCACATCACACCACCACCCCCAGTCTTAGTCTCTGCTTCTGACTTAAGAATGTGCTGAGGAACAAAGGAAAAGGAGGTGTAACTTTGATGACATCAGCAAAGCGAGGGTGATCTCTGGGGCACAGCAGCCTGTTTGAGTGCAGGGTTCATTCCGCACACACAGAGCAGCTTTAGCCTGATGCTGTGAGGCCCCTGGCTATGAACACACAAAGAATTACTAATCAGGTCGAGCGCATGAATGGATAAAAAGCCACTGTCAGAGAGCAATATTGATTTCACAAAAGCAGAAATTCAGTGGACGTGTGGTGTCTTTGTGGGTTAGTTTGTGAAGGCACCCTGTCATGTTGCACGCAGCTTTCCCTGCGTCTCTCTTTTACCAGTCCCATTGAGAAAAACATGTCCAGGATTGTCTTTTAAAAAGCCCCAAATGAATGAATAAATGATTTTATGGGCCTTTCTTTGGTGAGCCTTTGCTTCAGTGAGATTTGAGGCACCCAATTTGTTTTAGGATGCTAACATTTAGTTAAAGGATATCAGGAGATGTCTCTGTAGATGAAAGAAAGCCCGCCTCTGCAAAAGTCAGACTAATCATCGCAGTTAATCTGCAATTCTACACCTCATTACCTCTTAAGTGCTCATATTTCAGTACTCCATCTGCATTCTCTTATTATTTCAGCCATTCCTAAGGTTGCTATTGACCCCCCGAGACCAGGCAAACTGCCTCCAAATCATCACAACCACATCCCTGACATTGATCAGAGGAGGACCACCACCACCATCCACCCACCAGTGACTCAAAGGAGGATCTTCCCCATTATCCCCAAATCGACAGCCGCGACTACGACAACCACAACGACCAAAGCACCTCCGAAGAGGGTCACCCCACCTCCACGCAAGCCGGCAGTTCCCACCAGGAGGCCCTTTATCCCGACCAGGAAACCACCAGCACCCACGCACAAGCCCTACATCCCACCAAAGCCAGCGGCTCCAACCAGACGCCCCACGCCAGCACCAGGCGCACCAGTCACACCAGTAGACAACACCATCCAGAAGGAGGTCACCAAACAGAGAGGGGATGTCCACAGTAAGAACTAGCTCTATATGTTATTCTGTTTGAGTGTTTGTAGATGACATTTATTACACTATCTAAATCTAAGGGTTATTCAACAACATAACTGAAGGGTTTAGGGTAATAGATGGGAAATCAACATTTTGGGTCTCTCTTTAACTGATCACACACGAAACAAGAAGGGCAGTCAGAGAGTACAGACCTCCACCAAGACCAAATGCCCTTTCTTACCATGTAAACAACAGTGAAAATTAATTTGTGCTTTCGTCCCGCAACCCAGATCCACTCCAAAATGTAGTCGGTTCCTTTTTGGTTCAGACTACAGCCTTCCAACAAGTTTATGAAAACTGGGCCTGTAATTCTGCAGACAAACAGACAAACAAACCACCAAACAACTGAACTAAAACCATAACCTCCTTGGCGAAGGTAACTGTAGGCCTCTTTACAAATATTAACAGTGTCAGCCACTTGTTGGCCACTTGGGGGCAGTACATGAAGGTGTTATATAAAACCTGTTAGCAAGCCCTTGTCTATTTACATGTCCAGGAGATACGCAGCATAATTTTAATTTATGTGGAGTTGTGTTTCTGCCCACCTGACAAAAATAAGATCCCATATTTACTCTCCTTTTAGCTCTGCTATTGGTCTCAACCACAGACTGTATATAAAGATGGATGATGTGCCTCCACTTCGTGGCATGATACAAAAATGAAGCCAAAACATCCCTGATACAGCCGGTGCCATCTTGCATTGGTGACGTCATTTAGAGCCAGTGTCTGCGCAGTGGCGATCTCTGTGGTATGGAGTTCCCACCCATACACCATACACCAATTGCGAGCAGTACACCAATTACAGCATCAAATAACCAGTAAAAGCAAACGTATCAGAAAAATGAACACTGGAACATACACCTATCATTGAGAAAAATGTATTTGACGTGTAGTTTGATCTTTTAGTTTGGCCAGTGTACCATAAACTAACATGTAGTGGGTGGGGTTTGAGACCTATACTGCAGCCAGCCACCAGGGGGCGATCGAGATGTTTTGGCTTCATTTTTAGGGAGCTGTCATCTCGTCCATCTTTATAAACAGTTTATGGTCTCTCCCAACTCCAGAGGGAAATATCTGGCTCTCTTAAATGCTGTTTTGCACTGAACAGGTAGTGTACAGTGGATGTGAGGAGGTTTTTCACTGAAAACAGGTGCTGTGTCTGGAGATGACACTGATAAGAATGATGAGAGTGAACCTTAACAGGAAAGGAGTGTGCTGTAGAAGCAAAATGATGAGCTGAAAGATGCTAAAATGCTCCATATAGCTATGCTGACTGATAATTCTCGTCGGGTTCATCTCCACAAGCAACACCTTTCACACATATACACATATTCATTTAAGATATTTAGCCTTTCAGAGCAGCTTTAATAGAAAACATTAGAACCTGTTGCTTTATCAGGTTATAATCTCTGTAAATTTATGTTTGATAGTGAGGTGAACATTCTGTTTTCTTCCGGGTCACAGACTTTGACACTAAAAGCCACTTATTTGTCTACGGATTCATCTTCATCAGCTTCCTGACAGGTTTCCGCTCACTAAATTGGAGCATATTTGCATATTTCTTCATCTGAATCCAGAAACATTGTGTTTATTATGACACATGTCACCATCTGGGGAATCAGAAGTGATGTTTACCCGACAGATGATGGGTATTATCATATTCATTTTGTATTCAAACACATGAATATGTGCACACATGGTGTGGAACAGTTGGCAGTCAGCTCCCATGTGTACAAAGTTTATTTGCCAGCTAACGACATGAAAGAAGTAATGCTTAACATTTAAAAAGAAATCTGAGAGATTGTTTTTAATGTAAACTGGTGGAAATGGTTGAAATCAAAGTTCTTTCGACATCAGATTCAAAGTAATGCAATGAGAGTTCTTTGTCTTAATGCTTTCAGGTAGTTGTCTCCCTGTAACACTTTACTTTCTCATATGATCAAGTATATCCACCCTCATGTCACAGTATGTTATGCAGATTCGTGAACAAATTCATTCATTTTCCATAATCACTTTTGGGGGTTGCAGGGTGCTGGAGCCTATCCCAGCTGACATTGGGTGAAAGGTGGGTACACACTGGACAGGTTGCCAGACTATCGCAGGGCTGACACATAGAGACAGACAACCATTCACACTCACATTCACACCTATGGGCAGTTTAGAGTCACCAATTAACCTGCATGTCTTTGGACTGTGGGAGGAAGCCGGAGTACCCAGAGAACATTCAGACTCTACCCCACCCTGGGGTCCCAACCCCCCGTCCCGGGTTCGAACCAAGAACCCTCTTACTGTGAGGCAACAATGCTAACCTCTTCACTACCATGCCGCTGTCATGAAGAAATGCCCATTTTTACAGTATGATGAATAAGTTTAAGTAATTCCAGTAGGCTGCTAAGTGTTAGATTAAGTCTATTTCCCTCTCAAGGTAATTATATTTTTGGCTTCAGTTAACAAACTAAATCTGGTTCACAGCCAGGCTGTTGTTTATCCACATGTCACACCACGCTGCCTGCCAAGCATGTGTCTATGACACCAATTACATTCAGAATGCATCATCAGTCTTTGTTTTAGTTTGACATTCTCAATCAAACCTAAATCATGGAACTGAATCACAAAAATACCGTAGTAATGAGAGGCGGTCCAGATTTTCTCTTTTTGCCTTGACAAAGAAGGTAATAATCACTGCAATCATCTGCTGCTCTCTACTCACACTGTGAAATGCACGCACCTTTTCATAATGGTGTATTGCTTGTTAATGAGATAATCCCTGTGGCACGTCACTCCTTGAAACTGAAGCATTCAGTTCAGGGCCAAAGTCACAGTTTTCTGTTTGTCAACAAATCCCATGAAAAGACCAAAGGAGCACCAAATGCATATTCATCTACAGTGTGGAACAGTTCCCAGCAAATGCAGTATTTACTCAATTTAGAGTAATTTGTGGAAAAGTACACTGCCCAGGTATTTTGGAAAATGACTCGGCCTTTTAAAGAAGACACATTTAAAGATTAACTTCTTCAGCAAGAATAAGTTACCTTTAAAGCACTGAGTGTCACAGATGGGATGTTTGAGAGTATCAAAAGGATTTATTTGCAATAACACAAATATAGAATAATGCCAGCTTTATCCCTCTAATTGTTTCCCCTGAGCGCTCACTGCATACAACAAACATTCTAACCAGGAACTCAAATGTGTAGTTTCAGTATATTTGCACATTATGATGATATACAGCCATATCGAGACGCACCAGAAGGTGAGACTTATTGGAATCTTAGGTCCAGACGCAGTAACAGAATAAATTACGTTAAAAGTGTAATTGAACGACAATAGAAGTGTCCCCCTACTCGTTTGTGGTGTCATGCTCACTAGTGAGCGCAACAAAAGTCAGAGTTAACCAAAACCTAACATTCAGCTCCTTTGGTGTAGAAATATCTGGTGAGATGCATCAGAAAAGTACAGGATAAGAGGTGAGATACTGCGGTTCCGACTCACCTTGCCAGATGGCATCACATAATTAGAAAAAGGAAAGAGGAGAGAAGATTACATTAACACCTGTCTGCACTGCTTGAGGGAGACATCAATCTAATAGTTTGCACCACGGCAGAGCAGTTCGAGAAATCAGAGCTGCCGAAGATGGTTTGAATAAGATGAGAGTGGGAGGGAGGAGAGACACTGCTGAGTGATTATTCAAATAATTAGACGGAAATGGGAATCATTTGAATGAGAGCCTCGTGGCGTGAAGAACACCTCAGCTGTGCCTCGAGTGCAGGTGTTTACAGAAGTCGGAGTGTGTCCAGTGAAACCTTGTGCCTCCAACCTTTTTGTATTTGCAGTTCAGATACAGTTCAATATTTTGGGGAAATACACAAATTTAATTTCCTGGCAAGAATTAGATGAGAGGATAACTCGTGTGTGTGTGTGTGTGTGTGTGTGTGTGTGTGTGTGTGTGCGTGTGTGTGTGTGTGTTTCAAGTGTGAATCTGCAGCCATGTGAGCAGCTGACAAAACTCCAGGAAGTCACCGCTTCAAGCCAGATAACAGTTTTCATTTTTATACTCGTTTGTGCACTGATTGAAGACAGAGTGCTAATTAATGAGCTTTAAAGGTTCTGGCAGTCTGATTTATAGTTAGTAGCTGTACTTATAGACATGTGAGTGGTGTCAGTCTTCTTATCCAACTCTCAGCAAGAAATTGATTAAACATTTTTCCTGATATCTAAATATATCTTTTTTTTTTAATGAGTACATGATCCTCTGTAGGTTGAGAAAACCCTCAAACCTCTGTAGCTAATAGAAATTATTTGGTGTGATGTCAAGTTTACATTTTTCAATTACATTTAAAATGTCCACCCAACTGGGCCCAGTCATTGGGGGGCTGTGGCTGAGGGGTAAAGCAAGTCATCCACTAATTGGAATATCAGCGGTTTGTTCCCCAGCGCCTCCAGTCTGCACGTCAAAGTATCCTTGGGCAAGATACTGACCCCCAAACTGCTGCCCATGGCTGTTCCATCTGTGTGTGAGTGCGAGTGAGTGGTTACTGAGTAGCAGGTGGCATTGTGTATGGTAGCCTTGGTCACCAGTGTGTGAATGTGTGTGTGAATGGGTAAATGTGACTCATATTGTAAAAGCGCTTTGAGTGGTCGGAAGACTGGAAAAGCGCTATACAAGTGCAGTCCATTTACACTTCTAACATAAACCAAAAAATAAGATGTATGTACATAGATCAAATTAAACAGATGAAAAGACAATGAAAATGAATGTAACTATAGCTCAGGGAGTTTACATAATTATGTAATTACTGTTAATAAATTATGTGTATTTAAAATATATTGAATTTACTCAGATAAAGTTTATGCAAAGTAAATAAGGTAAATTCCATGAGCTATAAGGCTCGTTCGAGATGAGCCAGGCCTGCGCAGATTTGATCACCAGCGATCGCTGCACAATGCATGCTGGTTAGTTTTGTGTCCAACTTCATCCCAACTTGCTCTGGCGTATTACAAAAGTAGACAGTGATAATATTCGCGAGAGTGAGGTGGCTACAATTTTTAGAGTCAAGCGCTGCAGTTGCTCTCCACCGACTGCAAGACCCAAGGCGTGATGGGAAACGCCTGGCTCTCATTTGTTCTAACAGCTGATTGGTTTAGATGTGGACCTAACAATATGACGTTTTGATAAACTTAATTTTTGTTGAATTTCAGAGATTTAGATGTTATTTGTCTGATTTGAAGATTTAGATGTGAAGCCCTGACTGATTTTTAATGAAAGCTGTTGTCTTGTATTTCTTTCCTCTGAAAACATTAACATGCTCTGCATGAGAATTCATGTAAAATAGAGGTTGAACCATGAACATGAATTACAGATCACTGGTAAAGCATTTTAATAAATCAATTTGCCGTAATTAAAACAATTGGAGACTGAGAACAAACTGATATATGCGTCTGATAACATTTAATAAATCAACATCATATCTGACAGGATGTGAGTGTGTCTGTGACTTCCTGTACGGACTGAAGGCTGCTGGAGACTGTCTGACATCACTGCAGCTTTTTTTCACCGCCTCCTGCTGCAGCCGCCTGCTCTCGTCCATTTTCCAGGCGAGGCACAGCCTATTGTAACATAAATTCCCATGGTCTATTCTTTTCAGTCTCATTTTAATTGAATTACATAAATGTTTTTTTGGGGTTTGTGTTAGAATTACTTGACCCAGTAAGATAAAAATATTTTTCTGAACTTCATAAAATAAGTTTAGATTCACAAACAAACACATGAATATAATGATTTAATAACATGTTGACAAAGGGAAAGTTTAGTGAAAAAAAAATTAAATATTAAATATCAAGAATCGGTTATTGCTCAACACTTTGGCAGAACATAGCAAATCCCCCTTGAGCAGCTTTTATTCGCCTCCCAAATACTTGGATGAAATGAACCGCAAAAGGTCAAGAGGTAAAATAAGGGCAGCCAATGAGCTGCTTCAACATAGTTGTTGAACAAATGCACCCTAAGTTGTTAACAGGGTCACTTCCCTCAAATTGCAAACCTAGCTCTGGTGGTGTCTGCCCGTGCACAGAGTTACAGTATTATGCACTGAGGTTCTGAGACATCTGAGATCGCTCCCCTAACACAGTGGAGGTTAATGGAATTAAAGGAATTCATTGGGAAAACATTGAGACATTTGTCTTTGCAGAAACAGTGTCCCAGATACTCTGGATAATCCACTGACCTTGCTGTGAGAATTTTTCATTTGAACTACTTTCGACTGAAGTAAAATGAAAAGTGTTAACAGTGAGGGTCTGTGGATCAGACAAAGTGAACAGGATGTTGTTTCTGGAAAGACACATAGCTGAGAGTGTCTACATTTTCAATTATCTGAGCAGCACATTCCTCGTGGTATTATAATCTCCTTGTTTTTGCCATTTGGATATGTATTTTTATTTTTATATACAGTCAGTGTGACATACCTTTACTTTACACATTTTGTACTTTGATTAAACTGACCCTTTAACATAGAAAATGACATCACAGCGCAGCTATTTTATACTTGTAGCATCAGCGTCACCGTTCAGATTACTGCTCCCTTAATTGGCATGTGGTCGTATTTACTCTTTATATATCTGCTCTACAACCGGGCACAGGAAATCAAGGGGCGGGAGGAGACCCTCATTCCTTAAAAGCACAGAGACACACAAATACACACACACACACACACACACACACACACACACACACACACACACACACATACACAGTCCTGAATGCCTGGGATTGCTGGAGAGCCTGGTGTGAGTGTGACCTTCCTGCTGTCAGATTCCTTCGACTGTCAGACTACATCGCAGTCTGCCAGGTGGTTGTGACCCAGTGTTGGGATTAGCCCTTTCAGTTCTCAGGCTGACTGGAGGGGGCCGAGTCTGGGAGCCGACGGTTCAAGTGCAGGTTACAGTGCATTCATTGCATAGGAGCCAGAATCCGCCTGGGATGCTGGGAATACTTTTATTGATAGTTTGTCTTAATAGATTCCCCTCACTTGTTTCATCTGGAGCAAAACATACTAAGATGATGGTGTTTTGGAACCTCTTCATGAAAGGCATTGTAAATCCAGTAAAGACAGTTTTTATTCTAAAAGAGTAAAAGAGCCAGAGCACATTTCGCTACAGGAGGCTCGCCACTGTAAAAGTATGAGAAAGAACTTTCTGTGCTTCACTTGTCAGGCGACCTTTACAGTAATAAGACAACTTGGCTTATAGTATTTTGGGCAGTGTGACCCCATTGGAGAAGGAAAGAGGCTATTTTCAGACTGGCTGTGTTGTGTACTATATATGTGCGTATGTGTGTGGCAGCAACATTTGCCCACATGTTGCATCAGATGAACCATCGGCCTTTTGCTTGTTATGATTCACATTTGACTTGTAGTGTTTCTGCCGGTTTTCTCAGGTATTCTGGTCTGGTGCTGTGTTTTTAAATGTGCTTAGCTCTGGATATGCAGGCACTAAACCATGACATTGATTCATCCTTGCAGAGTCCTTGTAGAGTAATGAAAGAAAGCCACACAATAGCCACAAGCAGGGATGCCAGTGGACAAATATAATACCTGTTAATCCTTTATCTAAACCTGTGTCTCTCACCTCTCTCCTCAGTCCCTCGGAACCACGGCCATAACACCGTCCTTGGCATCGACTTTGACATTGAGCTCGGCAACACGGCAGACGAAGCCAAGGACGACCCAGGTAAACACAACACGTTTGACAGAGACAATCAGCAACAGCCCCGCTCGTAGCAGACTGCAAACCTCAAATGATGACAGACGAGCCACATTTGCTGTGGGCAAAATGAAACTGACAATCAATTCCTGCAGTGGTTGGTACCGAGGCGAAGATATTACAGTGACCAGATGTGTTTTGATAGGCCTTTCACCAGGAGGTGACACATGACATCTGGCCGTATCCGCTTAAGTAATGGCTCACAGCCCAGAATGCACCGCCAGACTTTTCCACTTTTCACATTATGCTTGCTTGATTGCTTGAATGATTAATTGATCACTTGAAGTACATCAGTGCTCCGCTCATGAGCTCCATAGCACTCAGTGTAAAGTTCCTATGGCAACTATAAGAAAAGAGCTTTTGTGAAGAGACAGCATTTTATCCATCATATTTGCTCGATGTGATTTATTGATGTCAATGGTATGCAGATTAAATTGCCTAATGGTTTAGTTGCGTGTTTATTTTGGGTCACGGTGCATCATTTGCTATGCGGCGTCAAGTGAGAAGGCGTTTTCACTGGCTCAGAAAATGAACTGCGAAGTGTTTTGTGGAAACCCTATTTCAGGGACAAAATGATGGATGTTATTCTTATCTCCGAACCAATTTGCACAGCAATGCATGGATGCTGCTGCAACTGTTTTGCCTGCATTCCCTTAATGTTATTGTCTAGGCATCATCGCTGGGGAAGAACTCATCAGTCACTGAATATTATGTCTCTCTGTTGTAACTGTAATGTACTTTTATTATGGTGTAGGGTTTTGTGTGCATATGATAGGCTATATGTGTAGAAGTGCACTCACTCTTATTCACAGACACTTATATACTAGAGACCATCTTGAGATGGGATCACTCCGGGCGCGATACAGCGACTTGAAATGAGTGTGAGCCAGGGGTAAAGTGGAAGGTCTAATAGCTCCTTTCTTACTTCCTACCCCCCCTAATTCCGGCCCCTTTACTCGGACCACACCCATCTTCATACTCAGGCTTTATTTCATTCTCAGCTACACACCTGTGAAGTTTTGTGGCTGCATCTTGCAGACTTGTGATGCATTGCATTGGCAAAATCTGTACAGGTGGGCAGACATATAAACCCCTGGCAAAACCCACTACAATAGGTGTCTCCAGGACCAAACTTTGCCATGACTTCCTGTCTCTCACACATACACACACACATACACACAGACTCACAAGGAGAAAACAATATTGCAAAATGTCATGGCTGGTAATCATTCCAGCAACTCATCTACAAATATTCAGGGTATTTTAAAGAAAATGCATTTCTACTTGTGATTTATGCAGCTCCTTTTCCACTTGATTTGTCCTCAATGATTACAACAATACAGCAAATGTTTACATTTATATTGTACAATCATGCTTATCAGAAGGAGCTTCAACAGTACTCTTGTTCCCAGGAACGTGGAGTCACACAGCGGGGCTCCTGCGAAGCATCACAGAGACCAGAATTAAGCCTCTTTGCATGTGTGTGGGTCCTCCACTTCTCTGAAAAGTGTGTTTTATTCTCTTCAGAGTCGGGCTATCTGAGCTGCTCCTTTGATGACGGTCTTTGTGGCTGGATCAGGGACAAAGACGGAGACCTGCACTGGGAGACGACGCCTGATCCGTCAGGTAATTGAAGGGCTGTTATCACTCACACACACACACACACACACACACACGCACGCAAGGAATATTGTTTATTTTATAGTCAGTAAATGGAAATGAGAATAGCTGCGTTCTTTCACTGACACGCACACGTATGCAAACACACAGAGAGGCAGACAATCTGAGCAGCTCAATTTTGTTCTACTCAATTACAGGTCAAGATGAAAATTACTTGAGGGAAGTAGTTTGTCTTTTCTGCGGATTAGTGCTTTGCTCTACAAAGCGATGCAAATGAGAAGTGGATTACACGACCCATCAGCGATACCTGTGGCTCACACTAAATGGGAACACGACACTGTTTTTCTTGGGGTTCAGATGAGGAGAAAACGTGAAGAATTACGTTGAAAAGACTCAGAGCAGAGAGTGTGAAGACTAAACAGCGCAGCATACTGGCACTGTATAAGCGACACTAACTACATCTGGCTTCCTCTGCCATCTGGCTTAGTCTTGCAGTTACTAGTGTGTTTCCAGACACTCAGAGTGAGGCCTCAGTTCAGCCAAGTTTGTACTCACTCATTAGAGGAAATAAGGATTTTTGCCCAGACCTTTAAGTTCCCTGGAAAATCATTTACAGTAAATCATAATCTAAGCCCTGAGTGAGAGGAAACACGTTTAACATTTCAATTTTCAGAAGCATGTGGTGAATAGATTCAATCAGAGCATTTCAATATCTTATTTATAGATATATGAGTGTGTCCACCTATATATGGCTTTTACCATGTCTTCAGTGTGTTGTGAAGCTTGCAAATTTTACTCTTCATCACTTAAAGTTTTTGTGATAGACAGCCACTGGCAAACACTCATGGCTGTTAAAGGACTGGCACAGATTTGGAGGTGGCTCATAACTTATGCAGAAAGCTGTGGCCTACAGATACTTATCACACCCCCTGTGGTTAACAGCAGCCCTGCACAGATCTGCCAGATAAGCAAAATACATCAGCATTAATCAGCTATCACCCAGAAGCACTCTCACCTTTAAATTTTTAAAACTATATAGCTCTGTTATGACTAACTAATGCATGAATTGATTAAAAAAAAAAAAAATTTGCCACCGGCAGCTGGCTATACTTTGAGGTGATGAAACATAAGTGGGTCAAGTGTTTTTCAGTTCACCATTTTTTTCTTAGTTTCTCTTCTACTTGACTGTCAAGGTTGAAATATTTTTTATGTGTGCAAGGACAGGCAGACCTGCCCACATGGTGACGCTCTCTTGAAAAGTCAATGTCCTCCAATAACAAGGACACATTTTCTGATTAACACATAGCAATAGGCCATGCTGCTTCTTTAGGTTCAGTTTCTAGTTGTGCTGGCGCCAAATACAATAAGTTGAATGGATGGATTTAATTGCTAAAAGCATTGAAAAAGAACAGCATTTGCGAGTTTGCAGTGTGGAAAACTAAACAGCAGCTTGTCTTTCCAGAAATTATGTTTCACTGACTCAGGACAATCCACAGACCTTGTTGTCAACAGTGTGTGTGGGGACTGTTAAAAAGATCCAATGAAAAACAATTCAAGCTGAGCTCTGTCAGTTATCTAATAGTAAATAAATTGGATATTGTTCATGGAAAGAGCCAAGTTTCTGTTTATTTTTTCAAATGTTATTTTTCAATGTTGCAAGCACCACAAATTAAACTCCGTCCAGCACCTTCTACAGGGGTGGCAGCAAAAATCTTGCAAGCAGAAAAACTTAACAAATAAATAAATAAATAAAAACAGCATATTTTCCTCACTTACTCAGCAGCATTGAGCCATGCAGATAGTTTTGTTTGTTTGTTTGGATAAACCAATCCCCTTTAATTATTAGAGATGGTGGCATTTCTTTTCTTGACTGTTTTAGTTTCAAATCAGTTTAGTTTAGTTTGTTTGGTTCAGTTTCAGTTCATTTTACAAAGGTTTGTAGTCCATGAAGCCTATTAATATGCAGACATCATGCACACTGAGGACACACTGGTGAGCAAGTGATAAATCACACTAAATTTAGAGAAAAAATATAAGTGTGCTGCAAGCAGCAAAGGTGCAACACTCTCAGGCTACAGCCCAGTGTTTAACATTCACAGAGGCCCACCACAGAGTAATTTTTGTCTTTTTTAGGAGGTACAGGGGACATTTAGGGGGAGACAGCAGGTCAACAGTAAATGTCCAATAGAAGTGGTATACATCATCTGAAAGCTGGGAACCTGAAAATTAATTTGAGATGCACCTCAGCACTGTGTGTCAAGTTTTTCTAGTCAAAATAAACATTTTGGTTTGGTTAGGTGCCTGTATAGAAGAAAGTTTAGAGGGTTTAAGGAGGTATATGATGGATATTCCCATGCTCAATTATGTCTCATAAGTTGTTGCAGCAATATCTGAGTTGATACCATCTGTTAGAGGAAAAAGAAAAAGGTATACTTTATTAATCCCTGAAGGGAAATTCAATTTTTTCACTCTGTTGTCATATACACACAGGCCCGAAATACACACACATGCACAAACAGGACCTGTTTGTGCATGTGTGTGCAAACAGGGAGCTGCCCATAGACAGGTACCCTGTGCAGTTGCAGGTGATTTGCTCAAGGGCACCTTAGCTGTGCCCAGGTGGTGAACTGGTGCCTCTTCAGCTACCAGTCCATGCTCCATCAGTGGCATGCACAGACTTTTTGAAGGGCAGGGGCGAAAAGAAAAAAAAGGGCACATACAGCGTGTTCTC
The DNA here is from genome assembly GCF_041903045.1 of Epinephelus lanceolatus. NCBI lineage: Eukaryota > Metazoa > Chordata > Actinopteri > Perciformes > Serranidae > Epinephelus > Epinephelus lanceolatus. Next base: position 30,629,351 of record NC_135736.1, read on the forward strand.
GCCACTGAAGAGGGCACTAAGTTCCGCGTGTGTTCGAGGGCACTTTCGACATGTTTATATGTTATACAAATGTCACATTATATATCCTTAAAACAGACTAACTAGACAGACTACTCAAGTTAGTCTGTAGTTAGGATCAGCATCCATGAGAACTGTGTAGATTCAACGTTGGACTGTGAAGAACACACAGAGACATGGATGTATGAAAGAAATAACTCCCTGGGGGGGTCTGGGGGTCCTCCCCCTGAAAATTTTCAATTAAGTAGATGCCATTTCCTGTATTCTAGTGCATTTTAACACCATATTAGCACTCCAATATGCAATCCAAACTGGTTCTGTGAGATATAGTTCTGGTTCAATATAGATCAAAAAAGGGCCCAACATAAAAGTCATTGCAACAGTAATGTTTTTACCACCCAAGAGGGCAGTTTATCATGTTTTAACCAGCCAAGAGGGCGGTTTAGTGTGTTTTTTCCACCCAAGAAGGCCGTTTAGTGTGTTTTGCCAACCAGGAGGGCGGTTTAGCACGCGTTTTTACCACCCAAGAGGGCAGTTTATCATGTTTTAACCAGCCAACAGGGCAGTTTAGTGTGTTTTTTGGCTCCAAAGAGGGCACTTGAGCGCGCGTTTTGGCTCCCAGGAGGGCACTTTGGCTGCCAAGAGGGCACTTTAGTGCGCCTTTTGGCTCCCAGGAGGGCATTTTGGCTGCCAAGAGGGCACTTTAGCGTGCGTTTTGGCTCCCAGGAGGGCACTTTAGCATGCGTTTTTACCACCCAAGAGGGCAGTTTATCATGTTTTAACCAGCCAACAGGGCAGTTTAGTGTGTTTTTTGGCTCCAAAGAGGGCACTTTAGCGCGTGTTTTGGCTCCCAGGAGGGCACTTTGGCTGCCAAGAGGGCACTTTAGCACGCATTTTGGCTCCCAGGAGGGCATTTTGGCTGCCAAGAGGGCACTTTAGCATGTGTTTTGGCTCCCAGGAGGGCACTTTAGCGTGCGTTTTGGCTCCCAAGAGGGCATTTTAGCGCGCCTTTTTCAATAATTGGGCCATGAGGGGGGGCGACCACCCCCCCTGCCCCCCACCTGTGCACACCACTGTGCTCCATACTTGGTCCATACAGGGACTTGAACCGGCCCAAGTCCCTATGGACTGAGCTACTGCCACCCAAAACAGATTTGTTGCTAAATTTTAGCAATTTTGTCCACTTGAGAAATGAGAAAAAAGTCAAAAATCCCCCCAAAACACCAGATTAAGTCAGCATAGAAAAATCCATGCTAAGAAACCCTCTTATTGTCAATATTCTTACAAAAGCCATACATCCTCTGAATGCCCAAGGTCTCTAGTTTTTGGTTGTAAAGTTAAATGAGGCTGTGATTATCCTAGAGGTCACAATAGGTCATTTTAATGTGTGATGTTTTAAAAAATACAGTCTGGCTTCAATGAAATGGCTACTTTGGGGAATAACATGATCACACATGAATAAAATTGGGCTCATTGAATTCACAAGAGTGTTAGTTTTCCAGTCATACCCAATTTATGCGATTCCAAGACTGTTTAGGGACCCCATTATGCAGAAATATTAACATACAATGGGCAAAAATAACATTTCTGCTGCATGCAGAAAAGCTGCATGGGACTAGCATAAAATGGGCATGCCTGTAAAGGGGTGACTCGTGGATATCCATAGAGTCTACTTTCATAACGTATTGAGGTGAAAGGTCCAAAGAGCCATGTGAAAATGGTAATTAAAAATGGTATTAAGCCTCCTCCCTGACAAGCTAACTAGCACAATTTAGTGTTGCTCATTTTGATTACAAAAATATATTTGGTTTATTCATCCACCTTAACATCCATTCCTTGCCTCCCCAGGTGGACGATACCTCACCATTCCTGAGGTAGGCAACAAGAGGACAGGGCGAGGGGCACGGCTGGTCCTTCCACTCACCCCTCCCTGGAACGACGGCAATCTGTGCCTGTCATTCCGTCACAAGCTGGCAGGTCACCACGTGGGCATGCTGCAAGTGTTTGTGAAGAAAGGAAAGCAGTACAGTCCAGCAGTGTGGGGCCGGACGGGTGGAAATGGCTGGAGGCACACCCAAATCACATTATGGGGCACAGGCCTGGAAAGTGTAAGTATCACAGTAAACATTTCAAAGACGTTACGCTCATACAGTGAGAATTTTAAATGATTATTTCTACAGACATTTTTGACAGTATGTCAAATGCTTGTTTCTGTTTATGAAAAATAAATCAGAGCAGCAGTCTGAATTTAAAAAGAGTAGATCTTTAAAAATGTAAGATTGACGTCCGTCATGAGTAGAAATGCATGCCAGACGTCTTTCATCATAAAGCGTAGGTAGTACCTCAGTGTGCATGTTGCTGCTGTTCACCAGGTGATCCTGAAGGGGGAGCGTGGGCGAGGCCGGAGCGGCGAGATGGCTGTGGACGACATCACCCTGAGGAAAGGCTCCTGCACGGAGGAGCACAACCTGAGGAGACTCTGACTGACAGAACAGAGAAAGGCAGAAAGAAAACAAGAGGGAAAATCATCTCAAAGAGAACTGACTCTGTTGTGACATCCCCTCACTCTGCCCGGGCTCTCGCTGACACCCCCCCCCCCCCCCCCCCCCCTCCTCATCCCCATCCCCCTGCGCCACCACCCCTCCCAGCCATTCTGTGAACAATATCCGAAAATTTGTGCGTCTCCAGAACAGTGGGTTTCTCTCTCTCTCTCCCCCTCATCTGTCCATGAATAAAAAGACTGAATTGAAATGTCATGGGCGGATCCCAGCAGCACACCCCGCGTCTTCTCAGCCTCCCTCTCACTCCATCACCTTGTTACTATGAAACCTGCATGTATCTACTTACCATGGAAATGTCCTCCACCCTAACACAGCCCTGGCAGCCTACCAGCCACAACGCTAAGAGGCCCACATTCACTTCATTTCCTCCTGGAGAGAGTATGCTTTTGCCTTGCTTTGATCTTTTAACCACAAGCCATTGCTTTTTATTTGCTTGATGTTAAAACATGTGGCCAGGGGTGCATTTTATGACTGTTTCCATCAGCAAAACATCAGAGATGGTATACATTTCTTTAAGGGTTAGAGATATAAAAAAATGTATGTAAAAGACAAATTGTATTTGTCATCATTTCTAATCTAGAACTCCAAATCTGATATAAACCCAAAGTATCAACCACAGAGTCAGTTTAGCCCTGCTTTTGTTGGTCTAATCTGAGTTTTTTGTATTGCAACTGCTCTATAGCACAGTGTGGACTGAAACGACGCAGCTTTTTTTTGTTGTCATAGTATTTCAGATCTGTTCGGTAGGAGAGGGTTTAAAAATTTAGCCCCTTCCCTACCCTGATCTTTTATTGAAGCCTCCTAAAGTTGTTCATACTCTCCGTGGTCATTGTTTTTCAGATACTTGAAATGTGTCAAACAGAATCAGTGTATGATTTTTGACACTTGCAAATCAACACTTACTTTCTATTATACAGTACGTGCTTTCTTATTATAAGTGCAGTTTGTTATAAAAGACGATACCGACAACTTTTTAGGCTTTCACAAAATGTATTATTGTAAATGTAGTCGTGTGTACATACTCTAAAAGTTCAGTCCCATATGTTGTGTGGTTTATACGTTATGTAAATTCATACATGGATATTAATTGGATTTCAAAATCGTTGGTATTTCAGTTTTTGATTAAAGGACTTGTATACAGCTGGAACCCTTGTGTAGTGCAAGGCTGTGTTTAACGTGCACAAGATGTGTATGTCCATGTGTTATGGTATAATGCTCTGTCTGTAACTTGCAAAGCACATAGTTGCGTATCATATGCTGTGATAATGAAGGGCATCGGCTGGAATTTTAAGGTTTTCTGTATGCATGGGTGCATTCACCGAATTCAGATTTATCCTGACCAGTATGTAAATAAAATACATTTGACTGATATGTTAGGAAACAAAGTATGATTTCTTTTCTTATCCCAGTCACTGTCAGCAACACAGTGTGTGAAGAAGAAGTAAAATTTGTTGTTTAAAGGTTTCCTTTTGAGCTTTTAACTACCAGTTGCATTGTTGAGGTCCAGGTTTTGATGTTTTGATGAGCACGTTCCCATATTGTGGGGACATATACTGCTCAAAAAAAGAGGGAGCACCAAGTCAGTTAAACTATAGGGATTTCAATGTGTCCATTTAGGAAACACAAGTGATTGTGAATCAGTTTCACCTACTTGGGTGCAAGCGAGAGTGACAACAGGTGCAATGGAGAGGCAAAAGCAAGACAACCCCCAAAAAGGGAATGGTTTTACATGTAGTGGTCACAGGTAATTGCTCTCTCCTTATCCTTCCTGATTGATTCTTCTCCAGTTTTGTGTTCTGCTAGTGTCCTTGTGACTGCTGGTAGCATGAGGTGGTACCTGCAGCCCAATCAGGTTACACAGGTAGTCCAGCTCCTCCAGGATGGCACATCCATATGTGCAGTCGCAAGAAGGTGTGCTGTGTCTCCCAGCACAGTCTCAAGAGCACGGAGGAGACACCAGGAGACCGGCTGTTATATGAGGAGAGCTGGACAGGGCCGTAGAAGGGCATCAACCTAGCAGGAACAGGAGGAGCACTTCCAGAGCCCTATAAAATGACCTCCAGGAGGCAACTGGTGTGCATGTTTCTGACTGTCAGAAACAAACTCCATGAGGGTGGCATGAGGGCCCGACGTCCTCTAGTGGGACCTGTGCTCACAGCACCGTGCAGCTCAATTGGCATTCACCAGAGAACACCAGAATTGGCAGGTCGGTCATTGGGACCCTGCAGTGTATTATACTGCACAGGGATATCAACAGCGACAATGGTATAAATGATGGCATTCCTTCATTGCTGGACCTAGCAGGTTCAGCACACAAGGCAAGCTTCTCTAGGTCCTCTCCCACTCCCAAAAAACAAGTTTTCTGCAAACAACAAGAGTTAAGAGATAATGAGAAAGCCACTCAAATAAACACTTGCAAATTTCTTCTTTTCTCTTTTTATTCAGTGTCCTTGGTGACTTTTGCCTTTTCATTTTTTTTTCAGTTTTATTTATAAAGCCCAATATCACAATTTGCCTCACAGGGCTTTACAGCATACAACATCCCTCTGTCCTTAGGACCCTCACAGCGGATGAGGAAAAACTCCCGCAAAAAACCCTTTAACGGGGGGAAAAAACGGTAGAAACCTCAGGAGGAGCAACTGAGGAGGGATCCCTCTTCCAGGATGACAGACGTGCAATAGATGTCGTACAGAACAGATCAACATAATAAATTAACAGTAATCTGTATGACACAATGAGACAGAAAGAGAGACAGAGAGAGATGCAGGACAGACAGTAATGATAGTAGCTTACAACATTAATGAAAGTAATAATATTATGATTATAATTCTAGCTATTGTGGTACAATATGTTGAAAGTATATATTAATATCTGATAGTGTATGTATGTGACAATAATCATATGTGTATAATAACAGTAGAAGTGTGACTAATGATAACAGCAGCAGCAGGAGGCATCTGGCAGGACCACGGCAGCAGCACAACCACACACGTCACACTATCCAGGCACCGAGTTAACCTGAGAGACAGTGGAGCACAAAGGCTCCGGAGAAGAAGCCCAGTTAGTGACATGCAGTAACTGGACATAAGAGAGAGAGGGAGAGAAGGAGAGAAGGTGTCCGGTGTTTTATAGGAGGTCCCCCAGCAGGCTAGGCCTAAGTCAGCCTAACTAGGGGCTGGTACAGGGCAAGCCTGAGCCAGCCCTAACTATAAGCTTTATCAAAGAGGAAAGTCTTAAGTCTAGTCTTAAATGTGGAGACGGTGTCTGCCTCCCGGACCGTAACAGGAAGATGATTCCACAGGAGAGGAGCCTGATAGCTGAAGGCTCTGGCTCCTGATCTACTTTTGGAGACTTTAGGGACCACGAGTAACCCTGCGTTCTCAGAGCGCAGTGTTCTGGTGGGATAATAAGGCACTATGAGCTCTCTAAGATATGACGGAGCTTGACCATTTAGAGTTTTATAAGTTTCATTTTCTCTTACTCGAATGCCCTCCACATACACTCCACTTCACTATACCCATCAATGGTCTAGCTTGTTCTGACTGAGATGAACACTAACTGATGAACACATTAAGGTGAACTGCATAGGCCGGGACTAGAGGTGGCCCATGTCACCTAGGAACATCTGCCACTACATTCATTTAACTAAAAAGGAGAAGAAGAAGAGGACAGACATTTTAAGTTCCAGTAACAATGCACGTTTTATAATGTTAATGCAGTCATGATTTTTGTTAAACCCTAAGGTTGCACTCAGTGGTGAGGATCAAACAACTGTTTGTGTAAAGTGAAAACTCCAAAGGTTCCCTTGAATATGATGCTTCAGAGTACTTTCTTCACTCTGGGACTGAGTAAAATAATCAAAGTATTATAGAATGACTGTGCTTGATTTATACAGTACCAGTTTTATAACAAAATCCAATTACTGCTGTGAGTTTCTTTACCTTTTACAGGCCGCTTCGCTTTATTTATTTCAGTCAACACTGAGATTCAAGGCGTCTTTTATCAAGACAAATTTATTATGACAAATCCTAAAAAAAACTTTGATCAAGACAGTGTATACATATGCAAAAGAAGGCCTTGTTAAATTTTATGTAAATTAAAAGATTAAAGGATCAGGTCAGCCGAATTAATTTGGCAATCATTTTGAGAGTAGCTGAATTTGAAAAATGTCACGAAGAGCACAACGGTTCTCAAAGTGAGTAACAAATTTTTTAATAAATAAAAGACAGACAGAAAATGTTCTTTGCAGATGACAGGCACAACCGATGACGGAGCTCAAAACAATTTGCAGACCGGCACAAAGCAGAAGGACGCACGCTTTGATTGAATATTTCATATTACTCACAGAAATTCAAAGATACATTCTCCTCATTTATACGACGGCCAAGAAGCATACCTGTTTGAAGGCTGCCAGGTATCCGATAAAACTGAATAAAAGGGAGCCTCAAGCACAATTCCAGTCAATAATTCGACCACCATTATAAGTGAGTGTGCAAAGTATGCTGAACTGCAAGCAACCATGATACATATCCTTCACACTCATATGAACACCACCTGTTTTTTATGGTAGGTGACAACAGTAAACTGTATGCACAATAAAGCAGTTAGTGGAGTTTTTTTTATTATTATTAATTAAGGATGCCTCATTATGCGTTGTCACACAAGTGGAAATGTTTAAATCACTGGATGTGCTCGCAGCAGAGTTGGGGTCAACACATTAGGCTTCACACGGAGGCACCAAAATGTTGGGAACATAAATTCGGGCTTCATACAGTGGCACCAATTATGTTGGGATTTAATTGGCTATCGGAAATAATTAATGATTATTAATAATTATTCATTATGTTAAATAATGTGACTTAATTAACATTAAATCACCTCATGGGGCACCATTCCCGTAAAGGGAAAAATGATAGCCAGTTAAAGATATCAGTCTCATAAAATATGCTAAACTATTAATTTGGAGTTTGATTAATAATTAAATTAATGACAACAACCAAAATTAATGGTAATGCCTGAAAGATTTCTGAGTTCTTGATGCAGCAGAGGTTGACTATTCATTCACTCTTGTGCAAAATTAAACAGACAGCAGGCATGATTCCAAAGAATTATATTTATTCACAAATTAGCAAAGCAAACCAAACCACACAAATTCTAACTAACTATATACAAGCTTGGTGTGTATATGTGTGTGTGTGTATATGTGTGTGTGAGAGAGAGAAAGAAGAGAAAGACAAAGGCGGGTGTGGTGATCAAAGAGCCGTTTGGCATACAAAACAAAATGGCTGACAACAGAGAACTACCAAAATGGCCGAATCAAGGCTAGCTTCAGGTCAGGGGAGGTGGTTGTCTGACCGTGTGGTCAGGACAAAGACAAAGGAAAAGAAGCAGGAACTTTGAGATGCCTGTTTGGGGTAGCTCTGTTGAAAGCCTATTTGTTAATGAGTCTATGTGAATGTGATTTGTGTTGCAAACGGTCTGGATTAGTGCAGAGATTGTTTAGTTGGGTGCAAGAATCTGTTTGTAAAAAGTATTAGCAAACTAAACACTTAGCTTTGGCGAAGCCAACTAATCAATGACCTAACTGCAAACTATCACAACAATAACTCAATGAACAGCATCAAATCACATACAACAAGTTAAACAGTCTTGCTTAGCCTGTAAAGCTGTGATAAACTATGCCCAGTTGTTACGTTACCGATCCTTGAATGGATGGGAGAAAGAGTCACTTGGTGGTGTACTGCTGTTAGCCGGCAGAAGAAGGCTGGGAAGATCGTTCCAGGTGCAGTCTTTGTTGGGTCCTTTGTTCCAAAGGGTGAAACTCCGAGGAAGCTGGTCGCTCAGGGTTTAGCAGAGTTAGACGCTGGGTGCTAACTCACTTAGTTCCTTTTTGCTGGAAAGCTAGTTGCAAACCTTGTGTTTGCAAGAGAGTCTGTGATCAATTGCCCTCCCTTTAGTGGTTTGGGCTATGGCGCAAGGGTCTAGGCCTCTGCGCTGGTCCAGGCCCAGCCAGAAAGAGGCATGCACTCCTATGCAGCTGTAGAGCAAGAGAGAGAATTGTTGAAAGGGAGCACAGATCTACAGATGCCTGTGACATCAGAGTCACATGTCACTGTAAAGGTACTGTCCAATCAAGTTTTGGGACTTGAGTCTCACTGAGGTGTGAGGTGAGACCTCCTGTGGAGATGGGTGTCACATAGCTCTCTTTGTTTGGAGAACAAAGAGCATGCAGAGGAAAAAGCCTTTAAATCTCCAGTTTAGATTTTACCAAATGATAAATCATCTGTGGTCCTGTAAATCCCAACAACAGTATATTAAATTTGCATATGGTTTTCGTGAGCTCAGCTTCATGAAATTTGTGCTGTGAATTCATGCTACTGGCCAGTAGGGAAGAGTGTGATGACCCTGAAGAGACGGTTACCATGGATAACATCTCTCTCCCTCTCTTTGACATACACACACACACACACACACATGTACACGGACAGCAAACACAGAAAATGAATCAACATTTGTTCAAATAAGGTCTGCGCTTTTGATATTAGATCTGTCTCCAAACAGATGATTCTCCAAAGTCCTGTCACTGACCTGTGATTAAATACCTTTAAAAAATTCATTCTTCATTTTCCCTCGGGGCGAAATATTTGGGGCCAAAAAAGGGTAAGCAAACAGTCCCTTTATTAAGATAAATCACCATAGTAGAAAGAAATCCAGAGGGCAGAGGCAGTGGCTAACTGAAATGTGTGTATTTGCCTGCATCTCTGTATTTGTGTGTGTCTGTTTTCCTCTGTGCCGTTTCCCAATTGTCTCTTGAAGGGTTGCAAACTCAGGCATCTCCTCTCTCTCTTTTCACAAACACATACACACAGAAAGTGGCAGAGCACACAATAAGAGAGGGAAATACAAAACACCTTTGTAGTTCAAGTAGAATAAAGTGTACAGTCTCTGGCTAAATGAAGGTGAAAGACCGTCCCACATTCTGTCACGCTTGTTCCATGGAAACACAAAATCTATCAGCACTAATGACATTAATGAATGAGACAAATGATAAAGTTAAATATGAGGGAATGTTCGCAGAGATAAACATTAGTGATGTCCTTCATCATGCATAAGAACAGGGCAAAGAAGGACTGGCAAAGGTAACCATTAAACCTCAATTTGTTGGATAACCGAACAGTGGAGCTTTTCAAAATCATAACTGAATTACTGCTGTATTGCTATTTGAATATGATCACATTATTAGAAGTGCTCAGTGTCACATCCTAGAGACATGTGAAGGACGTTCAACCACAATAAATCTTTTTTTCTCATCCGTTGAGTGCAGATTTGCTGACCTTCTGTCTGTATTACTGCAGTTATTCAACAGCAGTCTGATAAGACAGCTGCTTTTATAGATGTTGAGGTATTTATCTTCAAATACTCTGATGAATCAAGTGAATGATTAACAGATTCATCTGTCTATCTCAGAGATTAATCAATCATTATGGTGTGCAATAAAAAACCCAATGTTTGCACCTTACAATGCTGAAGTCAGACAAAAGATCTGCACACTGTACCAACAGCTCCCAGTAGATTTCCTCTAACTGTAATGGAGGTTTTGACAGGCATTGTCAGGTTATCAGGGAGCGATCAGTTATCTGTCACGCTGAAGAAGAAGTCTTCCAGACTAGGCTGATAATGCTGACTCAACAGAGGAGATTTGGCAGGTCAGAGCAGCAGTGGTGCCCCCAGAATATTTCCATAGGGGTGACCGGATGGGGCCATTGAAAATCTTTGAGTGGCACATCAAAGCCAAAAGCAATAACTGAATTTCAGAAATTTAATTACGCTGCTCAAGTATATAGACTAATTGAAAACAATGTCAGTGTGGAGAGTTGAGGAGTCGCATACTGATATACTTTGGTTTCTTATTTTAATACTATTTATCTGACGTGCTTGGACTAATATTGGTACAGTTAACATTTTGAATTCCACATCAGTCCTGTTTTAATATGTGCAAATAGCGATTCATTGTTCTTCAAATAGGCTGGTTGTCCTTTTCCTTAAAAAGACAAATATACAGCTTCACTTTGAAGGAGTACGTTGATTTTAAGGAACAAAACATTCACTGGGAACGAGCCTTCTCGAGATTAAGGGAGACTCATGGGTACCAGTACAACCCATTTTCCTTCAGATGTCTTGAGGTGAGAGTTCAAGGGACCCATTTGAAAATCAACATGTCACTATTTCCCTTGCAAAAACTTTGTAGTGTTATTTAGCCCCCTTTCTGTTCTATGCAAGTTCAGCCGACATGCATGGGCACATTATGAGACAATGGGCCCCTATAGGCACAGATATGCAAAGGGCCCCACCATCTCTCCAACACAGAAGCAAGCAGCAATCATTTTACTACTGTTGGGCTGGTTTATTGGTTGTTTTTGGATGTCCCCTCCAGTGAATAATACTAACAGTGGAAGATCTTGTAGGTGTGAGAATAATAATGATCTTACAGGCACTCATCACTGTGTAGACTTAACAATATTTTATTTTGGTGAAGGAATTTGGTCACACAGAGAGATATGAAATGAAAAAAATCACAAACACAACAACATAATGAGCTAATATAATACGAAGAATGTCGTTCATTTTATATTCATATGCACAATGTTTAACAGACAGTTTTGTCATCAGCAACATGTCAAGAAAACAACAATAAATAAATAACAACAAGTTATTATTAGTTATTACTTAGAAAATATTTGTCATTGTTTCTCACAAAAATATGTAGTACTATTCTAACTGGCACAAACAGGCTCACACACAGATCAAGCTGTAGCTAAATTATCGGACATCACTGACAAATTAAGATGAAGATTTAATTTGTTAATTCAGGTTTCAAAGATTAAATTTCACCTCAGTTAAATCAGTCAGTCTGTATAGAAATCAAAGATCAGCATGAAACAATCACATGCAGTAGTTTCCTTCCACCATAGTATCAGGTAAGACAGAACATGTAGATTATCCCCTTTCACATCTTTATTAAAAGAATGCTTCACCTACAAAATGATCATTTTTAAATCACGCAGTCATGCAGTGTAACCTTCAAGTCATGAAGAAATTTCATTTGTCTCGCATGCACCATTGGAAATTAGCTAACAAACTGATTTATTGATTGACTGGGGAGAACGTTCAAGGGCAAAACTAAATCAAAACATCTGTTTACAAACTCTTACACAACTTGTGCCATTTAATCCAGAAGAGATGCCTTTATGAAGTTCAATGCATGTGTTTGGGAAACACTGAGTATATGACTAGATCTATGAGACTTGGATTATACTGCACGAGTTGTGTGAGAGCTTACAAACAGATGTTGTGATATAGCTTTGCTGTTTTTAAATGTGGCATGAGAAAAATAACATTTTCTTAATGAATTCAAGGTAACACAGCGTGACTAACTGATATAAATATGGTCGTTTTGTGGGTGAAGTATTCCTTTGATATGAAGCTGAATTCGGCCAACAGCTGAGGAGGTCACGCTTCTGATATTCAAATAGCCACACTATTTTCTACCTCAGTTGGATCCATGTATGTGTATGGCACCTCCAGACTCTTGTTTCTGGCTTTGATGACTGCACTCAACACTTCAAGCTCTCCCTGAAAATCCTTTATCAGCTTGCAGGGAATTTCCTCGCTGAAATGCTCCTCTGGGTACTGGCCGAGAGCGACCTGGTGACATCAATGATGCGTTAAAAAAAAAGGTTTAGGCCTGTCAAACATAAACTATTGGCATTAAAATGTACAGTTGTAAAAAGTGAGCAGGCTGTGATAGTGAGAGCATGTATTTGCTCTCATGACATATTAACCTACTTTACACAACTTGAACATGAACATGATTTATGTCTATTAATTTTTCATAAAGTCTTGGGCACTTACGAAATCAGAGGACTGCTGGCTGAGTAGCCACATGGTGGCCATTCCCTGAACGGTTGTGTTGACAGCAGGAAATGTCTGCAGCATCGTGGCCTCGCTTGTCGTCCCCTTTGTGGTTGGTGGAGGAAGTTGCAGGGAGATGGGAGTGTTGGGCATCCAGCCGCCATAGTCATACTGCAATTTATGAATGATTGACCAGTAACTGATTAATACAATTCGAAGCATAGCACTATGATCATAATGATTCAATTATTTGATTTTTGACGACATAGATACTATGAAGTTTTTTCGTGATTTTTGACGACATATTATTCTATAACATTTTTTCTGGATTTTTGAAGACATACCATACTATGATGGTTTTTTTGCGATTTTTTACAAACTACTATACCACGTAGTTTTTTCATGATTTTTGATGACATACTATACTATGAGTTTTTTTTCATGATTTTGACGACATACTATACTATGACTTTTTTTCATGATTTTTGACAACATAATATACTATGACATTTTTTTCATGATTTTTGACGACATACTATACTATGACTTTTTTTCATGATTTTTGACGACATAATATACTATGACGTTTTTTCATGATTTTTGACGACATACTAAACTATGACGTTTTTTCATGATTTTTGACGATATACTATACTATGACATTTTTTTCATGATTTTTGACGACATACTATAATGTTTTTTCATGATTTTAAGTTTTTTTCATGATTTTTGACGACATACTTCATGATTTTTGACAACACACTAAATTATGACATTTTTCATGATTTTTGACGACATACTAAACTATGATGTTTTTTCATGTTTTTTGACGACATGCTATACTATAACTTTTTTCATGATTTTTGACGATATACTATACTATGACATTTTTTTCATGATTTTTGACGACACACTATACTATGACTTTTTTTCATGATTTTTGACAACATACTAAACTATGACTTTTTTCATGATTTTTGACGACATACTATACTATGACTTTTTTCATGATTTTTAACGACATACTAAACTTTGACTTTTTTTCATGATTTTTGACGACATACTATACTATGACTTTTTTCATGATTTTTAACGACATACTAAACTATGACATTTTTTTCATGATTTTTGACGACATACTATAACGTTTGATTTTAAGTTTTTTTCATGATTTTTGATAACATACTAAACTATGACCTTTTTTCATGATTTCTGAAGACATACTCTACGATGATGTTTTTTCATGATTTTTGACGACATACTTCATGATTTTTGACAACACACTAAATTATGACATTTTTCATGATTTTTGACGACATACTATACAAGAAGTTTTTTTCATGATTTTTGAGAACATACTAAACTATGACTTTTTTCATGATTTTTGACGACATACTATACAAGAAGTTTTTTTCATGATTTTTGAGAACATACTAAACTATGACATTTTTTTCATGATTTTTGACGACATACTATGCTATGAAGTTTTATTCATGGTTTTTGACGACACACTATACTATGACTTTTTTTCATGATTTTTGACAACATACTAAACTATGACTTTTTTCATGATTTTTGACGACATACTATACTATACTATGACTTTTTTCATGATTTTTAACGACATACTAAACTATGACTTTTTTTTCATGATTTTTGACGACATACTATACTATGATGTTTTTTTCATGATTTTGACAACATACTATACTATGACGTTTTTTTCATGATTTTTGACGACATACTAAACTATGACATTTTTTTCATGATTTTTGACAACATACTATAACGTTTTTTCATGATTTTAAGTTTTTTTCATGATTTTTGATAACATACTAAACTATGACCTTTTTTCATGATTTCTGAAGACATACTCTACGATGATGTTTTTTCATGATTTTTGACGACATACTTCATGATTTTTGACAACACACTAAACTATGACATTTTTTCATGATTTTTGACGACATACTATACAAGAAGTTTTTTTTCATGATTTCTGACAACATACTAAACTATAACGTTTTTTTCATGATTTTTGACGACATACTATGCTATGAAGTTTTATTCATGATTTTTGACAACATACTAAACTATGACGTTTTTTTCATGATTTTTCACGATATACAACTTTTTTCATGATTTTTGACAACATACTAAACTGTGATCTTTTTTTCATGATTTTTGACGACATACTATACAAGAAGTTTTTTTTCATGATTTCTGACAACATACTAAACTATAACGTTTTTTTCATGATTTTTGACGACATACTATGCTATGAAGTTTTATTCATGATTTTTGACAACATACTAAACTATGACGTTTTTTTCATGATTTTTCACGATATACAACTTTTTTCATGATTTTTGACAACATACTAAACTGTGATCTTTTTTTCATGATTTTTGACGACATACTATACTATGAAGTTTTTTCGCGATCTTTGATGACATAATATACTACGATGTTTTTTCGGGATTTTTGACGACATACTAAACTATGATGTTATTTATGTCATCCATCTCTCTCCAATTCAGACACAAACTGCAGAACCTCATCAACCCATCTCACAATAAAAATAACATCATAAATGGTAATATAGGTCATTTTAAAGGCTTCACCTGTCCAGTGTTCACAGCCGAGTGTTGTGCTGAGGAAGTGAAGATCACCATGGTGACAAACTTGACCAACTCATCCACGGTTTTAAAGCTCTGTGGAATTCCTGAGAATTAGAGGAAATAAACTGCATTAATTAAAGACATCTAGATTACAAAATTATAAATGTGCACATTTCTCACAATTAAGACCAAGATTTTATTTAAAGCCCACCTGTGCATGCCTGGGAAAGGAATCCATGTTCAAAAATGTCTGAAATCCACTTCTGCAGTTCAGAGTCCTGCTGGACCTCAGCATCACTCTTATAGTAGAAGCTGAGCACTCCCTGCACAAACCTATGAGAAATGTGGATAAGTAAAATGTGAACACAACTCATTTTTGTACATTAAAGTCACTACTGAACCCTGTACTCCTATAGCCCTCAGCAGTAATGACTTAATAAGTTTCTTGACAAAATTCATCACCTCTTGCCATTACCCGGTATCTATCTATCTTCATACACAGTAACATTTCTTCATCCAAATCATCTACTTGTCTCTTAGATCCCATCCTAACTAGGGTAGTTTTACCCTTAGTTAACACTTCTTTGTCTAGGCAAGGCAAGGCAAGGCAAGGCAAGGCAAGTTTATTTGTAGAGCACAATTCGTACACAAAGTAATTCAAAGTGCTTTACAGAACAAGAAAATGCATTAAAATCACAATATAAAATAAAAACATAAATAATCATTATAAAATGAACTTTAAAAGAGAAGAGTGCAGATAAGATCCTTTCAGTCATATGCACAGTGAAATAGAGCTGTTTTGAGCCTAGATTTGAACATTGTCAGAGTAGAGGCCTGTCTCACATCTTCAGAAAGACTGTTCCAGATTTTCTATACTATAATTTTTATTAATTTTATTAATTATGTTAGTATGAACACACATCATCTATGGCACATCGGTCTGCCCTCTGAGGCAAATTGTTGTTTGTGATATTGGGCTATATAAATAAAATTGGTTTGTAATTGAATTAAATGTTACCTTTCAGAGCTACAGGACTCAACCATATCGTTCAAAGCCTAAATAAAGGGATGCCCCTTTAATATCGCTGAAGTTCTCCATTAAAGCAGTTCAGGCAGTAATAGGCCTATTTATAAAATTTCATAGCCATCTGCCACTTTACTCAATCAAGAAGCAGTAGCTAAGGTTTGGTTCACCCGTTTACTGTACTGCCATCTCTTCAAGGCATTCTTAATCTAACACGTAGGTCACTTGATATTTAAAGGGCAAGTCAACAATAAATCAATTGTAAGTTTAAGCGACTGCAGCGCTGCTATTAATGGATTCAGAATAGGTTGTCCTGCTTTTCTAAAATGCCTCAGTCCTTCAGTGTTATTTGAGAGAAATTTTGTAGTTTAAGCATGTAAAACCTGGCCCCTGCCATCCAGCTGTGTTACACTGTGAAGTGTTTTTAATTCCATCCATGGCATTTGAGACAGTGAGGGTAGACTACTGTTAATATTAGAAACACATCTCAGTTTAACAAAATACATTTCAACAGAATGTCAAACTACAGCCTGCAAAATTCAACAAAAAGAGAACATTAAACTCTCTGTGAAAATTTGAGTTATTGCAGGGATGTGTTTTAGCTTCTGTAGGTACCCTTAATGCACTGAGCATCTCACAAACCTTATAAACCATTATAAGGAGACCCAAAACTTAAAGCAGCTCCTCTGGCTACAGTGACACCTACAAAGGAGCATGTGTTTCAACATTAACTGTTCAGAGGAGATTGCATTAAGATGGACTAACTGAAAGAAATGATGCAAGGTAAACTGTTTAGAAACAGATACATTGCAACCTGAAGAAATCAGTAATGAGAAAACAAGTTACGTAAGAGAGCAATAGCAGCAAATAGAGACGGGAGGATCTGGGCTCTGATTTTTGCGTATTGGTACCTGTGAATGATATCCCAAATCCCGAGTCCATCATCCCTGTAGTAGAAGTTCGGCACATCCTCCACCCCACGCTCAGCGATGTCCTCTGGCATGCAGAGGGAGCTGTAGGTCACTGAGGACTGTGATCTCTGCAGGAGTGTCACCAAACCCTCTCCACCAGAGGCTGCAAACTAGAGGACAGTCAGATATGTCAGGAGTATAGTTAGAGACAAATACTGTGCATGATGTTGAAACAAGAAACATGTTTAGCTGATGGTCTACTGTGTGTTGGTCTTTTCGTACCAGTGTGAAAGATCCAGTCTCAGATATGAGACGAGCTCGAGCTAAGAAGTTGATCTGCAGAGTGTAGCGAGTGTGAGGTACAAGGAGCTGAAAGACAAAGGGAACTCTGTTAGTAACACTATTACATGTTAACCAAGTCAGTAATCTTGATGCCTCTATACCATTTAACAGAGATAGATACGAAGGATATGATTTGTCAACTTTGGAAGATACAAAATCAGCAAGTCCAAAAACCTACAACTATACGAACTTCAGTATTCTCCCCTCAGTTACCTTGTACAGTGGATGCACCGAGGGCACATTGCGCAGCAGTGACACTGCAAACACTTCAGCGAACAGATGAGTGCGCAGCAGGTGGACATTGAGTTGATGCTCGTTGAAATCTGCACTTCTCACAAAAATCTTGGCCGTCAACCAGTCATACTCAGAATCAGTAGGAAGGAAGATGGGGTTGTCTTCTGCTGGAGTCTGCTTCAGCTGCAGGAGAAGGAAGGAGGTGTGGTTCATTCTATCCATTCAAACCATTACCAGTTCTACAAGTACTGGTCAGTAATGTTTAAGAATGGCAATATGTTGCTTTTGCTGTGATCCGTATTCTTCACACACTCCATTAGTGTAATTTTACTAAAGGTATTTTTATCCACTCTGTATAAATGACATCTATTGTGATGCGTGTCTGTCGCAGAAGAGGGATTACTTCTCACCTGAATAGCAACTGGCATCAGCTTATCATCAGGTGTTTTGTGGAGCAGGACGAGGGGAGCCATCAAGTACTGCTGCTTCCCATTGATGATGTTTGCTTTCAGTCCATCCAAACGCTTGTAGTCACACAGGAATATGTTGCCTTTCTGTTTTTGTGAGGATGAGAAATCTTAGTGAACATGTAAGTGCAACATGCAGTTCCAAATTTAACATGTCATGGGAAAAACATGATGCATTCTAATGCTCAGATTAATTAAGGTCAAGACGGATACCTTCATTTCATCTGCCAAGCTGAACTGACCACTGGGGAAGACCATGTCGTCAGTGACAGGAAAGTTATCAGGCAGAGCTGAACAACGACGGATCAAGATGGGGTTGACACCGTTTAGATACTGGTAGGCAAAAAAAGCATCCTCCTTCCAGTGTTTCTGGACATAGTCTGGAAAAAGAACAGAATTTAATTTAACTTTTCTCATGAGCAAAGCCCAAAATTAGACAACTTTATATCTATAGATACACAAACATGTTTAAATATTCCTTATTTCCATTTAATGAAGCCAGTAAAGGAGCAACACTTTTCAGTATGTAGTGGAACCTTAATTGCTCATATCAGGGTAAAACAAATTCAATGGTATTTTTAGGTAATACAGTTGAATATCTAAATGAATACAGTTGAAAGCACTATTATGGATACAGTATCAAGTATTTAATTAAACTCTGTGTTAGTACCCAATATGTCAGTCTGTTTGCAGCAGAACACTCGATTTATAGAGTCAATATCAGGCCAGTTCTCCGTGGATTCAGCCAGTCCTTTCAGACGCAGCTCAGCCAGCCTAGAAAATAAAAGCAAAGAGTAACTTTACTTTGATGGCAGGTACATAATCATATAGACAGACAGAGAGACAGACAGACAGACAGATAGAAAGATACACATCTGACTGAATTTTTGGACTTTACCCAGTGAGTGCAGTGAAGCGAAACTCTGAAGCCTTTGTGAAGGAGAAGCGGACTTCAGCAGGAAGATCAGTAGGGTCTTCTGCCTTCATGCAGTGAGGTATTCCCTCTGCATACACATGCCAGCTAGGAACAATAGAGGAGCAGAGTGGTGAGAAACTATGGACAGTCGAGATACTAGAGTAGAGTATAAACAAGTTAAAATGTCAAAATTTAAAGTGTGCATAAGCCCTGAACTCTCACCGGTAATTTTCCTCCCGTTGCTTCAGCTCTTGCTCCCGACTGTACTTGCCAAGATGATGGTTGTCTTCAGAGACTTTCAGAGCTGAAAAAAAGAACCACAACAGGGTTTAAAATTCATAAATATACTGAATATTGTTATAAATGTACTCCAGCCTTCTTACTATCTAGCTTGCAGAATTTGTCTTTCTTTAATATCTTCTGTAACCAGCGAACAATGTACAGGATGCAGACAGCAAATTTCCACAAACCTGTTCCCTCTCTGAAGCGGTGCACTTCACTGTCAGTGATCCATTGGTAGATGGGGAAGTTGTAGGTGTCTCCCTCAGGGGATTTCACTTCCACCTTAGCAGGGAACCAAGAGTCTTCCCCAAACAGTGGGATATGCTGTAGGCTTAGCTCTATCAGGACCAGCTTGCCAATGGAGGCAGGGCAGGACACGGTAAACGTAGACACCTGGAGCGATGACAGAAGGAATAGGAGAACGTGTATCTGATAACTAAGAACTGAGCTGTCACATGCCAATAGTTAGCATACAATTTCTAAATGCAGAGGGGTGGACAAAGTAAAGCTCACATAACAATATAATACCACTGCATAAAATACCAATTACATGAAGCTCATTATGGTAATCTCCTGTTCCTGTGGTCACCTTTGTGGCCATATGTTGAAGAGTTGCAGAGCAGCACATACCCTGTTGCTGCCCATATGAATCTAAGTTGGCAAGGGTTTACATCATCTTTTCTGAAGTGACATTTATAGGCCTATAATCTGTGGGCTATGGGTGAAATTAACAAGAACACTGTAACACATTTAGAAAGGGATATTTAAGACTTACTGCTCCTCTGACGAAGGATAGAGCCCCTTTTACGCTTACGAGCCACGTGCGATCGCTCTCCCCATCTGTGCCCACCAGTTTAATGTAGACGTTGTTAAAAGTGGTAGCAGTGGCAATATTAACAGTGGACACAGTCACTTTATAATCCACCATTTTCACTCTGGAAAGCAGAAGAATCCTGAAAAGGGGAGAACAATAATAAGCATTCTCAGCACTGATTAGGTTAACTGTCACTAGATGAACCTTTTTAAAATACTAGTATCACAATTAAAATAGCATTGGTAAAGGTATACTAACAACTAATGTTAAAATTGTCCTTTCTCACATACCTATTACGGGCCAGTTGCTGCTAACAAAAAGACATCTCATAAAGCATCTCTTACCTGTTAATGAGACCAAGAAGTTCCTCTGATGAACTGCTCTTTTGATAAACATTTTCCTCCCTGATTCCTCCTTTTATACATGAGGTTTTGTGGGACTGTCCAGTAAGTTGCAATATCCATGTGGTGATGGAATACTCGACGTGTTTGAACATTTACTGCACTTGCAAAACCACAAGATGACGCAACTAATGATGTCTTAAGGTAGTGCAAGTTCTTTTGATTTAGATAAACCAGCTTTTCCACTGCTAAAGATGTGATCATCACAGTCACACGGTCTGTCAACAGAATCCCTTTATTTGTTAACACAAGACTTTTCATTATGAAATTTTCTCATGACCGTATTGTTGACAATGCAGTGGCTTGCACAACTACATAAATGAGTGAAGTACCAGATTTTGTTTGTGGAGGTACAGTATTTGCTGTCCTTGTGTGAGCAGTTCAGTGAGGTAGCTGTCACGCACTGCTCACGCAGGCAGTATGGCATGGGCGTGAGACTGCTCAGACAACAGTACAAGCATGGCAAACTAAGCAAAGATAAATGCTCAAGAAAACGCTACCCTATGTGGAGGTAAGTGGTATAAAAAGAGGAGCAGGGAGAGGGCCAGGAGACACACAGCCTTTATTCTTTAGATTTACTGAAAAGACCCTGGCCAAAAACAAAGACGCCAACTTACTTGCATTCACAAAGAGATGGACAAAAGCCTCAGCAACACCTATAGCGTCCTAGCAGCCTAGCATCAGCTGTTATTCAAAACAAGCTCACATCTTTATCACTTTCACAACAAGGAAGGTGGTCAGGTCAGAGACTCACTTATGTGAATCAGAGAACTGGAGTTATATCCATAACCTTAAATTCTTCTTTTTTCATAGCATTTCTTTCATCTCTCTCTTTCTTACACACACACAGCAAACACAAAAAAATGAATCAAATTTTGTTCAAATAAGGTCTGCGCTTTCAATATTAGATCTGTCTCCAAACAGATGATTCTCCGGTCACTGACCTGTGATGAAATGCCTTGAAAAAAAAATCATTCTTCATTTTCCCTTGGGGCGACGTATTTAGGACAAAAAAAAAAGGGTAAGCAAACAGTCCCTTTATTAAGATAAACCACCATAGTAGAAAGAAATCCAGAGGGCAGAGGCAGTGGCTAACTGAAATGTGTGTATTTGCCTGCATCTCTGTATTTGTGTGTGTCTGTTTTCCTCTGTGCCGTTTCCCAATTGTCTCTTGAAGGGTTGCAAACTCAGGCATCTCCTCTCTCTCTTTTCACAAACACATACACACAGAAAGTGGCAGAGCACACAATAAGAGAAGGAAAAAATATCAAACACCTTTGTGGTTCATGTAGAATAAAGTGTACAGTCTCTGGCTAAATGAAGGTGAAAGACCTCCCCATATTCTGTCACGCTTGTTCCATGGAAACACGAAATCTATCAGCACTAATGACATTAATGAATGAGACAAATGATAAAGTTAAATACGAGGGAATGTTCACAGAGATAAACATTAGTGATGTCCTTCATCATGCATAAGAACAGGGCAAAGAAGGACTGGCAAAGGTAACCATTAAACCTCAATTTGTTGGATAACTGAACAGTGGAGCTTTTCAAAATCGTAACTGAATTACTGCTGTATTGCTTTTTGAATATTATCACATTATTGGATTGCTCAGTGTCACATCCCAGAGACATGTGAAGGACATTCAACCACAATAAATCTTTTTTTCTTGCCCGTTGAGTGTCGATGTGCTGACCTTCTGTCTGTATTACTGCAGTTATACAAGAAATGTCTGATAAGACAGCTGCTTTTATAGATGTTGAGGTATTTATCTGCAAATGCATTGATGAATCAAATGAATGATTAACAGATTAATCTGTCTGTTATCTCAGAGATTAATCCATCAGTATTGTCTGAAATAATAGTTTTTGCACCTCAGTCAAACAAATTATCTGCACACGGTACGAAAAGCCCCCGATAGATTTCATTTAACGTAGCGCTTCGGTCTAACGGAAATCTTTGTCAGGGCTTGTCAAGTTATTGAGGAGCTATCAGTTATTTGTCGAGCATAAGAGGAGGTCTTCCAGATTAGGCTGGTAATGCTGACTCAGCAGCAGAAGCATTGGCACGTCAGAGCAGATGATCACTGATCACTGTCACAGAGGGGAAATGCCGAGATTGTGGATAAAGTTTGAAGGTGATTTCACTTTAGGAACTTCCTAGACATGCCCTCTGGACGGGAGTCAGGGTTCTCAATGGCAGATATCGCTGTGGAAGCCACTTAGTTGAAATATGCTCTGGGTGAATGAGATTGGATGGGAAATGCTGACAGTTCTGGAAATCAACACCTGCCATTGCTGACACTGTTGTCTCTGCTCCATCCAGAGAGGGGGAAGCTGTTACCTTAAATGGAGGTGTTCATTTACAAAGTCACTGCTTAAAGGGCATGAGGTTAACAGGTTTGGGCATGGGCTGTGCTGCACAAATTGTTTCAGGTCGTGGTCACAAGCTGTGGGTAACAACCGTAAAATTTTACTACATCAGGTGTAAACAAGAACTGAGATTCCTATGCTGCATTGAAGCAGTCATTGATTGGCTAAATGCTTTAGCAATCCAGGTCACACTGGCCGATGTATCCTCCTACAATGGTTCATGTGATATTCTATGAAGATGTCCACACAACAATTTGTGTGATATACAACAAATTGGCACCCTACGAATGACTTTAAGTACTTAACATGAAGTTGCGTAACTAATTACAGAGGGCAGGTTTAGGCAAGTAAACTTACTGTGGTTATGTTTAAGACAAGTAACATGAGGACAACATAAATTAAAATGACTCAAAGTTTACTCAGAGTTCACATAGTTGTGAACACAGGTCGCCTGGGAACTCTCCCTGGGGTAAGTGTATTGCTTGCTCATGATTATGAGGGATATGTGTGAATTTCAGTGCATTACTTTTCACATGAAAAATTATGAACAGTGCATGGGAACAGCATGTATAATAACCATAAGCCAGTAATTCATGTATAACCCACTTATTTTGGAAGGCTGACATCACATGACCAGTGTGCTGATGGCAGAGAGCAGGAAACAGGCCTGAGTGGTTCCCGTAAGGAGGCAGGTGGGGCAGTGGATGGGTTACAAAACACTGGACTTTCCCCATGGAAACTGGTGTTCAGAACTGTGTGAGTCATTTTAAGGTATGTTGTCACCATGTTTCTTTTCCTTAACTTAACCACAGTGACTTTCCTTGCCTAAACCTAACCTCTATTGCTTTACATTAAATACATAACTTATGTTAAGTATGCAACATCATTTGTGGGGTGCTAATACATAGGATATCATACAAACCATTATATGAGGATACATTCACATGGAATATGTACAAATTTTGGTGTATTATTTCATGTAAACACACGAACAGTACATGAGAATAACCTGCCTTGGCAATTCTGCCCGCTCCGTTTCCACCACAACTCCAGCTTGATAAGACAAAAGAAAGTTGGAGTATTCTGAAAATAATACAAACAAGCAGGACTTGAAAATTATTTAAACTAGTACATACCCATTGAGTACAGCATACCATACCATGACTTAGTCATACCAAAAATTAGAAAAAAAAACAACAACATTGGTCCACAGGGGGAGCCACAGTGATCGGTCGCATTTTAGCCATTTTTAAGCATTTTTCTGTTGTTATAGCGCCACCCAGTTGCCAATTAGAGTTTAATTCCTCCAGTCACCTTGAGGCGTCCTGTTCTACATATCTACCAAGTTTAGTAAAAATCGATATGGCGGTTAGGCCTAGATAAGAAATTAGCTCTCTAGCGCCCCCATTTTGTTTGATGGGGTCAATAATGGAGGGGTCCCCTCAGATTATGTGTGGTCATATGCCTACAAAGTTGCGTGGTGATCAGTGAAACCTGTGAGATGTTATACACCTTTATGTGATGAGCCACGCCCTCCGCAATATTCATTGCATTATAGAAGCTCAGTTTTAGTAAGTTTTTCAACTTTTGCCAAGAGGGAACTTTAAATATTGGTCCCTAGATTATGTTCACTGAGTTTCATGCAGATCGGTCAAACTTCCTAGGAAGAGATCGATTTGAAGTGTTTTTCAAAAATTTCAAAATGGAGGAAAATCTATATAACTGGAAGTTATGGGTTCTTGAGGCAAATTTGTTCCTCGAGGAGAGGCAGCTCTGTGCAAACTTTTATGTCTCTACGCCATACGGGGCATGAGATATGCCCATTCAAAGTTTGCAATTTCAATCAGTTGCTATAGCGCCCCCCTTTGGCCAGTTGATGTAATATTGCTTCATTCGCATCCTCCATGACCCTCTACCACTGTGCCAAATTTCCCATGGCTTGATCAAGTCAGTGAGGAGAAAAAAACGTGGAACAGACACACAAACACACACACACACACACACACACACACACACACACACACAGAGTTTTCATCATTATATAGTAAGATTCACATAAATCCTCACCAGTAGCACTACAAACATCTCTAACTGTACTGCTAATGATTTTACTAATGCTGCGTCTTTACTGCTCAGGTAATAAGTTTCTTTCTCACCCTGCCATTCACTCCTTGCACGTATGCTCACTCACTATCTCAAGGTGTCACTGGGTGTTTCTCAAAGTCAAGGATCCTTCCTGCAGAGGCAAGGCAAGAGTCCTCCCTAGCATTCAGTGAACACACATTGGAACAGGCTAACAAGTGTCCCCAGGTGTGAGTCATTAACCCTCAGCAGACTGAGGGAGTTTCAGGGTACTGTGATGATTTTGGCACTCTCCATTGTTGTTGTACTATTTTACCAGATGTAGCAGTATTTTCAGAGTCATGCAACTTTTAGGGAGAATTTATCTCTGGATCATACTTGTGGTGTAATGAAGTAAAGACAACAGCTGAAAAAAGTTCTAAATTATCATTTACAGTATGAACACAGATTCACACACATAATCACTTTGTTATTTCAAAGTGTTTCAGATTTTATGTGTGTGTCACCACACACTCTGCTACAATAATATGAATAGCAGATCTGATCTGATAAACTATGCTGCTCTGAAACAGCTGACCTGCTGCCTGTGCAGTAATCCACTGAAGTAAGTTCACCTCAAAACAAATGAGTGATGCTTTGACCTGCAGGATATTCTCATGTGTCTACTCTGGCCATTCTCACTGCAATTCCCCCGAAAAAATACACTAATTGAATGATCCTTGACATTGGAACAGTCCTTTAGCAGAGGTCGATGACGTAGCGTCCTTCAAATTAGGCCGTTTGAGGATCCTTGATTAACTTTGAGAAACACCCACATCTGGGTAGGTCAACTGAGTCATCAGCTGATTGACAATCAACCCTCTCTGTCTTCCATCCGTCCATCCATTTTCATCTGCTTATCCGGGGCCGGGTTGCGGGGGCAGCAGGCCGAGCAAAGCATCCCAGACATCCCTCTCTCAGACAACGCTCTCCAGCTCCTCCTGGGGGACCCCAAGGTGTTCCCAGGCCAGATGAGATATGTAATCCTTCCAGCGTGTTCTGGATCTGCCCCGGGGCCTCCTACCAGTGGGAGGTGCCGGGGACACCTCCAGTGGGAGGCACCCAGGAGGCATCCTAGTCAGATGCCCGAACCACCTCAACTGACCCCTTTTGACGCAAAGGAGCAGTGGCTCTACCCCGAGCTCCCTCCGGATGTCCGAGCTCCTCACCCTATCTCTAAGGCTGAGCCCAGCCACCCCATGGAGGAAACTCATTTTCACCGCTTGTATCAGCGATCTCATTCTTTCGGTCAGAGTTCATGACCATAGGTGAGGGTTGGTTGCCTATCATCTTACTGCTCCTCATTTTAAATACGGTTCTTTCCCTGCCGTAGTTCTTTCTCTATTTATCTTGCGGCTGCTCAGATTTCCCTAAATCATAAAATATCTCCCTCTGGTGTCCAAGTACCAAAGACTTCTGCTAAATCTTAATCAGCACAAATCATCTGCTAATCTGTGCACTCATATTCTGTATTAAATATTATCTTTACTTCATTCTTCTGTCTCTCCTCATTAAATTGCATTTATGCTGCAGAGGGAGTGCCACACAGTAGAAATCAACAAATCTAAGCAGGATATGAGAGGTTAAAGGGCATTTCCACCAACACAGTCGATTTCAATCTATTTCTGGTGTGAATGTATTTAGCATCCGAGTGGCCAACTCACTGCAAATGAAGATGACAGCTATTTTTTTTAGGAGTTACTTGATTTGATATTAGATACCTGAATACAAACAACCCATTATTAGACCAGTGTTTTTACAGCTTTTAGTCAATACACCAAAAATATGCACTCTTTTCTACATCCCCGCTGACCATTTCCTCAAGCATAGCACAAATTATATATGTGTTTTGTATTTTCTTCCCTCCAGGCAGCTCTCGCGTGCTTTCAACTACAATATGAAAGTCAACTTGAACAAGCCTCAAAGTGCCAGAGAGACATAATCCATTGTAATCTGATTCTATTATTGACAGAGTTACATTATCATTGCACGATGGTGCAGGTGGGAGTACATAAAAGAAAAACATCAGAATCTTATCAGCATGTATAGTTATCTGACTGATCTGCTGTTGAGTCAGCCAGTGTGGGATAGTTTGAGATTTGTAACTTTAGTGGCTGATCTATTTAAGTATCTTTTCTGACAAAACAATCACTAGTAATGACACTGAGCTAGCAGAACTGTTTCTAAAATGCTTTGATTGTTACATTTGCTCACAGCTAGCACAGCAGTGTTTATGTAATGCAATGCTTTACTTTTTGTCACAGCTGTGTTGAGAAGAATTGTGTTTTGCATACACATGTTTGAAATTTATTGAGTTTGCCCAGTGGCAAAGTTGCAATGAGATGAGCTTTAGACAATCACAGTATAAGGGCAATATGAAAAGTCATCAGTGGAGAGTTCAAAGACTAATTAGGCTAATTAGGATTCCCTCACGAGGATACCAGCAAACTATCCATGGTTGGAGTCAGAATGGAGGTCACACTTTCATTCATTGATATATTCAAATAGCCACACTATTTTTCACCAATGCATGTACGTGTATGGGACTTCCAGGCTTTTGTTTCTGGGTTTAATCTGTCTACTTATAATTTTAAGTTCTCCTTGAAAGGGGAACCTCCTCACAGACAGGCTAATCTTTGTACAGACTGAGAGGGACCTGACAACAGCAGCTTTGTGTTAACAAGATGACAAACAAGACTCGGCCAACATCACTATGGTACATTTCTTTTCAGACATAAGGTTTCATGAAAACTGTAATTTTCAAAAAATATGCAGTGATACAGTTCCAAGAATGATGCACGCTGACATATTTACAGTAAGATATGGTCAGAGAGCCCATTTGGACCTGGTATTTACATGCGTCTTGGGCAATCTAATCACAAGTGAACAGCGCTAAATACAAGTGTAAACAACACATTCTCACTCCGACCTCGTCACATATTGACGTTTGGTCATGGACTTTCCACGTCCACATACAACATGCAAGGTACCCTGGGTGCGTGGGTTGTTGATGTTCTGGGACACCGTGTCAAATTCGGCCTGTTACATTCAATGTCGTACTCGTTGTCCTCTGCTTATCCGGGCCTCGGGGTTCCCAGGCCTCTTTCAAAATACACTTCCATTTTCACAGGAAATTTACATTATGCATATAGTCTCTTTCAAAATAAATGCATCACATTAGTACAACAAACCCAAATGGTTGGGTTTAGACAACAAAAACATGTGGTTAGGTTTAGGAAGAAAGAACAGGGTTTGGCTTTAGAATCTTGTGGGATGCGAAAATTGCCCTCTCAGATGAAAGTTGGTGCTTGTTGGACCCATCCACCACCTCTCCCGCTGCCCCAGTTGGAGTTTGGGTGCCTTAACTTTTGTCCTTGTTCTGTCGCATATCCCCCCTGATGCTGCCGGGCGCTGTTAAACTATAATAGCAACCAGCGGTGTATCATGCCTAAGCGCCGGATTTCAACGACTTTAGAGACCAGGCTTATATAAACAAGCACCGAGATGCATTGTGATCCAATCACTCAAACCACTTGCCGAGGTGGTCTGAGACACATTTGACCACATATCTTTTGTAGTATAAACACTAATGAGTCTTGATGGATCCCTAACAAGAACTAGGCTACATCATCAGTGCAGGACGTGGTGGTTGTTTTGGTGACAACACCCTGATGCTTTTTAACTTACCCATTGTATGCTGAGTTGGACAAAGCGTAACCTAAACGTTCATCATTTTGCCCCATGGATGGACACATGTTGAATTCTGCTGACAGAGATATCTCCAGCTGTACTGACATAACCGGTAACTTGACTAGCAAGAACGCTACAGAGCATCTAGCAAAAGTGTGGATGTAATAACTGTGCACAGGGCTGTAAAGAAATCTGAACATAAGTGGTCAGCTGGAGACGCACAATAAACGCATGTTAATACCAACTCTAAACAGGCTCAGATATATGTTTGCTATGATTTTATTTCACTGAATCTGCAGTTTGTTCATTTAAATACTTCATAGATTCGTTGAACAGATGGAATTTTCCATAAAGTCTTGGGCACTTGTGAAGTCAGAGGACCACTTGCTGTGTAGCCACATGGTGGACATTCCCTGCACTGTTGTGTTGACATCAGGGGGTGTGTGCAGCATCATGGCCTACGTGGTTGGTGGAGGAAGTTGCAAAGAGACGAGAGTGTTGGGCATCCACCCACTGTAGTCATACTGCAACGAATGAACAGCTCATTGACAAAGATTAAAAACATTTTATAAAGCATCATGTATAAACCATATCATCCTTACCATTGATCAATAATATGTCAATATAATTTGTGATATGTTTGTGAAATGCTCTGCAGTAACAGCCACATTATGTATCATAACTCAATTTAAAATAAAAGACCGACCCTCAGAGAGATAAACAAAGGAGACAGGATAATCAGTTATTTTTCACTGACCAAGCAATACCAACTCAGCCACAATATAAAACCTCTGAGGGGTCCTTGAGAAATCATGAAAACAGCAAGAATTAATATATTTAAATTAAAGAAGAAGAAAAATTATGTCAATAAATGTATCAAGCAGAGTAATGCTAATATAAAATAAGGATTTTCTGAATAATAAAACATTAACTTGTCTTTAAGGACACCTGTTTCTGGTGGGAAATAAATCCATGTTCAAAAACGTCTCCAATCCACCTCTGCAGTTCAGAGTCTTGGCAAACCTCAGTGTCATTCTTGTAGTGCTCCCTTCACAAACATTTATGAAAAGCAGAAATCAGCTTAAATTATTTCAAACTACAACACTGTGACAGATTCTGATCAGGTTTTAGACCACCACACACCGCAGCCCTTCCAGGGGCATCTGACATATTGTTTTGCCCTTTCTACAATTTTGTATCATTGCCTTGACATCTTTCAGAAACACTCATGTCACACAGCAAATGAAAACGGCAATACAGTTTGACTCGGCTTCTCCTCCTGTAGATGCTCCCTGCTGCGGCACCGCAGCACATCAGCACGGAATACATGGAAACATAAGAACTAACGTGCAAGAAGCCTTGTTAACAACCCCCACGACACCAACATAAAGTTGTTTTGCTCTTCGCCGAGGGTTGGGGGGTTAGACTTTTATTCTGCTTATTAAAATTGAAACCATTGTTTCTGCTGCCTCTCTGACTTCTTTCCATTTTGCGAGGAAGGCTTGTTTATTGTGCAGTTACCGCTTTGACTTTTCAAACAGTATTTGTTGAAGTCAGAGAGACCGGTCTCTGCAGAGCTGCTTTCATTTCAAAACAGCCCACAGAACTTGGCTCAGTAACTTGTGTGTTTCCTTAATGTATAAAACACTTCACTTCATGGGCACCTGGGAGCTGAGAAGACTTTCTGACACTAGTTGTGCCTGATGCAGGGGAAAGAAAGAAACCAAACCAAGACCCAGCATTATTATTAGGTGTAGATTTTTCCCTTCTCCTTTTCTCTTGCTCATCTAAATTACAATCACTTGGACGGCAAATATGGCAGTAAACATTATAAAAGTGCAGGTTTTAGTTAGACTGCGTATAACTTATGACATTGCCAGTGACTACAGTGCCTGTGGATGATGTCCCAAAGCTTGAGTCCATCATCCCTGTAGTAGAAGTTCGTCACTTCCTCCAGGCCATGGTCAACAATGTCTTCTTTTATGCAGAAGACAGTGAACTCTGCAGGATTGTGACCATACCCTCTCCATCAGGAGCTGTAAACTAGCAAACGGTCAAATATAAAAGGAATACAATTAGAGACAATTACTATACATGATTTTTTGGGGAAAAAATGTATGTAGATAATGGCCCCCTGAGCTTGGTGGTCTTTTTATACCTCTGTGAAAACTCCAGTCTTATAAGAACGAGTCGAGCCAGGTAGTTGATCTGCAGAGTGTAGCGAGTGTGAGGTACGGTGAGCGGAGAGAAAGAGGAAACTGTTAGAAACACTCTTACGTGTTACAAAGGCAGACATCTTGATGCTTCTGTACCATTTAGTAGTGTGAAATAGAAATACATTCTCCCTTTCAGTTACCTTGTACAGTGGATGCACCATGGGAAGCAAACACTTCAGCCAGAAGATGAGTGTGCAGCAAGTAAACACTGAGTTGATGCTCAATGAAATGGCCGTCAACAAGTCGTAGTCAGAATCAGTAGGAAAGAAGACTGGAGTCTGCTTCAGCTGCAGGAGAAGGAAGTTAGATACTGATTATTGATTCACAGAACATTATCATTGAAATTGCACTGTGTAAGGTTGCAACAAAGACTTGTGTCCTATCATCACCTTCAGGCTCCAAGTCTTTTTACCCTGTTTCCATATTTGTTGGGAAAGTTTTTTGGAGAACCCACAGCAAAAAGTGAAACAACAAGCAGGATGACAAATTATTATTCGAGCTGTCAAGCAAATGTATTGCCAGACGGAAATCCCCCCCCCCCCCGAGCTGGCTGCTCGAGCTTTAAACATTTTCCATGGACCCAAATAAGTCCTTTATAATGAATATCTGCTTTAACAAGCCACAGTTTTTCTTATTTTTAATACATTCATGATGACAATACTGGGGTGTGTCCATTATAAATCAATTGCACAAAACTTGGCATGTGGCATCTGTTTTCTGTATATAAATAACATATAAATCAACAATGCCAGACAGTTACTGCGTATTTGAGCTGTATGTCTGATCATGGATTGTCTTTCACTTAAATGGCCATGACTCCTTCAGCTTTCATCTAAGTACCTGCAGACTTTTAAAAGAATATCTATGTGTGAAAATAAGCATGTCCACTGAGGCATATCTAAATCCAGGGATCAGGTATTCAAAACAAAATATGGTATATAGGCAATTCTATCAATGTCCAAAACTGTATGTTACTAATAAAGTCCACATGATGGTGCTATAAAAAAACTTGATGTTAAAACACATCAAACAAGGCCATAAATCCAATGCCCTCTGTCAAATAAACAAACTCAATCCAAGCCTCGCTATCCAGCAGTAAATCTCAAAACTATCCTCCACTGAAATTTATATGCGTCCTGTCATATTAATGTCCAACTCAAGCATCCTATAAATCTGTAGGTCAGTCTCACCTGAATAGCAATCGGCATCAGCTTATTATCAGGTGTTTTATGGAGCGGGACGAGGGGAGCCATCAAGTACTGCTTCTTCCTGTTGATTGCACGGTTGCACGCCATCCAAATGCTTGAGGTTACATAGAAATATGCTGCCTTTCTGTCTGAATGTTTACAGCAGTTATAATTTTTTACATTTGGGCATGATGAGATATTAAGTGTGACAGAAAGTCATAAACTGAATATGTCACAGTATTGATATGTACTTTTCTACAGATAACTGCTGACAGGGTTTAACTGCTACAATAGCTCTGCAATATAATAATGAAGAAGAAGAAGAAGAAGAAGAAGACTTTTCAAAAAACAGAATTACAATGTGCTGTACAGACATAAAACACAGCAAAGCATTGACACTGCTACCTGCTACTACCTGACAAAGTATCAGGTAGCAGTGCAAGTATTATTGTGGCAATTAAAAATATGAATGTAAAAACAGTCAAATTAATTTAAAAAAACACACAAAGTAAGTTAATAAGTAAAAATGAAAATAAAATTTAAATAAAAATAATTAAAAATTAAATATAATAATAATAAGTAAATAAATAAATAAAAGATGTATTAGAATCAATAATTTAAAGCAGTTTAAATTGATTTAATTTAATATGTTTATATAAGTGTATAATCGCTATAAAATAAAATTTGTTTGGTTTTCGTAGCCTTATAATTATGCTTTTATATATATATATATATATATATATATATAGCAAGGGCCTTGCTTTAGAGAGGTCGCCATCTTGCGCCGCCATGTATGTACGGCAGACCGAGCGGACAATCCAGCCAGCCAGAGAACACGTTTCGCGTGTATAAATAAACCAACGAAGACAGCGGAAGGAAGGAAGAAGAAGGAGGAAACAGCAGAGAGTGTTAGTAGTTCGTCGATAGAGAGTAGTGAAAAGTTTTTTTAGTTATAAAGTTTGCGAATGAACCACACTTACCACGCAACAGGAGAGAATGAACCCGAACTGTCATCTGCAAGGAAAAGAAGACGCAACTTCACTCCTTGTGATGCACTCTCTGCGGCGCTTTTCCTCCTGATGATATGTCTCCCCAACGATGGTAGCAGTAGCACCGAATCCCATTCTGTGCAACCAAATGGGAGCGGAGGATTCAGCCTCTCTTCAGCATCCAACACATGGTGTTCCTCATCTGTATGCTCCGGCTCAAACAGGTATGGCTCTGGGTCTGTGTCCGCTACAAGAAACTCTTCAAAACCGCGTTCAAAGTCGTCCATTGCAGCTACTATAGTCCGGAGATATTGCTAGGCTAAATAAACAGCTGAGTTTTGTTTACAGGCTACGCTGTCAGTCAGTGTGCAGGCTGGAGATTGGTGGAGCAGAGAGGGGAGGGGGTACCCGCTTGGTACTGTAAACGAGTATGTGTGTATGAAGTGTGTGTGTTACGCCAGAAGAGTCAGAGTTTGGGATGGAGTCTTTTACCCCCTGGAGTGTTACCGGAGTTTTTGGAGTGCTCAAATAAATGGGCCTTTTTCCGGAACGCTCCTCTGGTCTCCTGCTCATGAGTGATTCATTACAATATTGTAACATGGTTTAGATTTCTAAATAAACATTCACCTCGTCGCTAGATAGACCTACTTCTGAAAAACTTCTGAAAAACTGAGCCCTGCAATCTAGAATTTGACCACTGATGTCACTGTTTTCAACGGTTTTCAACACATTTTACACACTGGCCCTTTAATTGTAACACTGTTGTATTAAGTAAAGTTTTTAACATACTGAACCCTGATTTCTTGCTTAAACTGAATCTCAAGTCACTTGGCAGTGGAGTTAAGCAGTTTAAAGTCATATTAATCATTCATGTAAAAAGTGTACTGTCTTAAAAAAGGCCTATATTTCAGTTAAGCAGCTCCCACAATGGAGAAACACCATGCCATCAGCGACAGGGAGGTTCTTGAGCAGGACTATGCAGCATTGGATCAAAAATGGGGTTTACACCATTGAGATACCGGTAGCCAGTATTGTCCCTCCAGTGTTGCTGTGCAAAGTCTGGAGAGAAAGCAGGAATTACCACCTGTGTTTTAGCCTGAACTCATAATTTTACCATAGATAGACATACGTGCTTTTCAGCTGCAGTACATTGTTATTTATGATAAGGTGGTATCAGACAGTCCCTTCAGGTTCAGCTCTGTCAGCCTGGGCAATCAAAACAGGAAGTATTAGTGTTTTGATGCACAAAAAATAGAACAGACTGATTAAGGACGGCAATTTTTAATTATGGTAAAGTACAGTCTAACACACTGTATATTCTTACAACAAAAACACTCTTTTAACAAGATTAAAATTATTCGTACATCACAGAAAGGACAGACAGGTTTATGTGTCACTAACATTAACAATATCATGGGTAAGCCCAGGTAAATGATGGTTGAAATGTGTCCTCTGCATATCCCTATTTTAAAACAACACACACATGCAATTAAGGAGGAGAGCAGAGTCGGCCACATTATGGCACCCCTGGAGCATAATGCTCCCCTGGGGCACCATGTGGCTGGAGCAGTTTGGGGTTCAGTGTTTGCCCAGGAGGCAAACTGGCACAACTCCAGCTGCCAGTCCACATCCCATACTTGGTATGTACAGGGACTTGAATTGTCAACTCTCTAGTTCCCAAGCCAAGTCCCCATGGACCCGAGCTACTGCCGCCCGAGAGAGTAATGGGCTCGTCAGGGATGAACACACAGCACTGTTCTCACCTATATAACTGCTCTCTCAGATTCAGCTCCTTCTCTCTACTGTACTTGCAAAGATGACGGTTGTCATCAAAGGCTGAAGAAAAAAAATAGGATTATGAAATTAACATTTTCTACTTTTATTTGGGGGGGAGGGGTGGGGGTAAATAAAAGCATAAACAGCACAATATTCTGTAATAGTCCAAAGCTCCACAAACTTGTTCCTCCTCTGCACAGGTGATTCTAGCTGTTAGTGATCCAGCTGTTGATGGGAAAGTTGTAGGTGTCTCCCTCTGGGGAATTCACTTTCACCTTGCAGGGAAACCAGGAGTCTTCTGGGAACAGTGGAAAAGGCTTTCTGTCAACCTCAATCAGCACCTGCTTTCCAAGAGAGGTGGGACAGGACACGGAAAATTTAGACAGAGAGAGGGTGAGAGAGGCTCTGTGCTCTGTTTGTGTGCAGATGCACAGTAAGGACAAACACAGGCACAGTTACAAATTGTAAATACAGCATTGTTAGAATTAAATCAATTTCTTTGTATCTGAAGTGTTACTTATGCAGATCAGGCTTGGCATTATGCTGCGCTTATTGCAAACGCAAGTGCAGGAGCAATTTAGTGCCTTAAAGTGCCAAAGATGACCACTACAAAATCACATCAACATTGATTTTGGCCTCATTTTGATTTTAACTTTTCATCTAGGACACATTTTAAATGCAGATCAAAACACAATATTCATGTGTGTCCATATTGGGTTTCAATCACATATTGGGTGACTCTTGACAGTTATTTTCACAGATGCTTTTAGGATGCACGATACCCTCCATTCAAAAGTTTATTCGGTAAAACAGTAACACTTTCAGGGTAATATCTTCATCATCATTATGTTTCCAGAGCTTTATCATACATATATACATATATATACAGTGCCCTCCAAAAGTATTGGAACAGTCAGTCCAATTCGTTTACTTTTGTTGTAGACTGAAAACATTTGGGTTTGACATCAAAAGATGAATATGAGACAAGAGATCAACATTTCAGCTTTTATTTCCAGGTATTTACATCTGGATCTGATACACAACTTAGAAGATAGCATTATTTGTAATGGAACACAACATTTTTAGGTGAGCAAAAGTATTGGAACATATAAACTTAAAATAGATTAAAGTGAATGAGACTTAATATTTAGTTGCAAATCCTTTGCTTTCAATAACTGCATCAAGCCTGTGACCCACTGACATCACCAAACTTTTGCATTCTTCTTTTGTGATGCTTTTCTAGGCTTTCACCACAGCCTCTTTCAGTTGTTGTTTGTTTTGGGGGGTTACTCCCTTCAGTCTCCTCTTCAGCAGGTAAAATGCATGCTCTATTGGGTTTAAGTCTGGAGACTGACTTGGCCAGTCTAAAACCTTCCACTTCTTGCCCCTGATGAACTCCTTTGTTGTTTTGGCAGTGTGTTTTGGGTCGTTATCTTGCTGCATGATGAAGGATCTCCCAATCAGTTTGGTTGCATCTTTCTATCTCTTGTAGACTTCTGAGTTCATTTTGCTGCTGCCATCATGTGTTACATCATCAATGAAGATGAAAGAGTCCGTCCCAGAAGAAGCCATGCAAGCCCCAGCCATGACATCACCTCTACCGTGTTTCACAGATGAGCTTGTATGTTTGGGATCATGAGCAGATCCTTTCTTTCTCCAAACTTTCGCCTTACCATCACTTTGGAAAAAGTTAATCTTTGTCTCATCAGTCCATAAAACTTTTTCCCAGAATTTTTGAGGCTCATCTCTGTACCTTTTGGCAAATTCCAGCCTGGCCTTCCTATTCTTCTTGCTAATGAGTGGTTTGCATCTTCTGGTGTAGCCTCTGTACTTTTGTTCATGAAGTCTTCTGCGAACAGTAGATTGTGATACCTTCACTCCTGCCCTCTGGAGGTTGTTGCTGATGTCACTAACAGTTGTTTTAGGGTCTTTCTTTACAGCTCTCACAATGTTTCTGTCATCAACTGCTGATGTTTTCCTTGGTGTACCTGTTCGACGTCTGTTGCTTAGTACACCAGTGGTTTCTTTCTTCTTCAGGACATTCCAAATGGTTGTACTGGCTATGGCCAATGTTTGTGCAATGGCTCTGATTGATTGTCCATCTTCTCTCAGATTCACAATTGCTTCTTTTTCACCCATAGACAGCTCTCTGGTTTTCATGTTGGTTCCACCTCTAAATGCAGTCTGCACAGGCAAAACCTATCGTACCCAATCTGAAACTGAGCTCAGACATCCAGTGCTATTTATTGTTTGAATAATCAATGTAATTGGGAGACACCTGGGCAACAAAACACACCTGTCAGTCACATGTTCCAATACTTTTGCTGTCATGAAAAATGGGTGGGTTCAAACAAAAGGTGCTATCTTCTAAGTTGTGTATCAGATCCAGATGTAAATACCTGGAAATAAAAGCTGAAACGTTGATCTCTTGTCCCATATTCATCTTTTGATGTCAAACCCAAATATTTTCAGTCTACAACAAAAATAAAGGAATTGGCCTCACTGTTCCAATACTTTTGGAGGGCACTGTACATATATATATATATACATATATATATATATATATATATATATATATATATATATATATATTAAAAAATGGAAAATGTTGTGAGAATAAGACAGAAATTCACAAACACAACTACAACAAAGCAAGATTAGAGCAAATTTCAATAATGTGAAGAATGTGTAGGATATAGATAAAAAATATTAAGAAGCTTAATTTACATGTAAATATGCTAAATGAAATAGGTTTGGCACTGTGTTTAATTAAGACTTTGCTCTGATAATTAAATGGCAAATCAGCCTCAGTCATTTCATATTGATATACACAATGTGTGTCTCACATTTATAGCACATAAAATTCACAAAAAAAAGCTTAATTGAAAGTTTTGACTTTAGTTACATGTCCAGAAAATAACAACACTAAAACAATAATAGTTATAAAACATTTGTCATTGTTTATTACAAAAATATGTGATACTGTTCTGTAGATTAATTGGCACAAACAGGCTCACATACAGATCAAGCTGTAGCTCAGTTATTAAGCATTATTGACACCGTCTGATAATCAAATGGCCACACTATTTTCTATCACCACTGGATTCATGTATGTGTATGGGGCATCCAGACTCCTGTTTCTGGCTTTGATGACTGCCCACCACGTCAAGCTCCCCCTGGAAAGCCTTTATTATCTAGTGTAAAAAAGTGCTTTGAGTTGTCGCAAGACTAGAAAGGCAACAAACAATATCAAAAAATTGTTAATAAATGAGTTTTATTAACAAGGTCATGGTAGGCGTATTTTTTTTTTTTTTTTACATCTGGAGAGATCTTCCAGTTTATGCAATGAGCTAAGAAAAGCTCCGTACTTGACACACAGACATTAGAGTGGTGTTGACCTACTCAGCTAACTCTCGTCAAGAAAGTGATTACTGCCATAATACATATGATCATATTTGGATATCCCCTGTCAGAGCTACAAGAATCAACCACACTAGTCAAAGCTTTAGTAAATGTATGCCCCTCTCATATCGCCAACATTCTCTATCAAGGATTCTCAGGCAGGAACATTTAGAAACATCATTCATGGTGTTTGCTTGCAACTAACTCTTAGTTAATGGTCAGTTTTTGGGTAGCTCCCAAACAAATGTCATGAAGCAGCTAATCAATAGTTCATGATTAGGTATTCAAAAACAACTGATGGAACTAATTAGGAGCAAATGAGGAACTTAGTTATAGGTCAGTTTTTGATTAACCCCTAATCAGATGCCACAAAGCAGCTAATCAGTAGTTAATGATTAAGTGTGAAATGAGTGAGGGCACTAATGAGAAACGAGCCTACTTGTTAATCCTGAACAAGTAGGCTATTTCCCCATCAATTCCTAATGGCGCCCTTAACAGATATTGATGAGTGACTAGCCCTTTCATGCATAGTGGTCACTACAGTGGACAGCTATTTAAAAGCCATTTTCTTGTATATGCATGGGCTCTGATGCTATAGTTGCAATTGAGTCACTAGAGTGGACCCTTGTGCATCATGTCATACACTGCCACCCACTGGCCAGGTGTTGTAAGTGCAACACAAAGCCTTCATAACCAAGCTGGCCGACGACAGCAAGAAATGTGCGGCTCAAGAATATCTTGCCAATCCTTAGGAGACAATGGTAGGTAAAAAACAATCTGGCAATATCAAGTGACATCTAAGGAGTAATACTGTTGCCAAATTTTCCAAGTATTCATTTTATGTTGTGAGGAAACTACAATTGTCCACCGAACTGGACATCATGCATTGTTGGCTATATTGAATGAATGAATGAATGAATGTGAGACAATCACAGTCAATTAAAAATATTGATTCTGAATAAATGCTAAAATAACAATTAAATTAAATTAAATTAAATTAAATTAAATAACCTTCACAGTTTACCTAGATTATTCAGATAGTTTTATTATAAAATAAACCGTAACATGGTATAAATTGATTCATTCATTCATGTTTTGAGACAAAAAATAAAATTGTTCAGTGAGGACAGAAACATGCAAATGGTGACATTTTACATAAAATATACACATCTTTATAAGAAACTTCTCAAAGCAGCGTCTTCAAATTTTGTATTTTACATTTGTATTCTTTAGAAGCTCTGTATATTCATTGGCAAACTAAGATGTAGATAGGATGTAGATTACAAGTTTACACAGTACATTGTCACCACAGTTAAAGCAGTCAGGCTGTATAAAATCTGAGATCAGCAAACAGTGATAAAATGCAGTATTTTCTCTCCCCTGTGGTATCAGTTAAAAGTACACTTCTTCCCTTTCTCTCTTTTTTAATATGAAGCTGAATTTGGCCACCAGCTGAGGAGGTCACACCTTCTAATGTTCAAATGGCCACACTATTCTCCAGCACCTTTGGATCCATGTATGTGTATGGGACATCCAGACTCTTGTTTCTGACGTTGATGACTGCACTGAACACTTCAAGCTCTCCTTGAAAATCCCTTATCAGCTTGAGGGGAATCTTCTCACTGAAATGGTCCTCTGGGTACTGGCCGAGAGCGACCTGATGAGATTTAAGATAAATTTAAATCCACTAACATTTAAATGTGTAATAAACAAACTATAAGCACTAATACCATATAATCCTACTTTACACAACTTCAACATGAATTTAATAGATGTAATTTTTCATGTCATCTTAGGCACTTACAAAGTCAGAGGACTGCTTGCTGAGTAGCCACAAGGTGGACATGCCCTTTACTGTTGTGTTGATATCAGGGAGTGTCTGCAGCATCGTGGTCTCGCTTGTCGTCCCCTTTGTGGTTGGTGGAGGAAGTTGCAGTGTTAAAGGAGTGTTGGGCATCCAGCCACCATAGTCATACTGCAGTGAATGAATGATTGACAGAAAATTGATCAACATTTTTTGAAGCTTGCTTGCACTCAAGAGACAGGGGACAAGTACCTTGGTAACACCTTTAGTGACAGAGCTTTGATAGCACCACCAGAACCCACAGCACAGTTTAACATTTAGGAGTCAATCCTAAAAGAGGTCAAGGACGTTGTCAGAGCTGCCAGAACTAGCACGGCACCTGGCCCCACTGGAGTGCCATATGTTTCCTACAAGGCCCAGACTCTTGCAGTGACTGTTGAGAGCCTTTAAGGTCATCTGGAGGAGTTTCACAGAGGGTGTTTAGATTCCAAAACAGGAGGACTCAAGTACTGTCGAGCAGTTTAGGACAATCTTACTCATATATCAACACCTTCATGCACAGAGGAGAGGGTCTTGAAGGTGTGAGGATGCATTAAGCACGCAGGAGTGGTCACCCAACGGCAAAACAAGCTAGTGGAAGCCGCACTGGATGGACACCATGCACCAGGCAAGATCAATACACTTATTCTGAACTGTTACAGCTGCTTCAGCCTCAGAGTCATCTCTGGAACATCACCATCAGCACAGCACAGGGCATTATTGCTATGCACCATTTCAGGGATTTTGCTCACGTTGGCCATGAAAATGCTAATTAAGTCATGTGCCCCAAAAGGGGCACATGGATAACCTGACAGTTACAGTGTCTGTACCAGGCTGCAGATGGATCCACCAAGGCCTTGAGTAATTCATCAGCTGGACCCTGATACACAAAGCTTGCAAAGTCCAGATCCCAGGTTTTGAGACAGAAGAAAGTAACAGACAATTTACACTTCTTGTCTTGTCTGATGTCTAGATCCCATCTGTCTCAAATAGCCAGCACCATCATGAAATCAATTTTTTTATACGTCAGATACTTATTTAGGACCAAACACCTGCAAATCTAATGGCACTGCCACCAGGCTCAGCTGTACTTCGTAATTTGTGCTATCTACCAAATGTTCACTTGCTAACATAGTAAACTGCCATTGTGATCTTAGTAAATATTATAATTGCTAAAAGTCAGCACTGTCATTGTCAGTGTGATAGCATTTCTTTCATCGAGCTCGAAGCATCACTCTGCCAAAATGTCGCCTCAAAGACCTGTCATCATGGCTTTAGACTCTTGTGTTAAAGGCAAGTCATCCTCAATGCTAAAATGTGTCATTCTCTTTCCAGTTTAGAAAAAACTCATCCACATTTTCCAGAAAAATGGCAACATTATAACTGATCATCCCGGTAAATTAAAAAGCTTCACCTGTCCAGTGTTCACAGCCGAGTGCTGTCCCGAGCAAGTGAAGATCACCATGGTGACAAACTTGACCATCTCAGCCACGGTGGTAAAGCTCTGTGGAATTCCTGAGAATTAGAAGAAATAAACGACATTACTTAAAGGGCCAGTGTGTAAAATGGGTTGAAAACCGTTGAAAACAGTGACATCAGTGATCAAATTCTAGATTGCAGGGCTCACTCGCTCACCCCTCCCGTCGGGTAAATGACGGTGGCCTCGTAGGGACAAAATGCCTTGCGCAGACATGAGTTTTTCAGGAGTAGGTCTATCTAGCGACGAGGTGAATGTTTATTTAGAAATCTAAACCATGTTATGATATTGTAATGAATCCCTCACGAGCAGGAGACCAGAGGAGCGTTCCGGAAAAAGGCCAGTTTATTTGAGCACTCCAAAAACTCTGGTAACACTCCAGGGGGTAAAAGACTCCGTCCCAAACTCTGACTCTTCTGGCGTAACACACACACTCCATACACACATTCTCGTTTACAATACCTAGCGGGCACCCCCTCCCCTCTCTGCTCCACCAATCTCCAGCCCACACACTGACTGACAGCGTAGCCGGTAAACAGAGCTCAGCTGTTTATTTAGCCTAGCAATATCTCCGGACTATAGTAGCTGCAATGGACGACTTTGAACGCGATTTTGAAGAGTTTCTTGTAGCGGACACAGACCCAGAGCCATACCTGTTTGAGCCGGAGCATACAGATGAGGAACTCCATGTGTTTGATGCTGAGCGGGTGAGAAGAGAGGCTGAATCCTCTGCTCCCATTTTGCTGCACAGAATGGGATTCGGTGCTACCATCGTTGGGGAGATATATGCTTGATGCTGTGTTGGGGCAGCCTATCAGCGTTGAGATTTTCCTGTCGTCACCGACGTCACTGACGTGCTGCTGCCGTTGTAGTAAACAACATTCATTCAGGCAACATGTGACTAGCCAGATACAGTGAATATTTATTGATTTTCACACGCCAAAAACTGCCACTGTCTCGCTGTAGTAAACAACATCCATTCAGGCAACATGTGACTTGCCGGATACAGTGAATATTTACTGATTTTCACACGCAAAAAACTCACCGGAGACATGGATATTTATTTTGGTGCTAATATTCAATGCAGGCTCCACTTCACCGACAGTGACTGGGATGCTCGCCCTCACTGCAGGTGTCTGGGTTATGGAGAACGCAGGTAGCCTTCACACACTTCTCTGCCATATCTGGATGGACCTCAATGGTCAACAACTGCCCCGCGTTGTTCCGAAAATGGAGGACAAGCTAATAATAGCTGTTTGTGGCCACCCTGAGCGTTATGACGTTACGTCCCCAAATTATAAGCTTCGGACCAAGAAAGACCTGGCATGGAGGAAAGTGAGTGAGGAGGTCGGTCTGCCTGGTAAGTTTTGAAAATTGATTCCAACTATCGGCTGTACGTTTCTATCAACAAAGTTAGCACTAGCATTAGCCCCAATTAGCACAACCGATGTAGCTTGCTTCCGGCCGGCATACTTGTCTGATTTACTAGCGGTGTGAACACACTGTTACTTGCGCGAATGACTCGCGTGAATGTCGCGAGTAAAAACAAATATTCCAGCGGTCAAACTCGCGCGAGTAGAGCGAGGCGAATATTTTACTCGCGCTCGGTGTGAACACACTGTTACACTCTCTGCTGTTTCCTCCTCCTTCTGCCTTCCTTCCGCTGTCTTCGTTGGTTTATTTATACACGCGAAACGCGTTCTCTGGCTGGCTGGATTGTCCGCTCGGTCTGCCGTACATACATGGCGGCGCAAGATGGCAACCTCTCTAAAGCAAGGCCCTTGCTATATATATACATATATATATATATATATATATATATATATATAAAAGCATAATTATAAGACTACGAAAACCAAATGAATTTTATTTTATAGCGATTATACACTTATATAAACATATTAATGGGTAGAATATTTCAGATTCAGATTCAGATTTGACAATAAACCATGCCAAATATTACACACTGGCCCTTTAAAGATGCCTAGATTACAACATTAATGTTTGACTCACATTTGCATTATGTCCACATAACAATACATAAATGTGCATATTTCTGATCACTAAGATTGAGATTTTATTTAAAGCCAACCTGTGCATGCCTGGGAAAGGGATCCATATTCAAAAATGTCAGAAATCCACTTCTGCAGTTCAGAGTTCTGCTGGACCTCAGCGTCATTCTTGTGGTAGAAGCTGAGCACTCCCTGCACAAACCTATGAGTAATTGGGATAAGTTCTGTGAAACACAGTCCTAGTTAAATTGTTCCTTTTTTCATACACACTGCAGTAGTAAGAATATATTTATTCATTTAATGAATTTATAATTTGACATTTCATTAACTTACCAGTTTGCTTTCTTGTGGAGATTAAGAAGACAAGATCAATACAACTTTCATATCTGTGTGTTAAGTATGGAGCTAGCTTGATGGCAATTAGGTCAGTTTAGCATTTAGACTGGAAGCAGGGAAAAACAGCCTAGCTTGCTTTAAATTGCATATGCCTACCAGCACCCCTAAATTGAATGATTTAGGGCATTACATTTTGCAATAGACATACAGAAATGCAAAAACAAAAAG
Source organism: Epinephelus lanceolatus (assembly GCF_041903045.1). Taxonomy (NCBI): domain Eukaryota; kingdom Metazoa; phylum Chordata; class Actinopteri; order Perciformes; family Serranidae; genus Epinephelus; species Epinephelus lanceolatus. Next base: position 30,673,504 of record NC_135736.1, read on the forward strand.
TTGTGGTTTTCAGCGAATCACATACTAGAACTATTTCTTGGTAAACAGCGGCCATGATGAAAGAAACCCTTGAGAAAACTGACTGAGGTAGATAAGAAAACAGAGGCTAGCTTGTACAAAGGGCGGGATTTCTGCTCTTATTTTCTGGTATCGGGACACCCATACTACCTGTGAATGATATCCCAAAGCTTGAGTCCATCATCCCTGTAGTAGAAGTTCGGCACATGCTCCAGCCCACGCTCAGCGATGTCGTCTGGTATGCAGAGGGAGGTGTAGGTCATTGAGGACAATGATCTCTTCAGGAGTGTTATCATACCTTCTCCACCAGAGGCTGCAAACTAACAGTCAGATAGCAAGGAATACAGTTAGCGACAATTATTGTATATAGTATTGATGCAGCAACATTTTCTTAAGTAAAGTCAATTCCAGGTGCACCAGACACTCTTAACCATCCAAATCTGCTCTTACCCAGGTGTGTTGATGCATCCCACTTAATCATCGGTAACCTTTTAGCCTAGGTAACGCCTCCTAAACACTATATAAGGGCAGTTATGGTGCTATGGGCAAATACACTAGCATGTGCCCAACAAGTGGAAAGGTGCCACCAAAAAAAGGCTGTAAAAGACCAGATACACTGAACCAACTTCAGAGAACTACCGGCGACAAGCGCCCCCTGCTGCATTGCCTTACGTTGCCGTGTCTTGGCCAAAAAGTTGCACATGAACACACCAAACCAGCAGCCAGCAAGCAAGCATGCATGTTTTGCACCTGCATGAGAGGAATTTCTCCCCATACCAGCAGATGGCGGTCGTCTGTAACCGTCATTCAAAAAGGGAAACTGGAGAAACATCTTGACAGTAGTTAGCAGCGCTAACCAACGGCCCAACATTGACCTACAGCCAGCTGTCGGCTCGGTGTGTCAGGGCTTTGAGAGGAAGAGGTTCTGCAGTAGTAACACTAACTTACTGTTAAATAAACTTAAACAAAGTAAAGGCTATTCTCTCAAGAGATTTTTTTTCTGGCATTACAGGGAAATCAAAAAATCAGAAATGACAAAACATTTGTAACGTTGTAAGTGTTGTGTCAGCAGCAGGGGTGGACAACCATTCAGATCCTTTACTCAAGTAAAAACCAAAACAGGGGAGACCAGGGATGGTTGTAACACTTTTTGTCTCAACACCTATAACTTTCTGCATTTTTGTGTTACAGCTGTCAAATTTTGACCCAAAGTACCTTTATTTGTCTTCTACAAAGGACAATGTTTCCAACTCATCCAACTATACCACCAAACTCATTAACTGATGTCCAATACAAGGAGTCCCATTGTTACAACCTGCCCCAATACTGGGGTAAGTTGTAACAATGAGAATGAAAAATTAAAAACAACACAATTACATAAATCACAAATGAAAAACTGATACATACAATAATAACCAATTTCTACTAAGTTCTAACTGCTAACCTGTACCTGTCTCCCCTCATGTGGAGGGAGTCCAAAATACAAGACTGCTTCAGTCAAGTAACCTGTCAAGGCATTCTCTTGCTGTGCACTGAGGACTTTTTGACTGCTGTGATCGCCCACATAGGGCAGCAATGTTGGTCCTCTTCCTCTGAGGTTTTGTAATTTCTTGCAGTGTCTGCTCAGTGTCACATGGCAGAGAGAGTATTATTTTTGGGACAGATCTAACTGTCCTTCCCTGCCTCACTTCACCTTATGCTGATTCTAGTACATATATCAGTGTTTCTCACCAACTCTCCTGGCCTGCTGAAAAAACCCAGTAAGCTAGATAAAGAAAATGTGTTAGGTTGTCATTGGGGTTAGTTGTCACACTGCCGTAAGAGGTGTTACAATCATCCCCACCTCTGTTATCCAGTGTTTAGCGAGCTGTATCAGCATGGCGTTTCAAAATGAGCATAGAAAAATCTCACATTTTACCTAAGAGACTGCTCTCCAATCTAATACAGGCTGCATAATTCCAATTTCAACAGTATCAGTGCTAATCAAAATATAGACGTGGTCCCAGAATTAACTGTCACACCTGAAAATCAGTGTTTTGGCTGTAAAATCTGCACACAACTATGAAACTTCACATGCAAGGTCAGGAAGGAAGTGTTCATCCAATAAAAATGTACTATGACTCATAGGTCATCCATTCTTGGTGAACGTGGTGCTGTTATAACCACCCAGTCATCCGCAGTCTCCCTTGCTGTAAAAATACTCTGTTGGTAGCAAAAGCCCTGAATTGAAAATGCCATTTAAGTAAAAATATATAAGCAAAATCAGGAAAATGTATATAAGTATTAAAAAGTTAAAGTACTCAATGCCAAAAAAATCTAATCAATCAAAATTAATTAAGAGAAAAAACAGCAAGGCCTTATATTTGAGAAGCTGGAACCATGAAACCTTTTGCATGAAAATATAATATAATAATTTCATCTGCGCTTCTATATTTTCATACGGTTTGTATGCAAAAGTCTTAACTTGTAAAGCAGCTAGTAACTTAAGTTATCAAATAATTGTAGTGGAGAAAAAAGTACAGTATTTCCTTCTGGAGTATAGTGGAGTAGAAATCTAAAGTTGCATGAGATTAAAATGAAATGCTCAAGTAAAGTAAAAGTACCACAGATTTGTACCTTAATACAGTACCTGAGTAAATGTACTTAGAAAAACAAAAATAAGAAAACATTGATGAATCCCGGAAATCAATAAACAGTAACAAAATAAAAAACAAATTGTGGGTACAAACAAAAATAAGAGGAAATGTGTTCATTTACCACTTCTTCAATAAGGTCAATTGTTTGAGAAATGGCCTACTGAGTGTGTTGGTGTTTTCATACCTGTGTGAAAACTCCAGTCTTAGATATTAGAGAGGCTCGAGCTAAGTAGTTGATCTGCAGAGTGTAGCGAGTGTGAGACACGAGGAGCTGAGGGAAAGAAGGAACTCTGTTACTAACACTATTACACGTTATCAAAGTCAGAAATCTTGAAGCTTCTCTATCATTTAGTGGTTTAAAATACTTGAACATACTGCATTACACACTGAAACATGATTTAACAACTTTGGAAGATAGTACTACAGTAAGTTCAGTATTCTCCCCTCAGTTACCTTGTACAGTGGATGCACCATGGGCACGTTGCGCAGCAGTGACACTACAAACACTTCAGCCAGCAGATGAGTGCGCAGCAGGTGGACATTGAGTTGATGCTCGTTGAAATCTGCACTTCTCACAAAAATCTTGGCTGTCAACCAGTCATACTCAGTATCAGTAGGAAGGAAGATGGGGTTGTCTTCTGCTGGAGTCTGCTTCAGCTGCAGGAGAAGGAAGGAGGTGTCGTTCGGTACTGGTCAGAAATGTTTAAGAATTTTCTGTGATCGCTGTATGCACATACATCAATGCTTGTGTCTATATTCTCTAGTCTTTGGCAAAGGGTAAGAGGGGGGTAGGCTGGCAGTGGCAATGAAAAGTCTTTAAATGTTACATTTTCTCTGATCTACAGTACAGGCCAAAAGTTTGGACACACCTTCTCATTCAATGCGTTTTCTTTATTTTCATGACTATTTACATTGTAGATTCTCACTGAAGGCATCAAAACTATGAATGAACACATGTGGAGTTATGTACTTAACAAAAAAAGGTGAAATAACTGAAAACATGTTTTATATTCTAGTTTCTTCAAAATAGCCACCCTTTGCTCTGATTACTGCTTTGCACACTCTTGGCATTCTCTCCATGAGCTTCAAGAGGTAGTCACCTGAAATGGTTTCCACTTCACAGGTGTGCCTTATCAGGGTTAATTAGTGGAATTTCTTGCTTTATCAATGGGGTTGGGACCATCAGTTGTGTTGTGCAGAAGTCAGGTTAATACACAGCCGACAGCCCTATTGGACAACTGTTAAAATTCATATTATGGCAAGAACCAATCAGCTAACTAAAGAAAAACGAGTGGCCATCATTACTTTAAGAAATGAAGGTCAGTCAGTCCGGAAAATTGCAAAAACTTTAAATGTGTCCCCAAGTGGAGTCGCAAAAACCATCAAGCGCTACAACAAAACTGGCACACATGAGGACCGACCCAGGAAAGGAAGACCAAGAGTCACCTCTGCTTCTGAGGATAAGTTCATCCGAGTCACCAGCCTCAGAAATGGCAAGTTAACAGCAGCTCAGATCAGAGACCAGATGAATGCCACACAGAGTTCTAGCAGCAGACCCATCTCTAGAACAACTGTTAAGAGGAGACTGCGCGAATCAGGCCTTCATGGTCAAATAGCTGCTAGGAAACCACTGCTAAGGAGAGGCAACAAGCAGAAGAGATTTGTTTGGGCCAAGAAACACAAGGAATGGACATTAGACCAGTGGAAATCTGTGCTTTGGTCTGATGAGTCCAAATTTGAGATCTTTGGTTCCAACCGCCGTGTCTTTGTGAGAGGCAGAAAAGGTGAACGGATGGATTCCACATGCCTGGTTCCCACTGTGAAGCATGGAGGAGGAGGTGTGATGGTGTGGGGGTGTTTTGCTGGTGACACTGTTGGGGATTTATTCAAAATTGAAGGCACACTGAACCAGCATGGCTACCACAGCATCCTGCAGCGACATGCCATCCCATCCGGTTTGCGTTTAGTTGGACGATCATTTATTTTTCAACAGGACAATGACCCCAAACACACCTCCAGGCTGTGTAAGGGCTATTTGACCAAGAAGGAGAGTGATGGAGTGCTGCGGCAGATGACCTGGCCTCCACAGTCACCGGACCTGAACCCAATCGAGATGGTTTGGGGTGAGCTGGACCACAGAGTGAAGGCAAAGGGGCCAACAAGTGCTAAACACCTCTGGGAACTCCTTCAAGACTGTTGGAAAACCATTTCAGGTGACTACCTCTTGAAGCTCATGGAGAGAATGCCAAGAGTGTGCAAAGCAGTAATCAGAGCAAAGGGTGGCTATTTTGAAGAAACTAGAATATAAAACATGTTTTCAGTTATTTCACCTTTTTTTGTTAAGTACATAACTCCACATGTGTTCATTCATAGTTTTGATGCCTTCAGTGAGAATCTACAATGTAAATAGTCATGAAAATAAAGAAAACGCATTGAATGAGAAGGTGTGTCCAAACTTTTGGCCTGTACTGTATATATTTTTGTTTGCACTCTACTTGTGTAATGGTGCTAAAGGAGTGTCCATCTACTCTGTACATATGACATCTATCGTATTGCATGTCTGTCTTTCCTGAAAGAGAGATCACTTCTCTTGCTACTTTTCCTCCTGAGCCAAATCAAGAGTATAAGCACAGTGGGTGTATTGTATTGTACAATTTGTAAAGCCCTTTCCAGCAAATTTGTAATTTTGTACTTTAAAATAACACTGGCTTGGCCTGATATGGCTATGGGAGGAACGTTTTACATGGCCCTAGCTAGGGCAGGGAGTAATGATCTGCCTTTCCTAGCAGAGAGCATTCGGAGCTGCCATCTACATACTCATCATGGTGGTTGTTTTCTTGCCAAGAGTCCAGTGTATTAAGAACATGTTCAGCGAGGTGGATGCTCCCTTCCTGTCACAAGGGAACCTACATCTTTGAATAATAGTCAGCACTCAGTAAATAATAATCAATACTCTCACTTTAAGCTTCGCTATTAGCTATACTTCAGGGTTATATTCACCTGAATAGCAATTGGCATCAGCTCATCATCGGGTGTTTTGTGGAGCAGGACGAGGGGAGCCATCAAGTACTGCTTCTTCCCATTGATGGTGTTTGTTTTCACTCCATCCAACTGCTTGTAGTCACACAGGAATATATTGCCTTTCTGTTTGAAAATGAGGAATGATCTAAGTCGCATGCATACAGATTGGTTATCACTTATACAAAGTGAACATGTAAGTGCATCATGCAATTGCAAATTAACATGTCCTGGGGCAAAACATGACTCCTACTAATACTGAGATCAATCAACCTCAAGAGAATCACCTTCATTTCATTTGCCAAGCTGCATTTCCCACGGAGGAAGACCATGTCATCAGTAACAGGAAAGTTGTCAGGCAGAGCTTTACAGCGTCGGATCAAGATGGGGTTGACACCATTTAGATACTGGTAGCCGAAAAAAGCATCCTCCTTCCAATGTTTCTGGACGTAGTCTGGAAAAGAACAGAGTTAAACTTGATTAGATTTCAAACTATGGGCTAGAAAATCTTACTCTCCCACATAGCTTAACTGTTTGTTGCATGTGATACTGAAAAATGGGAAACACTGTGTTCCATTTAATGAATTATGCAAAGAAACCAAGAGACTGATGTCATGTAAACAATATTAAGTATTTCATTAATCTAACACACCTGATATGTTAGTCCGTTTGTTGCAGAAAACCCGATTGATAGCATCAATACTATTCCACTTCTTCTTGCAACTAGACAGCCCTTTAATTTGCAGCTCAGTAAGCCTAGAACATAGAAACACACAGCTCCTTTATTACGATGAAATAAATCATTTTATAGACAGGTACATAATTATGTGGGAAAATGCATTTCTGACAGAAACTGGAAAATGTAAGGTTATCGATATAACCCAGGTTCTCAGATTAGCATGAGTGAGTGTCAGCCTCCCAGTATATATTAAGCTGACACAGTGTAAGCTGTCACTTAAAACAAGCACACCTCTTTATCGCTTCCATGATATGGAAGGTTGTCTGGTGGGACACTCATTTATGCTAACCAGAGGACTTGAGTTATATCCATAACCTTATGTTCTCTTTCATTGCATTTATTTTGTGTCTCAGTGCAGGAATTACCAAACATGTCTGTAAAGAAAACAACTGTCCCTTGCGGCACTTCTGACGGAATGTGCCAGAGCTGGTGCCGTGACATCAAGACTATAAAATCTAGTAAACAGTAGGGCGAGGCCCAGCATGCAGTTGCGCACACCTCATGAATAGTAATTTCTCTAAAGAGTGCCCACAAGCAGCTAAACCCGATGTAGAATGTGCGCGTAGGCCAGTCGGAGGCTGGAGACTCTTACTTAAACCAGAGCAATAGCCCCTGCTATCCAATGGAAAAGATGATATTTGGGCACATGCTTTCCCACTTGTGGTTTACCTGAAACATAATTGGTCACCCTGTCTAAACCCTGGGTCCTCTCTAAAAGGATTGCAGTACGTGTACTGGACATAACCTAGGGGTGAAAGCTGGGTTAGGCTGCATGCTGACCTTAGTACTCCCTGGGAAAAATCTGATGCATAGAAAGTGCATGGATCTTATCAAGGTCCCCTATGTGGTGGTTATATCCAAGGCGAGCTGGACAGAAGGTGAAAAATCTCCGCCAGCTAGTGCCTCCCTGGCCAGTGCAGCTATCAGGATCATAGACAGACCTCCTTTGTGATGGAGTCATCCACGTCTCCTTCACATCCATTGTCTGTCTCTTGCAACTGGGGGCAAGGGCTTGGCATCTGCCTCTGCCCAGCTTAGCCCAGGTGTACCGGCCAAGCCTGCGGACACATCCGCTTCTTTCTATGGTGCAGCCGCTTCACACATGAGTGGGTCTCCCCCGATAGGCTAGCCTGGCGGGCTAGCCAGCAGCAAAGTAGCCGACAGAGGGATAGCAGCACAGTGGATTAACTTGCTGATGGAGGTTGAGGCAGTTTGAGCATGGAGTAAGCTCTGACACGCTCCAGATATGGGGTCATTGTACCAGTCTGATATTTTATTGCAGCAGTGACAAAGCTTTGGCCTTTTCCAGACTTCACTGGGGTCATCAGTCATAGTAAATGGTTAGCTGATGGGCTAACTTATAGATGCTAGTGTGTCTGGGGGGCGTATTGCTATGTTTCTTGCGAACATAGGGGTGAAAATAGTGCTTCTTTCTGAAGATAAAAGGTAAAGCTACCTGTTCTGAGGTATTGGTGACACTACCTACGAAGTATCGGTAACACTACCTGTTACAGGGTATTGCTAGCTGTTGTAATTGAAAACTTTACCTTAATTAGCAAAGTGTATCTCCTTTTGTTTTGGAACATACGGTATTGCTACTGTTCATGAACTAGTGTGCAACTGCACAGCTGTGAACAAGGTGACCAGTAACCAAATTGTGCACTCAAGACAGTAGACAATTTGGGCTCAATAGCCCAGCTGTCGACAGCTTCTGTGAAAAGCAAAAGGAGGTTTTTGAATGACAATATGTAATGGAGAAGGGTCCCATCCACTGCTGACACAGTTGTCACTAGTTCCAGTGAATGAGGGCTGGCGTAATGGTATTTGAGTTTCTGACAAACAAGAGGCTTTCTTAGAGTGAGACACGAAAACAAATGCTACTGTCTGGAAAAATTTGAGGACCTCACCCTGTGGCTGCAGTGAAAATGAACTCTGTGGTCTTGGTGAAGGAGAAGCGGACCTCACAAGGCAGAGAAAGAGGGCTCTCTGCCTTCATGCAGTGGGGTATTCCCTCTTTATACACATTCCAGCTGGGAAAAATAGAGAGCAGCAGAGTGATAAGGAACTTTGGACAGTCTATATCCCAGGGCATCTGTAGTTTGAATCATCATAATAGACTTGACATGTATTTATTCAGTATTACAATTTTGCAACATACAGTATAACTGATTTCAATAAGCCCTGGCTGATGTCACACTGTTATACGGTGGTTTGTTTATCATTGTATATCATGAATATATTCAGCCAAAGGTGTAGGAGGTTTGGATGCATGTTTGCTTTGGGTTGCATAAAGGTAAAATGCAGATAAGCTTCAAGCTCTTACCAATAGTCTTTCTCACGTTGACTCAGCTCTTGCTGCCGACTGTACCTGCCAAGATGATGGCTGTCATCACAGACTCTCAGAGCTTTAAGAAGAAAACAAAGTTTAAAATTGTTTGTATATTCTGTAAAGTTTGTTCACACATATTTACTCCAGCCTACGTATGTCTAGCTTGGATGTCTTTTGTGGTCAGTGAACACCACACAGGACAAACCTGTTCCCTCTCTGAAGCGGTGCACCTCACTGTCAGCGATCCAGCGGTAGATGGGAAAGTTGTAGGTGTGTCCCTCGGGGGATTGCACTTCCACCTTGGCAGGGAACCAGTTGTCCTCAGGGAACAATGGGAGGCGCTGTTTGCTTAGCTCTATCAGAATCAGCTTTCCAATGGAGACGGGGCAGCACACGGTAAAACAAGACACCTGGAGTGATGACAGAGATGGTTTAAAAACATCTATACCTTGTTTTTTAGCTCATGCTTTTATCCAAAGCGACTTACATTAAGTACTTTCAATTATGTGTTTACAGCCCCAAAATTGCAAGAATTATGCAAGTGCAACTTCATCAAATGTACTGAACAGCTTCAAGTGCTCCATTTAGAAACAGTAAATGGAGGTAGAGAAAAAGAAGCTATTGCGGAGCCAGGACAGCAAACAGGAGATAAAGCAAATTATATAACAAAGAACTGAGCTGTTTACAGTTTCTGAATGTAGAAAGCTGGACTCATGCAATATAATCGCACTGCATAAAATAATATTATGCAATACTGTGCAGTGCATTTAATGTGCCTACAATCTCATACAGGCAAAGCTGAGGAAGTGTCTTATGCATTCAAACAAAGAGAGGAATTTTCAGACTTACCATCCCTTTCATGAAGGATGAAGCTCCTTTGATGCCCATGAGCCACTTGCGTTCGCTCTCCCCATCTGTGCCCACCAGCTTGATAAATACATTGTTTAAAGTGGTGGCACCAGCGAGATAACCAGTAGATACAGTCACTTTATAATTGACCATTTTCACCCTGGAAAGCAGAAAAATCCTGGTGGGGAGAGAAAAATAATAACCATTCTCAGCACTAACAAGGTTAACTATCATTAGATGAACTAGAGTGAGAATTTCTTTTTTTCAGAAATTCTGGTTTTGCAATGAAAATGGCACTAGCAAATTGTATTTTAATAACTATTAACAATCCATACTTTAGGTAGATGAAATAATTTTCATAAAGCACCTCTCTTACCAATTTTTGAAACCATAAAGTTCCTTCAATGAACTGCTGTTTTGAAAAAGCAGATCCTGATTCCTGTTTTCGTGCATACAGTTTTGGGGGAGTGTCTAATCAGTAGCTACAGCTCTGGCAGTGAAATGTTGGACGTGTATGAACAATTGCTGCACTTGTTGAAAACAGGAAGATGATGTTTTTTTGTTGTTGTTTTTTTAAATCACAGGAAAGGTTGATTTTATAAAGATAAACAAGATTTTCTACTGAAAAATGTGACACCATCACAAAAAATCTATTCATCTTCACAGCTCATCCAGAATTATCGGATAGTGTTTTTAGTATAAGGATAGTAATTGATTCAATCCTGTTTTGTTGGCCACTTAAGAGGAGCTGCAGCTTGTTCTTCCCTGTATACATGATGATCGTGTTGAGGCTTGTGGTAGGCCCACTCACCTGTGTAGGAAGTGGTTCACTTTCCTTTGAAGGCCTTAGCAGTGGTAAGTGGAGCCTCATAAGAGCGGCCAGATGAGCCCTGGCAGGATGCCATGCTTTAAAATCCAGGCTTTTAATTTTGCTGGGAACCCTGACTTGTTCCCAACTCACTGCTGGTTGCCTGGATTGCTACAGTGTTTTTTTATTTCCAGAGAGTAATAAAACAGTAAGCCAATGAGGGTAGACAGTTGCAATATGTCACGTTCTGCTGAAAGACGATGCAGCACCTCCACATTTCATATTGCACAATGGTATATTCATTGGTGAACTAAGAGATGACCTAATGTGTGAATCATGATTAAAACTACATTTTCACCACAGCAAACAAATCAGGCTGTATAAAAATCACAGATCAGCATAAAACAATCACATGCAGTAGTTTCGGTTCCACTAAAGCATTAATTAAAAACAGAACTTATAGTTCTTGTATATGAAGCTGAATTTGGCCAACAGCTGAGGAGGTCATACCCTCTAATTCAAATGGCCACACTATTTTCTACCACCATTGGACACGTGTATGTTACCCCCAGTCTCTTGTTGCTGACTTTGATGACTGCACCTAACACTTAAAGCTCTCCTTGAAAATTCTTTATCAGCTTGCAGGGAATCTTCTCACTGAAATGCTCCGTAGTACTGACTGAGAGCGACCTGATGACATCAATGATGCATCAAAAAAGAGTCTATTAAACATAAACTATTGGCAATATAATGTACAGTTGTAGGAAGTGAGTGGATTTTTTTTTCCAGTGGCTTAAATAAGGTATTTTGGCTGTTATTGTCATATTGCCCATTTTCCACAACTTTAATGTAAATTTCATAGATGTGACCTTTGTTTTTTTAATAGAGTCTTGGCACTTACAAAGTCAGAGGAATGACTGCTCATCATAACAGCTTGTTTACGTTGTTATCACAAGTTAACAAAGCTTGTTTTCTGGAGATAACAAAATAATTAACTTGTGATCTCAAGATGATGGCATTAGAAAGTAATTGGAAGCACAGCGATTCTCAGCTTCAGTGTTTACCTGTTAATGAGACCAAGAAGTTCGTTGGATGAACTTTTGATAAAAGCTATCCTCACTGATTCTGCTTTTCATACATACATTTTTGTGGGAGTGTCCACTTAGTTGCCATATCCATCTGATTATGTGATGAACACTGGAAATAAATAACATTTACTGCAGTTGCAAAACGACAGGATGATGCAAATAATGATGTTCTTAATGCAGCGCTTCCTCATTTAATAGAGAAACCAGCTTTCCACAGTAAAATGTGTCACCATCACAGTCAGCTAAAAACATTAGCTCTGTATTAGTCTGAGTGGGCGGAAGTTTGCTGCATAGATCAGCCTCTCATTGGGCGGAACGAGCCACCCGCTGAAGTCCCGCCCTACCACCTCCGGTTGCAGTTTTCAACATGTCCTTTACTAACTTTTGCGGTGCTTGATCTTGCAGGGATGTAGCCATTTTTCTGCCATGGTTCGCGTCCTGTAGGCGATATTTTTGTGGGCGTGTTACACCAAAACCTATTTCCCCCCGGCAAAATTTTTGCAAGCACACTGTTGCTGTGGCACCGCCCAGAACGATTGTGATTGGCTGAAAGAAATACAAGCAGCCGGGACGTTTTTTTCCTCCAATCTTAAAGTGAAAGTCGGCTCAGCCAGACGTTTCTTTTCTTGAGAAAGGTCTGGTGAGTGAGACTAGCTCTGTATAAACACCAAAACAACCACAAAAATACATTCACACAGTTTATGTATGTTATGTAGATTTATGGTTTTATTGCAATAACTGTAACATGACATTAATTGATTAAATCTCTCCTCTTGTTTTGAGACAGAAAATAATAGAAAAATCACACGAGGGCATTGCACATTGTTACATTTTGCTTGTTATGTCTTCATGAGAAACTTCTCAAAGGAGCCGCTTCAAATTTTGTAATTTAAATTTGTACTTTTTTAAGATGCCCTGTATATTCACTGAAAAAATACAAAAGATTTAACACTAAAAAAAAAAAGAAAATTTAAGACAGTACATTTACACCACAGTTAAATCAATCAGGCAGTGTAAAAGTAACATTTCCACATACAATGACAACATAATGAGTTTATTTTTTCTGTAATATCAGATAAAACAGAATATGCAGTTCCCTTTCTCAGCTTATATGAAGCTGAATTTGGCCAACAGCTGAGGAGATATACTCAAATAGCCACACTATTTTCTACCACCACTGGATCCATGTATGTGTATGGGACATCAAGGCTCTTGTTTCTGGCTTTGATGACTGCACTCAACACTTCAAGCTCTCCCTGAAAATTCTTTATCAGCTTGCAGGGAATCTCCTCGCTGAAGTGGTCCTCAGGGTACTGGCCGAGAGCGACCTGATGAGATTAATGATATGTTAAAAGGAAGAATCCACTGACATTTAAATGTTTATCAAACAAACTACGGGCAATATAATGTACAGTTGTAGGTAGTGAACAGATTTTTTCCCATTGGCTCATAACATATTAACATACTTTACACGACCTGAACAGAAATTTAACAAATGTAATTTTCCATAAAGTCTTGGGCACTTACAAAGTCAGAGGACTGCTTGCTGAGTAGCCACATGGTGGACATGCCCTGAACTGTTGTGTTGACATCAGGGAACGTTTGCAGCATCGTGGCCTCGCTTGTCGTCCCCTTTGTGGTTGGTGGAGGAAGTTGCAGGGAGATGGGAGTGTTGGGCATCCAGCCACCATAGTCATACTGCAATAAATGAATGATTGACAGATAACTGATCAACATTTTTTGAAGCCACGCCATGTCAGTCCGGTGACAGCCAGAAGACAGCATCCAGGGCAGTGATGATAAGCACCCCAAACTGCAGCTTCCTTAAGGGACGTCTTAAAACAAGCTACTGAAAACCCTACTGAGTTGTACATCCAGGGTTGCCTGAGAGGGGGCGAGAATAGGCACCCCACCAGGATGGACACACAGGCAATGACCCAAGCTAATGACATAACAACTATGATTGCACTTTGCAAATGTGGCAAAGTCTGCAAAAGCCTCAGGGGCCTGGCTGGGAAGCACAGTTCAAGTCCTCCATGGCAGGAGGAGTTGGGCCTGGGTCAACCCACAGTGTTCTGAATGTCCAGCCCTATCCAAGCCAAGCACCCAGAACATCACTGGTGTAAGTGGCCTACTGCTAATAGGGAACGGGAGAGACTCCAATTCAACGAGGATGTAGATCAAATCCTTGAGACTACATCTAGGGATGCAACATATACATCACCCTCAGCATTGCTGCTAAAAGGTTTAGCACAAGGGAGCAAGAGCCGACCAGAGGTTTGGGAGGGACAGTAGGTGAAGATCAGCCAGCTAGCAGGAGCTTAGACTTCCCTGAAGACAGTAAAAGCAGGCAAGGGAGGTTGACAAGGCTGGGTTTGCAGAACTCCATAACATCATGAGGAAAATGGTCACCACCCATCGTCAAGCTGAGTGGCATAGAGGGTTTTTGCCCAAGGATCTTCTTGGTAAATCTACAGGATTTTTTTCTAAGTGGCCAACTTGCTTGTACTTGGCTGCCAGATCTAGCTCAGCACCTCACCCCACTGGAATGCTAAATGTTGTCTACAAGCCCCAGGTTCTTGCGGCAGCTGTGGAGAAGGGGGAGGGATGCTCAGCAGTGAAGATTTACATAGGGTGTTTCCAAAAGAGGAGAGCTCAAGTACTGTCAAGCAGTTCAAGACAATCTTACTTCTCAAATGTCAACACGTCCGTGCAGAAGGGAGGGAGTCCTAAAGGTGCCAGGATGCATCAAGCATGCAGGAGTGGTCATCCAGCTGAGCAAGGAAGCAGGAGAAGGCAGAGGAGACCTGGCGGTTCTATGACCGCACCTTGCCAATAGCACAAGCTAGTGGAAACACAACTTGGCAGACACCATGTTCCAGGCAAGATCGGGGACCTCATTGTGGACTATTACAAATGCTTCAGCCTGAGAGTCATCTCTGGATCATCAACATAGGCATGGCGCTGGCTGGAAAAGGGCATTATCACCATGCATGATTTCAGTGATATTGCATGTACTGGCCATGAAAATGCTAGTCAAGTCAGGTGTCCTGCAGCCCCCATTTGGGCATCCATGGATAACCTGACAGTGACAACAGTGTCTGTACCAGGCTGCAGATAGATCCTCCAAGGCCTTGAGTAATTCATCTGCTGGACCAAGATACATTTCACGCTAGCCAAATCCAGATCCCTGGTATGAGGAAGAGGAATGTAAAAGACAAGTTACACTTCTCTCCAGGAGGTGTCCAGATCCCATCTGTCTCACAGAAGCCAGTTAGGCTTGGAAAAAAACACTGTAGCAATCCAGGCAACCAGCAGTGAGTTGGGAACAAGTCAGGGTTCCCAGAAAAATCTAAAGCCTGGATTTTAAAGCATGGCATCCTGCCAGGGCTCATCTGGCTGCTGTTATGAGGCTCCACTTACCACTGCTAAGGGCTTCAAAGGAAAGTGAACCACTTCCTACACAGGTGATTGGGCCTACCACAAGCCT